>NC_046220.1:16893444-17206714 GCF_011004875.1 Balearica regulorum gibbericeps
GTTGATAAGTTTACTGAAACACTCCACAGACCTGATCATTCACATGCAGAAAATGTCATTTTCTAAGGGTCAGAAGCACGATCACAATGCAAACTCAAACCTAGGTCATTTAGGTCACACAACTACTCAAAATAATGACAGGCAGGAGCTCCCTCAGCCCCTCCTTTAACTGATGGAGTCTTATCACCAGCATGCTCAGTTCCCTTCAAAGTTTGGAAGCTTTCTGTTTTGATCAAGACCAGCTTCAGGGAACGTCAACACAAACAGGATCAGGACACTGAACACTTTGAACCAACAGATTTGGAACAAAAACCATTGCAGATTCACCTAGAAAGAGGGCACTCAACAGCTCCATTTCAAAGCCAGTTTATCAAAAGCAGTCCAAACAAAGACACCATCAGTGCATCTGCAATTACACTTGCAATCCTAGTCTCAGTGGGGAGAAGAAAAAGGAGATAGCGATTAGCTACCAAGTTTTTCCAGTCTACTGCAAACATTTCCTTCACTAAAAGCGGAGCAGGTTTTTTTTTGTTTGTTGGTTTGTTTTTTTTAATTTTATTTTTACTCAGCCTGGCACTACTAGCAATCACTTTTATTGCATTCCAAATGATCAAACTCCATTAGTTAAAGCAAACGTGACAAGGAGGTAATTATTAAACAGAATTTACTTAAATCATTCAAGAAATCATATTAGCATTTATCAAATAACTTGGAAAAAACAAGCTGCCAAGCTATTCAAACAGGTACAAGGGTGTATGCATGGCTGTCAGAAGAAGCCACCATCAGCAAATTACCCATGACATAATTTTTAAGTTTGCTGTTTAGCAGTAAGTTGTTGGAAAATACAAACATGATACTGAGCATAGCTGGTTGAAAACAAACAAACAAAAAAATCAGTTCTTCACCCAAGAGACACTGATGTGCCAGCTGTCATTACAGGGTTCCCACACACACACTCTGAGCAGGGAATGTTACACCTAATGAAGACTAAGTATTTTTCTCTCTCTCATTACCCCTCACACACACGACTTGTTTGGGGTGGAGGTTTCAGATGTAGGTTTGAAAGAAGTATCTTAACAGCGCAGCTTGGAAATGCGTCATTAGCACACGGTCATTAGACAGTGGTGCTAATGATCTTTACCCAAAATTCAGCCTGAAAAGCCCGAGGGGAAAAAAAAATTCCAGACCACAAACTGTTAGCACAGTTTTTAAACTAAGAAAAGACCCTAAATTCAAGTTACAGCTACGCACTACCTTTATGTACGTAGCATGCGAATGGGAAAAAAAAAAAAAAGTGTGGCATTGGGGATAAAAGCCTTTCACATTTTCTTACCTGTTAACATACCAAAGCCGCCCAGCTGTTCAAGTAACAAAACTGGCACCTCAATGCCTGCTTTTGTGACTCCAATAACTTGCCTTTTCTTAAGACAGTGATATAAGAGATGAGCTTTGTGCATTTTCACAACTTACGAAATTTTCACTTGAGTTTGGGGCTTTTTAGCTGTTAGGGCAGACAGTGACTTTCTGCTGTGCAGAGAGAACAATGCATCTCTTAGCAAAGTTTTAAGCAAATATAAAACTGTTCTTGCAAGACTTTTTTTGCACCACACAGGAACATGACTTCCACCCAACTTAGTCGCACACTCTCTTCACCCGCCAAAACGACAAAAAGCAGGAGCTATTTCAAGCACTGTAGGGTACTTGCTCTACACCCACAGCCTTGTTTGATACCACCCAACAATGAAGCCCTTGTACAACCCAGCTCCTCCAGACGTGGTCTTGGAGATCCAACCCAAGCTGGCTGGGCTGCATATGCTCAAGTAGACATCAAGGTATTGTTTTGGGGTGGGAGGAGGTTGGTTTTTTTTAAAGCAGGACATGGAGAACCTCTCTTTTCCCTACAACACTGGTTTTACTGCATCAGAACGAGCCATCATTTTATTGCCCCCAGGAACTTAGCTGCTGGTGGAGGGCAAGAAGGAGATCTAGCAACTCCTTCTCCCCTCCCTGGCATCAGCCCAGGTTTAAAAGGTTCAAACTCCACACAGGTTGCAGCTCCTCCACACCATCAGACATTTCTGCAGATAAGAGCACCCCCAGGACAGCTCCACTGCAAGCCACCGACCACCCCAGTGGGCACTGGTGGTTCACAGCAGGTCCATCCTGGGATGGGCAGAGCTGGATCATGGCAAACACCTATGTAACCACATCAGAGCAGGAAGTGCCGCACCTCCAACTTTTTATTATTATTGCTAGAATTTATATTATTATTATCAGAACTTTTATTATTGGCATAATTTATTACCAGAATTATTGTTAGAATTCATCACTATTATTACTATAAATTTTATTATTACTATTGTTATTTTTTTAGCGGAATGTACTGCTTTTATCATTAGAACACTATTATTATTGTTAGTAGTAGTATTTTTAGAATTTTTTTCCTCCTGCCCCCGCCCGCCCCACCTCGCCCAGGACGTGGCGGTCGTTCCCAGCAGGTCCCGCACGACCGACACCCGCCCCGGCCAGCACGGCGGCGAGGCGCCCGGCCTGGCCCCTCTCTCTCCCCGGCCGGGTGCCCTACCTCCCGCCCGGCCGCCCACCGCCCTCCTCATCCCCTTACCCTCGCACTGGTAGCCGGCCAGCCCCCAGATGAAGTCGGTGCAGTAGTGGCAGAAGGTGGGCTTGGTAAGGGTCACCCTGCGGAAGCCGTGGCCCGGCAGGCTGCTCCCCCCGGCCGCCGCCACCACTACCGAGCGGCCCCGTCCGCCCAGCACCGGACTGGAAGCCGGGCTACCGCCGCGCAGCGAGCGCGTCCCGTCCGCCATGCCCGCTCCTTGCGGTGCGGCACCGGCCGCCGCTCGCCCTTTCTTCCGCCCGAGGAGGTGGTGGCGGCGGCGGGGGGGGGGGCGGGCGGGGGCGGTGCCCCGTCACGGCCTCGCCGGGCGGCGCCACGCTGCCACCTGGCGGCCGCGCGGGCCGCGCAGCCCGCTCTGAGGGAAGCCCGGAGCCGTCCCGCCGTCTCCGGTCAGGCCAGCGGCCCTCCCTCGGGGCCGCCGCCATTCTGCCCCTTTCCCCGCGTTTCTGGTGAGGTCTCGGCTTGACCTGAGGTGTCTTCGCTCCTGCTAGGTAAGAATTACGCACAGAGCGCGTAGTTCAGGTGAGCGCTGGAGAAGTAGGTGGCAGGGTGTTGGAAAAACGAGATCCTCTGCAGCGATGTAGGCGGTAAACAGGCATCAGAGATGGGCATGCTTCAGTGCGGCGTCGGTAGTGCCGGTGCGTTGCAATGAGTGACAAAGCCACAGGAAGAAACGTTGAGGCAGGGAAGAAAGACCTGCATGTGAGAAGGTCTCATCACAAACAGGCGGCAAGTTCAAACTGTGAAGCTTGAAAAGACCTCCAGTTTGTCACCATGACATTAAACTGGATAGTTTTGCTACCCCAGCCTCGTGCAATTTTGGAGGGCACAAAGCTCCATCTCAAGAAGTTTTCTGATGATGCACTGGGAGAAGATGGTTTGCCATAGCTTTTGCCTTCTACTCTCAACATCTCTGCCTTTTTGACAATAAAGTGTTCTGCCTAGCAGTCTCTCTCCACTATAACACAATTTTTTTGTCCTTTATGTTCGCTTCACCTTTGTGTTGCTACTTTTGAAAACACTTACACACTGGGATGCTTCCATGTTGCTAGTCTCCTCCTCGGTCCCTGAATTGCCTCTGTTTCTTTGACTGTTACTACATTAGGCAAAGTATCATGGCTGGAGTAGGTTGGGACAAGATAGCAGGCTATGCCTTTGGATTTTGTGTATATAGATGTATGCTGTCCCTATCTCCACTTGTCTAATTGGATCCTAGATCTCAGCTTCATATTAAGTGAGAATCTCCACTTAGCTGTCTAAAACAACCTCCAGACACCTTCATTAAGCCGTGACAGATAAGAAAAGAGTAGGTTAGATTTTCATCTCTGACATTGATTGATTTATTTTTTGGTAAAACCATCCTGTCACCTTGTAGACCAACACTGAAGTCCTTCGAAAATTTCTTAGCATCTTCTATTTTTTACTAATCTTACTTTACATCTCCCTTCCATGTTGTTAATATGAACATATTTATGATCAGAAGCAAGAAAGATTTGAGCAGTTCAAAGAGTAAAAATAACTTAGACACTAAAGAAAGCATGGCATGTCTTTTAATGGTTGGAGAGTGAGCAGTTAGATACAAAAGCTTTGAAATCTTTCTAATTGCTCCTACAAACATGATTTAGAAAACTTACCAAAGATACTATAGAGCTTTATGGAGTCCCAAATATGCAAGAGGATGAGGAAGAGGGAAGCAGTGTGAAACCCCTTCCCTTGAAGATATGTGCCTGCTGAATACAATGAATGAGCCAAAGCCCATAATGACAGGTCCCATCTTCCACAAACTCAGCCTGGCTTTGGTGTTTGTGAAGATCGTAGAGCAAGGCCTCTTGAATCACATTTCTGGACACATCAAGGAGAAGATGATGACTAGGAACAGCCAACATGGATTTGCCAAGGGTCAGTGGTTCCTGACCAACCTGATTACCTTCCATGACAAAATGGGTAGATCAGTTTAGGAGGGGAGACTAGTGGAACCTTGACTTCAGCAAGGTTTATGACATTGTTTCCCACAACACTCTTGTATCCAAGATGGAATATTGTGATCCAGCATGGGTGGATAACTAGATGAATAAAAAAATGGTTGGGTAGTTGTGCTCAGTGGGTTGCAGTTAATGGGTCATACTTGAACTCTGCCTGGAGGCCAGTAACGGGAGGAGTAGTGGAGGGGTCACTCCTGGGACCTGTTGTATTTAGCATCTTTAACAACAACATGGACAAGGTGACAGAGAGTACTACTGTCAGGTTTGCACGTGACACCAAGCTGGGGGGGGACAGTCATTATGCTGCCATCCAGAGGGACCTGGGCAGATGGGAGAAATGATAGGCAGGCAGGCAGCGCTGTGGAAAAGGTCCTGCGTGTCTCAGTTGACAATGAGCTAATATGAGCCAGCTATGCCGTGACAACAACCCCAGGGTAAGCAGCATCCTGGGCTGCTCAGGAGCACAGCCAGTAGAGTGAGAAGGGATTATCCCTGTCTCCTCAGCACCCATTAGTGTATTGCATTCAGTTTTGGCCCCCAGTACAGGAAGCACATTGACAAACTGGAGCGAGTTCAATGGAGGGCCACCAAGATGGTCAGGGGCTGGAGCACTTATCCTGTGAGGAGAGGTTGAGGGAGCAGGACTTAGCCTGAAGAAAAAGAAGACAGCTTCATGGGGGCCTCATAGCAGCCCCCTAGTACCAACACAGAGGTTTTCAAGAAGATGGAGAAAGGTTCTTTAAGTGGTGCATGCTGGGGGGACAAGAGACAAAGGGCAGAACTTCAAACAAGGCATTCAGGCTGGAAATAAGGAGAAACCTTTTCACCCTAAAGGCAGTCAAGTGGAGGAGCAGGTTAATTGGAGAGCTTATGCCATCTCCATCCTTGGAAGTTTTCAAGACATGACTGGATAAGCCACGACCAACCTGGTCTGACCTCATGGATGACCTGGCTTTGAACAGGAAAATCAGACTAGGTGACCTCCTGAGGTGCCTTCCAACCTGAATTATCCCATGATCCTATGATTCAAAATGTTACACTCAGCCATTTCAAATGTGAATGGACCTCAACACACACACAAATACTGTATCTGGCTATGGTGACAGTTGGTACAAGGTGACATAGTTCCTTGATTTTTGTCTCTGTGTGCACCAGCTGAGAGTTCAGGGGACACCTGAATTCAGAGAGACTGCGCGTACTTTTAAATTCCTGTTGAACGTGCAGAAAGTGAAACTAAGTTAGTGAGACTAACAAAAGCAGTCTGTTTGCCATGCTGTCTGCTTGCCTCAACTCCTGTGTAGTCTACTTCAGTGCTTTCAAACAAGCTGAGTTTGACTACCACGTGTCAAAAGTTGTAATTAGATTAGAAATGCCAGTGGATTTTTTAGATGGAGTTCAGTGCTGTTTGCCAGATTTGTTCTTTGGGACATTCCTCCTTGTTTAGGAGAGGAACTCCCTTCCCTATGTGCTTAGCCCATGCTGTATTTTCACCTTGCTATGGAGAACTCTTGCTTCAAGAACTTGTCTACAAGGCATCTTGCCTCACCTGTTCCATGTGCCTGTCTTGCCTTTCTTTTCCACATAGACTGTCCTCTTGGACCACCTTTCTTTTGTATGGATCTAATAGTCCTTCCCCTCTCAAGAGACAAAGGCCCAAGAACTGGAAAGCTGAAGCTGATATGAACAAATCTACCCTATGATGAGGGAAATACACTGAACTGCCTTATAAGGGCATCAGAATTTGGTCCTGTTTCAAAAGCCTGAGGAAGTAATTAATACATCCTTTTATGGAAATGTGAAAATGCATTCAATTGACAAGTAGTTCAGAGACATTACTGCATCATCTGCCAATGCAGGGTAGTCACAGAGTTTCCTTCCTAGAAGTTACCTGTGGAATGGTAGTTTTTATTGTTAAGGTGTGAATGAATATGTGATATTTTGGCTATTTTTTAATACCTGACTCCTCAGATATATATTTATTTGCTGTAACATACAGGCATGTGTGACCTATACTTGTTTTGCTTTAACTTCCCTTCTTATCTCTGGGTAACCAGTCTAACCAGTCAAAACAACCTAAACCATCTGATGATTGTCTTCAGCCAAGTCTGCAGCAACCTCTGCTGCCAGGAGCCATGGAATATGGCAGCAGTTGAAGACTAGCCATCCTTTCCATTTTGCTTGTGTAGCAGGGATGTGGTCCTAGACAGTGGAGAAGGGTGAGGTGAAGCATTATTATCAGAGCTGTCACATTCATAAATGTGATAGCTCACTAGAGGGATTTGATATCTGTTCCTGACTCAGAGCTGGTCATCTTAACTGCAAGGCTTCTACTGCCTTTGTGTTTGCACTCAGGATACTCATCCAAAAACAGAATAATGCTAAGATAGCTGGAAGCAATTCCAGCTTTTTGAAGAAATTCCAGCTGTTTGTTTGTTTGCTTCTTCCTGTTTTGTTTTTTTTTTTTATTTGCTATCAAGGTGTTCTTTATAAAAAGGTCATATGCTGATCTTTGTAAAAAAGTGATAGTTAAAGTCTTATTGAAGAAGAAACAGCAGTGTCCTGGTTTCAGCTGGGGTAGAGTTAATTTTCTTCCCAGCAGTGGGTACAGTGCTGTGTTTTGGATTTAGGATAAGAACAATCCGTTCATAACACGTGGATGTTTTGGTTGTTGCTAGGCAATGTTTACATCAAGTCAAGGACTTCTCAGCTTCTCATGGGCAGCGAGGAGGCTGGGGGTGCACAAGAAGCTGGGAGAGGACATGGCCAGGACAGATGACACCAACTGGTCAAAGGGATATTCCATACCATATGTTGCCATGCTCAGTATATAAGTGGGGAAAGCAGGCTGGGGGGCTGGGACCGTGACTCGAAAACTAGCTGGGCATCAGTCAGTGGGTGGTGACCAATTGTGCTGTGCATCGCTTGTTTGGTATACTCTTCTTCCTGATATTAATATTAGTATTAGAATTATTCTCTTCCTTTTCCATCATATTAAACTGTCTTTATCTCAACCCATGAGTTTTACCATTTTTTTTTTTCTCTGCGGGGAGGGAGTGAGCAAACAGCTGTGTGGTTGTTTTAGCTGCCTGCTGGGTTATACCACAACAAGCAGTTTGCTGGAGCCAAAGAGGATGGAGTTACATGCAACTAGTGTAACTGCCTGCACTCTCACAATGGCAGGAACCTGTGCAGTTAAAAAGAATAAAAGCATAAAAGCAACTATCTGTTTCAGAAGTATCAAACCAGAAAACCAGATGGACTGAAGAACAGTTTGAGATGGCTGGATCATAGCAAAGCATGTAAAAGCGCCACTGCTGCTCAGGGTCACAGTTATAGTCACTGTCCTGGTGATGTGATGCTGGAACATATTTATGTCAAGTCAGGCAAGTACTGTTTGTCTCTGACATCTGTGCTGGAACAGAATTATCACCCGTTTTAAGCAGCAGTATGTTCTTGGCTCGCAGCTTACTGTGGTAAAGCTATGCTAGGTTGTCTGGGTCAGGCTATCTGAGGGAGGTCGTCCTTCTGGAACTGTAGTCAATAGTCAACTTTATATTCAGATCTGGTTTGGAACTTGTTTCAGATAATCCAATGTCATCAACAGTCAAAGCATATTATGGGGAAAAAACATAGAATCATAGAATAGTTTACCTTGAAAGGGACCTTTAAAGGTCATCTAGTCCAATCCCTTTGCAATAAGCAAGGGCATCTTCAACTAGATCAGGTTGCTTAAAGCCCTGGCCCTGAACATCTTAGTTAACACTAAAAATCCTGTATTCTCATGGATAAAAATCATGGAGCATTTTCAGTTTAGAAGATATTGTGGAATTCCAGCAAGCCTTTGCTTCAGAACCAACATTCCTGTGTATTCTGGTATAGACTACAGATACCCATGAATAGGTGAAAAAGTAATTTCTACCTTTATGCTTTAATCGTAAAGTCTAGAGTTGACAGAGATCAAAGGATTGCCTTTGTTAAATATTGCTTGGTGGCTCTTCCAGTCTTTTTATATATATATAAAAGTATTTATAAAATGATGAGATAGTCATCATGTCTCAATGGACTGCCTCAAAAGATCTTCATAAATCTCCACCTTGCCATAAATATGAGGGAGTTTTTGTTCATGCAGGAACTGTTATCTACAGACTGATAACTCAAAGATGGAACAAACTACCACTTTTAGATATACTTTGGGATTTTTTTTATAAAGAAATGCCAGACAGATGAAAACAGGCAAAATTCTAAAAGTATCCATTTTCTATGTTTTGACAAGATTCGTAAAAAGGGTCAAAATGTAATGCCTCTGGAAAGATCATTTACTTAGTTTTATACCCAGATAAACAATTTGCAGTATTTGGTATGCTTTAACTTCATTAAACTCAAGTAATACAACTCTAGGGCAGGCAATACAGGAAAATCCTCATTTTTACATGTTTCCTGGCTTGTTAGAGGTGTATTCTGTAAATCAGGCAAGCTTTATACCTTGGATCTTCTGAACCTTTTGTAACCTTCTTGTACTCTCTATAGCTAGGGAAAGAACATACTGTGTCAGGTAGAAAGCCTTTTGTACAACTGAGAAGTGCAAGTTCTGGTACATTACCCCCAGTTTATGTACAGGATTAAATGAGTTTTATGTGCTGTCAATATCACATCATATTTTTATCCTTTAAGTAATACAGTAAATCATATCAGTGCTTTCTTGACACCCAGTACAATGAAATCCAGTTACTTAACTCTTTCATGAAGCAATTTATTAGTAAGCAAGCTGCAAAAAAGCTGGCAATAAGCAATCAGGTCTTATCCAGGCAAAGCAAGGATTTTTATAAGGGTGTATAAATCTGAGATTAGAGGGTGGAAAGCAGATGGAACCACAGTTTTCTCAGTGGTGCCCAGTGAAAAGATGAGAGGCAATGGGCACAAACTGAAATAGAGAAAATTCCATTTACATCTAAGAAAACACTTTTTTTGTTGTAAGCGTGGTCCAACACTGGAACAGCCTGTCAGGAGAGGTTGTGTGGGCTCTCCATCCTTGGCGATACTCAAAACCCAACTGGACACATCCCTGAGTCACCTGCTGTAGCTGACCCTGCTTTGAATGGTGGATAGGATAGGTGACCCCACAGAGGCCTGCCAAGCTCCACAGCTCTGTGGTCCTGTGAGGCAGGTTTGAGAGTGAAGAGAGTCAAGCCTGGCAGTCCTTCTTTTGACTGAGGCTCTTACTGTGTCGTGGTTTAACCTGGCTGGCAGCTAAAACAACGACACAGCCACACCCCAGTGGATGGGGAACAGAGAATCAATTGAAAATGGGGAAAAAAAGTAAAACTTGTGGATTGAGATAAAAACAGTTTAAGAGGATAGAAAAGGCAGACAATAACAATAACAATATGACTATTGTTATTATTAACAAAACAAGTGATGAACAGCATAATTTCTCACCTGAAGTTGATGCTCTGTATCCCAAGCTGAACTGCCTCATGGCCCACCCCCCAGTTATATATGGAGCATGATGTCCTATGGTATGGAATACCCCTTTGGTCAGTTTGGGCCAGCTGCCCTGGCTGTGTCCCCTCCCAACTTCCTGGGTGCCCCCCACCTTCTCATTAGCAGGACAGTATGAGAAGCTGGAAAGTCCTTGACTGCCTGGCAACAACTAAAAACATCAGTGTGTTATCAACATTATTCTCATCCTAAATCCAAAATACAGCTCTACACCAGCTGCTAGGAAGAAAATTAACTCTATCCCAGCCAAAACTAGGACATACTGAAGCAGTGGGACCAAATGTGGCAGCCTAAAATAGGTAGAAGGAGCTTCTTGAAAAATTGAACTATCCTGGCCTTCTGACTTCCTGGTTTCTTGTAGAGCTCCAAACACCTTCTTCCACTCACAGAACAGAGAGCCATTACCTTCCCAAACACCAGATCAGCTTGCTAAGTTTCTGTTTCTGTATAAAGGATTCTTCACATATTGGTGAGGTGTGAAATTCAATGCTATGCCATCTCATAGCTGAGTTATGAGCAAAAGCCTTTCTATACTGTTGACTTCTATTTTCTGAATTTTTTTCCCTACCACTCGGCATTGAAAGAGACGCATGGCATGAAGTATATGTGGAGATAGAAAAAGAAAATTTGAAATGAACTGTGATTTCTAGGAACAAAGAATTTAAAACACACATTGGATCGCATTTGTGCACTCCACAGCCTGCAATGGAAAGCAAAAGAGAAATGAAACTTCTCATACCTACACTACAAGAAGTATTAATAAGTATCTAGCATTTAATTAGTCTCCTTTTGCTTCATAGTAGCTCTATGGCTTACTTCCTGGAAAAAAAAAAAAGTCTTTAAAACAATTGTTCTGATCATACTAGAAATAAATCAAGTGCAGACTTGTTGGTTAAAAGCACCAACAACTGCCCCTGAGTAAGAGAAGCAAAAGCTCAGATATGGAAAGCCAACACAAAGTTCTGTCTCAGTTTCAAGTTGTGCAGTAAAATAGCTAGTATGTCTTTCAATATTTGATTTGATTCTTTATATAGCCAGATTAAGAGATTATACCTTTTCAGGTAAAAGTTATAACAAAAAACACATTAGACTACACAAGCTTAAACAAAAAAAGAGGGAAATGAAAATGTTTATCATCTTGAAAGTCCAGAACATTAATTATATATAAAATATACCAATGCACACATGGGTACAGAGACTTAGATCAGAATAGAGTGCTTCAGTTTAAATAAATACATCCTGTGGGGAAAAAAAACCCTACAATGATAACATTGATTAATACAGGTTTATTTTTACAAAATCATTATAGTCAGCACTAGTAACTGTTTAAAAAAAGGGTAGAGACACACTTATCACAGGCAGACATAACTGCAGAACTCATACCCTATTTTAGCATTTACGCTTCTTGCTATCTCAAGAGCTTCTCTGGCTCTGCTAACAAAACAGACTTGTAAATAATAAGCCGTATCAGAGCTGAAAGGAAAAAAACCTCTGTGTAACAATACAGCAAGGTTCAGAGGCTGAAGCTTTATGTCCAGTCAGCTAGCAAATATGATATGGCAGGCAAGCCATTTGTGCTCCAAATACACTGATTTTTAACATCTAATAGCTTATTTCCAGCTCTTACATTTTAGCACAAATAACTTCCTGACAAAGAACATAAGGGATTTGCTCAGAGTTAAGGAATCATTTCTCTGAGGAAAAATACCAAAACAAGACCAAAAACCAACAAGGTTTAATTTATTTATTTATTGTAAAGGATTGTTAGTTTAATTTATTTAATCATATTTTGTTTCTGGACCTAAGGAACACATAAGAAATTCTTATTATTAGAGTAGCTAACTCATGCCTTCTGCAAAATATGCAGAAACACCCACTTGTGGAATAACAGATTGCTGTTTAGGTTTGGTAAGAGTTGTGCACACTGAAAAACAATTTTCCATGTAACACAATTCTGAAGTGCATATTCTGTTCTACATTCTAATCATGTATCAGAAACCCAGTATATAAAACACCATTTAATAAAGCCTTATTTCTCTTTACATATGATTGAACCCATCAGCACACAGGATGCATCCAGTCCTTCACCAGCAAGAATACAAGGAACCACCACTTGCACTCCCATGCCCTTCATCCTAGACTCCAGAGCGATGTAGTCACGCGTGAGATGCTCCTTTGGTAGTGTCGCCAGTGCCCACATGGATTACAGGAGCGTGAGGGTCCAAGGGCTGGACAAAAGCATCCCAGATCTAAAGCCCTGGCAAACAGCAAACCGCCTAAGACAGTGAGTATGGGCAGCAAAAGTAGAGTCTCCATCCACCATCCCTCACTCTGTCCTCATGAGGGGACATGTGTTTCAGGCTCAGATGTCCTTCCTGACTGAGTTCACATCTGCATGAGCAGAAGAAGCCATTCTCCTGCTGCCAGGAAGCACAAGCTCCCAACCTTCCCACCTTGGGAGTCCCAACCTACCACAAAGTCAAGCTGTCCCACCTCTTAGGCAGCTGTCGCAGATGCGTTATTAACAGAAGTCATCATTGTGGAGTTAATTAAAAGGATTTTATTGATGATTATATGATGATCAAATTATAATAAATCAATGATTGAATGATAATTAAATAGTAATCAAATTGTGATTAAGCAATAATTGGTAATTAAGCAGTGGTTTGATGATTTGACAATAATTTAAATGATGATTTAAATGTTTATTTAAATGGTGATTAGACAGCAAACACTCTACTACTTACTACACTTCTAATAATTAAGCTATAGCTGGACATATAAATGTCACTGGCATACAATACTCTCTTAGTCCTAATTTAAAATGTCACTTACCTCATTATAGATACCAGATGCCAGGTAAAGGGTCTCCCAACCTCAGGAGTAACCATGAGGAGTATTCCAGCTCCAGGGGAGATCACCGCCGTGCAGCCTGCTGCTGTACAGCAGAGCTCAATGGGCTGGGCAGGGGGACTACAGGCATCTATAGCATAAAGTGACTGACTCACAGTCAACTGCCCCTTTGGTGTATATGCAGGAGCACAGCCAGAGCGGTTTTAGCTTTGTCTAGTCCCAGCTTAGGCTGGCACTGTTAGCTCCTGATAAGATACAGCCTAGACTCCCTGGTCCCTGAGAAGATAATGGCCCAGCACAATTCTCAAGGTTTGCACAGCAGGGCTGATTTCAGTCAGGCATGCTTGTTGCTGATGCCTGAACCAAAGTGATGTTTGCTCAGTCAGAGTGGGGGGAACCCGTCACAGCAGCACAGGGCTCCAGCTCTAGCCTCTGCACAAGCGTCTCCTTGGAAGGATCCTGTTGTTCTCCTGCTCATCCTCCCTGATGCTATGTGGTGTGCTGGCCTTCTCCCATAGCTTCTGCACCAGGCAGCCCTGCACCTCAGCCAGACCTTGACCTCCCATGGGTGAGGTAGCACCAGGTACTCCCTAAACCCCACTCATGGAGGGCCCCCCCATCCTCCTGGAGCAGCATTTGGGCTGGTGCTAAGGGGCATGCTATCATGCTGGCTCCACCTGTCCCGCACAGTCTCCCACAGTATTTCTGTGCCCCCTTGGTGTCCCCTGTTAAGCTTTTGCTATGCTAAAGGCCAGCTTCCCCTCACCAGCCTGATCACTGCTGTCCTCTGTCCAGCTGAATGGGAGCAAACACCCCCTGACCAGGAACCCACTGACTCAGTGTGCTCCATAATGAGGAAAACACATGCAGAAGCAGAAGCCTATCTCTGTCTGTGAACAACAAAACACTGGTCTGTTAAGTGCAAAGTCGTTCTTTGCTCCCTGTGGTCACTAGATTTCCTTCTTCTACTCTGTAATAGAGTAAGTCTGTAACTAAAATGATATCTGCTCACTGCAGTCCAGGGTTGATTCATGGAAAGGTGCATACTGTGAATGCTGTAAGAACTGGTTTTGTAGGTGTTTATTTCATTGAACAATGCAGGATAGGACAGGTCTCTGGAGCTCAGAGCAGGGGTAACCTCAGTGAGATCCAGCTTCGGTATTAAAGCAGTTCCCTGCTTTCTCCCAGCAGGGCTGCTGACCTGCTCTAGCACCTTCTTCAGACAAAACCTTACAATGTGTAACTCAGTTCAAGATTTTTGGGAAGAGTGTGAATTTTCCAATCCATTCTCCAAGTAAAACAATTAAAAACCTGCTTGTGTGCTCTGTGAAATAACTGGACAGGACCAGCAAGTGGTCATGGGTGTAAAACAGAAACTTTCAAGGTGTGCAGGGGAGCTGATGGCCCAGGCAACAGCATGACATCCTGGAGGGTCAGACAGGGAAGATGGTGTGGCAGTGGCACTTATCCCTGCAGAGGGAGATGTCCTCAAATTCCTCAGGGGCCAGAGGAAATGAGCACCCAACATCAAAATGCAGTCCACAGCTAAGTTAACAGGGATCCTGCACCTGGACATTGCTGCACAGGGACAGGCACCAGCACCTCCAGCAAAGACACGATGGGTCTGGGAGTAACCCCTGGGAGAGAAGCCGAGACCTCATCTGCACAGCCCCAACCCAGGTACCCACTCACCGTCAGTTGGCACAAGGCTGGTTATGGGACAGAAAAGTCGTGAACCCTGCAGTTTCCCACCACAGACCACTGGCATCATGAAAGTCTAAAGCACTGGAGTCCAGCATGGCTTTCCCTCAGAGATGACCAAAACAGAGCCCTTGCCTTTCAGCCCAAGAATTTCCTCACAAACCACTGCATTGGCCCAAGATACTGCTCCTGGCAAGACCTCTGGCTGTGGTGGACTCCCAGGCTTCCTGTCAGCCTCTTCCCCTGCCATGAGCACTGCTCAGCTGATGAAAGAATCGGTTCAGCTTGAGTATTTCTTTAAGTTGGATTTAACTTCACAAATACTTCAATCCCCAGACAGTGTCATTACAGGTGCCTGGGATTTGTTAGGAGTCAGGCCCTACTAACATCAGTAATTGTTAGGTTGCTTTGTATGCTTACATACTTTAATCTAAATAAAGGGCATCTACAGTGAGGTTTAACCCACACACACGAGAAAAATGTTTCTCTTGAAAATTAAGTCCTCTTTTTTTTTCCTAACTTTTTTTTTAATGATCACATTCCAAAGCTCTCCCACTACATTCCATTCTTCACTAAATAGGTAAAATAACTGTCTTTTTTTTTTTTTTTTTTTTTTTTTTTTTTTTTTTTTTTTAAATAAAGCAGCGTATTACATCTTCCTGGAAGGCTCCCCTACTCCCAGATGCCCACTCAGAACACTGGAATATAAAGTCATTTATGTTTCCCTCTGAAAGCTTAAGAGGTTCAATCTACCAACAAATACTTGAACGCACCATCACAATTATTCATAAACAAGAGCTTCAAAGATCAGAGACACATCAAATAGTTGCCAAGGTTTAGCAATTTAATCCTAAATTAGTTTCATATGGAAAAAAAACAGCCTTCAATACTTCCTTCTGCTGTGTTAGCATAATGTTCAGGTTGAGAAGGCAGACTTCAGGGTGAGATTTTAGGATGGCTTGCCTTTTGTCTGGGGGTGTAGCCAGAGGAAAGAGAATGTGAAATAACAGGGTGTAATGTTAAAGCACAGCAGAAACTCCTCCATTAACTTTCACATGAATGCTTATTCCAGAACTAGGGTTCTGTAAGCTAAGTAAGTTTTCTTTGCAAATGGACTGAACCAAGTACTGCCAGTGTAATCTTTAGTGTGGAACGAGATCATCCAGATGGGACTGTAATGTGGAATAGCCCTTTTGAATCATTACCCTCCAAATAACACATTTACAAAATCTCCTAAAAGGCAAAATTACATCAAGAGCTCCATCAGGCTGATACTAAATGCTTTTAGGAGGTTGACATTTAAAAAGAGGCTTAGCCTTGATATATGTTGAAAGCACCACAGAATTAAATTTGCCTGTACAGGAGCTGCTTGCATAGGGAACATGACCAAAATATCTCATCAGTGTTTAGTAAACAGAATTTTCAGTGGTTGTGGACAGTTAAGACACTGCATTAAAAAAACAAGATGAATGGGATTTCACTGATGGAAATGAAGCACTGAGAGCCTGGCAGCATTCAAATTAATATTTCACAGTAAGACCCATTGGGTAGATTGCTCTTGGCTTAACCACAGCTTTTGATTAAGGTCTGTGGTGAATGAGGCAGTTCAGTGAAAGAGAGATCAACAATGGAGGTATTATTTGCACACAGTGTAGTAGTAGAGGATTACCCCCTCTCGTGGCATCTAAACGTTGTGCTAAGAAACATCAACCTCTGTCTTCCTCATTGAGTAATCCTCAGCTGCTATGTTCAGTGGGTGTCCTGTTGGTTAGTGCAAGTTGCACTTAATGAAGGCTTAGCTGTATGGAAAGATTTGGACTACTTGCAAAGGGGCTGGAAGGATAACATTTTAAACAGAAATAGTATGGCAGTGCCTGGTGTGAGATGTAATTTAGCTCCATGCTCTCACTTTTGCTAGGGGTCAGGGTATACCCTTAGGATGCATTTTTCTCTGCCCTCAGAGGCAGGGAGATATGTCAGAGAAACATCCATCCTGACTGTGCCATATCACAAGTGATCTGGTCTGGTCAGGAAGCCCTGGAAGAAACTTAATGGAAGATTCTTGAATTGTGACTGTTGTTTTTATTCAGCATATTAACTTTCTGCAGGAAAACTGAGAAATCAAAAAGCAAATTACTAGTTCAAACATTTGGGGAGAAAACGGGCAATATCCAATGTTTCATTGAAAAGTAGTTAAGAACAGTTAATCAGTCATGTTCAGGCATAAAGATAATCGAAATGTTACAGACACACAGAGCCTACCATTAGGGTGCAGCAGAGTAATTTCTACTGCTTTTCTCTGCCTCTTTAATGCTCTTTGAGCAAACAAGCATGTATAGGCAGTATAAAATAGAGACCTCTTTTCAAGGAACACATTCTCTATTGCCTTCTACAATGTGCCAGCAGTTCTTCACAGCTATGATTAAGTGTTTGCTTTTGATACAGGTGTCAAATAGTTTATGTCAAAGTAACAGAAGAATGTTCCCATTTTCACACTTCAGAGAAATTATTAGAACTTATATCAGAAGTTCTTCTGACATGAATATGGAAATGGATAATAGTAGGAGAGAAAGACAGACAGCTGGAAAATTTTGAATTTCAGGCTGGAAACAATTTTTTCTACCACACCCTATACTTTAGAGAGATTAGTGAGATTTATTTCCAGATGATTCCTTGTCCTCCTCCTCCATCTCTATATAAATAGGAAACAGAAAAGAATAGTGAGCCTCAGCTCTTAGCTTTTGCACTAAACCTGGCTCTGCTTTCCTCTCAGTTCTTGAAGAAAAAGTCTGGCACAACCTTCCACTATGACTGAATCAGTTGTCCAAGGGTAAAAATGGTATTTTGCAACTAAGGCCTAAATAAGCACTGAAATTAACATCAGCAGGTAGATTACAGATGCACATAGATGAACGACACCTAAGGCAAGTGAAATATCCCCTGCTGCTGTTCTTGTACCTTTCATTAGGAATGTAGTAGCTTTTATTTGCTATTAGAGCAAGACTTTAAATGCTTGATTTAAGTATAATTATATCCACTGGGACTCCAGAGGACATACGCTAATGCACAGCCTTTGCTAAGGTAGTAAGTCATGTCCTGATGTTTTTTCCCCTCAGAAATTAGCAACCAGGGATACAGGAAGAAGCACACTATCCTTTCTACTTAGCAAAATCTTGTGATGTTTGGCCACTGCTAGTGTGCAGAGGCAGTGGGAGAGTGACGTGGTTTAGCCCCAGCCGGTAGCTAAGTGCCACCCGCTGCTCGCTCACCCCTCCCCTGGCAGGATGGGGAGGAGAACGGAAAAACAACGGCAAAGCCTCGAGGGTTGGGATAAGGGCAGGTTACTGGGACAGCAAGGGAGAGGGAAACAATCAACAACAGTGCTGATAACAAATATTAACAATGGGTGATAACAGAGAACGATTTACCGATCCGACGACCGACCGACCGGACGCTCTGCCCGTCCCAGAGCCACGCCGACACGCCGAACCCACCCCTGCCCACCTAGCCCCCTTTTATGGTGAGCATGATGTCACATGGTATGGAATAGCCCCCGGCCAGCTTGGGTCACCTGTCCTGGCTCCTTGGGAAATTAACTCTATCCTTGCCAGAACCAGGACATTATCCACCCCTTATTCCATACCATCTACGTCATGCCCAGATTATTTTACAGATCTCATTGCCTTACTCTATGGGCTATCGCTCTAAAATGTCTGTCGAGTTCATTTAGTCCATGGCTTTGGGTTCCATCTGCCATTACAGTCTCTCAGAGCAGGAGCAATGGTGCGTGCTGCTGGATTGCTGCACGCTGCATCTGGAGTTTTCTCAGCTGGTGTATCTGGTATGGTCCATGCTCGCAGTCTGGACGTCAAAGATGTGATTTTCGATGAAGTTCCTGGGCACCAGTTGAAGTCAGTTCTAGTTCCAAAGTCCATCCTTCATTAGTTTTGGGAGATTCTTATGGTTATACTATTAATACAGTGTATAGCTATTAACATCATACAATTGAATTTATGGGCTATTTTCACCCAAAATCAGATCCCCTTGGGGTATACACCGGACTTCCCCATCCTTTCTCGTCACCCATCAAGTGCACCCTGGTCCCTGAGCAAAAGCAATCCCGCAGATGGGCTTGCCTTTGCCTGAAGCAGGGATAACCCAAACTGTTTTACCCAACATATTCTTCATGCTAACTACAGGAAATTTATCTCCTTCTACTGGGCGTGGAAATTTTGATTGGGCAGGGCCAGCTTGATTGGCAGGTCCCCAAGTGTTAACTAACCAGGTGGCCTTTGCTAAATGTGTGTCCCAGTGTTTGAGGGTCCCACCACCCATTGCTCTCAGGGTAGATTTTAGCAGTCCATTGCTCCTTTCAACTTTCCCAGAGGCTGGTGCATGGTAGGAGATGTGATACACCCACTCAATACCATGCTCTTTGGCCCAGGTGTCTATGAGGTTGTTCCGAAAATGAGTCCCGTTGTCTGACTCACTTCTCTCTGGGGTGCCATGTTACCACAGGACTTGCTTTTCAGGACCCAGAATAGTGTTCTGGGCAGTGGCATGGGGCACAGGATATGTTTCCAGCCATCCAGTGGTTGCTTCCACCATTGTAAGAACATAACACTTGCCTTGGCAGCTTTGCGGGAGCGTGATGTAGTCGATTTGCCATGCTTCCCCATATTTATATTTCAACCACCGTCCTCCATACCACAGAGAATTTACCTGCTTGGCTTGCTTGATTGCTGCGCATGTTTCACATTGATGGATGACCTGTGAGATGGCGTCCATGCTCAAGTCCACCCCTCGATCACGGGCCCATCTATATGTCGCATCTCTTCCTTGACGGCCTGAGGTGTCATGGGCCCACCGAGCTAGAAATAATTCACCCTTACACTGCCAGTCCAAATCCACCTGAGCCACTTCAATCTTGGCAGCCTGATCCACCTGCTGGTTGTTCTGATGTTCCTCAGTGGCCTGACTCTTGGGTACGTGGGCATCCAAATGACGTACCTTTACGACTAGCTTCTCTAGCTGGGCAGCAATATCTTGCCACAATGGGGCAGCCCAGATGGGTTTGCCTCTATGCTGCCAGTTGCTCCACTTCCACTGCTGTAACCACTCCCAAAGGGCATTGGCCACCATCCATGAGTCAGTGTAGAGGTACAGCATTGGCCACTTTTCTCTTTCAGCAATATCTAAGGCCAGCTGGATGGCTTTCACCTCTGCAAACTGGCTCGATTCACCTTCTTCTTCAGCAGCTTCTGCAACTCGCCATGTAGGACTCCATACAGCGGCCTTCCACCTTCGATGCTTTCCCACGATGCGACAGGACCCATCAGTGAAGAGGGCATATGGCTTCTCATCTTCTGTTAGTTTTTTATATGGTGGGGCTTCTTCCGCACGTGTCACCTCCTCCTCTGGTGACATTCTGAAATCTTTCCCTTCTGGCCAGTCTGTGATCACTTCCAGGATTCCTGGATGATTTAGGCTTCCTATTCTAGCCCGTTGTGTGATCAGTGCAACCCACTTACTCCACGTAGCATCGGTTGCATGATGTGTAGAAGGAGCCCTCTCTTTGAACATCCAGCCTAGCACTGGCAGTCGGGGTGCCAAGAGGAGCTGTGCTTCAGTGCCAGTCACCTCTGAAGCAGGTTGAACCCCTTCATAGGCTGCCAATATCTCCTTTTCCATTGGGGTGTAGCGGGCCTCGGATCCTCTGTATCCCCGACTCCAAAACCCCAGGGGTCGATCTCGAGTCTCCCCTGGTGCTTTCTGCCAGAGACTCCAGGCAGGGCCATTCTCCCCGGCTGCGGTGTACAGCACATTTTTTACATCTGGTCCTGCCTGGACTGGCCCAAGAGCTACGGCATGAACTATTTCTTGTTTAAGTTGTTCAAAAGCTTGTGGTTGCTCAGGGCCCCATTTAAAATCATTCTTCTTCCAGGTTACATGGTAGAGAGGGGTTACTATCAGACTGTAATTTGGAATGTGCATTCTCCAGAAACCCACAACAGCTAAGAAGGCCTGTATCTCCTTTTTGTTGGTTGGTGGAGACATGGCTGCTATTTTGTTGATAATATCCATTGGGATCTGACGCCGCCCATCATGCCACCTTATTCCTAAAAACTGGATTTCCTGCACAGGCCCCTTCACCTTACTTCGTTTTATGGCAAAGCCAGCCTGCAGCAGGATTTGGATTATTTTCTTCCCTTTCTCAGAAACTTCCTCTGCTGAGTTGCCCCATACAATGATGTCATCAATGTATTGCAGGTGCTCTGGGGCTTCACCCTGTTCCAGTGCAGTCTGGATCAGTCCATGGCAAATGGTGGGGCTGTGTTTCCACCCCTGGGGCAGTTGATTCCAGGTGTACTGGACGCCCCTCCAAGTGAAGGCAAACTGTGTTATTGTTTCTCCTTCCTATTCTTGCAAAAAATCTCTGAGCTATTTATGTGGAACAACTCCTGAATTGTGAGCTATGAAAAAGAAATTCACCATCAAGTTATTTCTTAGAAGTGAGAGAACTCACTGGAATAGGCCCCATGGGAACTGAGTAAACCTAGTTCTGGATGTCAGGGCAACTACAAATAATTACTAGTCAATACAGGGAATGAAAGGATAGCGCTCTGATGAACGCTCAATCCCGTATGTTTACCAGTGACTAAAAGCATGACAGCCAGACGGTAGCAGGACACGGATGCCTCTCAGGGAGGGCTTAGTGACTATATGAAAGTTCTTTAGGCTGGTACAGCTGCAAAGTGAAAACAGGTATCTTAGACTGGGTTCCAGAGTTTGTTTCCTCTACCAACTTTCTGCATTAGTTTACTCCCCCTTTTATCCCCTTTCAGCTGTATCAGATGAATAACATTTTCTGTCAGAGTCCTGAGCTCAGCGAGGGAGCATAACTGTGATACAAACTATGAATAGCACAGATCCAGTATAACTGTGTGCAAGGGTATTGTACGTCACGTATACACCAACCGTTTAAGGAGTATTTTGAATATGGGTTATTTTAGGGTGAGCATGCCCAAGAATCCAGTCCATGGTAAGGTCTTCCACCATTCCAGCTATGCAGGGAAATACACTGCTGGCCAGCAAAGACTTCTACATTTACTGCAAGTTACATCATACGCTCAACAGGGACAGGAACTGCCCTCCCACTTCTATGGTGCACACAGGTTTTCTTTCTGATGCTCTGTACAGGAACTGTAAGATGATAGAGATTATCTACTTTGAAGAAATTCTGAAAAAGTGTTATGTAGTCAGATGTTGAAGGCACAGTGCTGACAGTGAAGTGACAGCACTTTTACTTGTCTCAATTTATGCTTTTTTTTTGGGTACATAATCCCATTCTCAACTCTCTTAAGTAGATGTGGCAGAGTCAGACAAGTGCTTTTCACAGATTGGTAGGCCTTGAAAGGGACGTCTGGAGATCACCTAGTCCAACCCCTTGGCTAAAGTAGGATCACCTAGAGCAGGTTGCACAGGACTGCGTCCGGGTGGGTTTTGAGTATCTCCCGAGAAGGAGACTCCACAACCTCTCTGGGCAACCTGTTCCAGTGCTCGGTCACCCTCAGAGTAAAGAAGTTTCTCATGTTCAGATGGAACTTCCTGTGTTCCAGTTGGTGCTCATTGCCCCTTGTCCTGTGTCTGGGCACCATTGAGAAGAGTCTGGCCCCATCCTCTTGACACCTGCCCTTTAGATATTTATAAGTGATGCTCAGAGCCCGTCTCAGTCTTCTCTCCTCCAGACTAAAGAGACTCCCTCAGTCTTTCCTCATACGAGAGACGCTCCAGTCCCCTTATCGTCTTTGTAGCCCTCCACTGGATTCCCTCCAGTAGTTCCCTGTCTGTCTTGAACTGGGGAGCCCAGAACTGGACACAAGATTCTAGAGGTGGCCTCACCAGGGCAGAGTAGAGGGGGAGGATAACCTCCCTTGACCTGCTGGCCATGCTCTTCTTAATGCAGCCCAGGATACCTTTGGCCTTCTTGGCCACGAGGGCACATTGCTGGCTCATGGAGAACTTGTTGTCCACCAGCACTCCCGGGTCCTTCTCCACAGCGCTGCTTCCCACCAGGTCAAGCCCTAACCTGTACTGGTACCTGGAGTTGTTCTTCCCTAGGTGCAGGACCCTACACTTGCCCTTATCGAATTTCACATGGTTCCTCTCCACCCAACTCTCCAGCCTGTCCAGATCTCACTGAATGGCAGCGCAGCTTTCTGGTGTGTTGGCCACTCCTCTCAGTTCTGTGTTGTCAGCAAACTTGCTGAGGGTACACTCTGTCCCCTCGTCCAGGTCACTGATGAATATGTTGAATAAGACTGGACCCAGTACTGACCCCTGGGGCACACCACTAGCTACAGGCCTCCAACTACGCTCTGTGCTGCTTATCACAACCCTCTGGGCTCTACCATTCAGCCAGTTCTCTACCCACCTCACTGACCACTCATCCAACCCACACTTCCTAAGCTTGCTAATGAGGACGTTATGAGAGACAGTGTCAAAAGCCTTGCTGAAGTCAAGGTATACAACATCCACTGCTCTCTCTTCATCCACCCAGCTGGTCATGCCATCATAGAAGGCTATCAGATTGATCAGGCATGATTTCCCCTTGGTGAATCCATGCTGACCACTCCCGATAACCTTCTTCTCCTCCACATGCTTATTCATAACCCCCAGAATAAGTTGCTCCATCACCTTCCCAGGGATGGAGGTGACGCTGACTGGCCTGTAGTTTCCTGGGTCCTCTTTCTTGCCCTTTTTGAAGACTGGAGTGACATCGGCTTTTCTCCAGTCCTCAGGCACCTCTCTTGCTCTCCATGACCTGTCAAAGATGATTGAGAGTGGCCTAGCATAAAGTCTGCCAGCTCCCTGAGCACTCGTGGGTGCATCCCACTAGGGCCCATGGATTTGTGGATGTCAAGACTGCCTAAATGTTCTCTAATCTGATCCTCCTTGACCAAGGGAAGGTCTTCCTTTCACAAGACTTTTTCTCATACCTCCAGTATCTGGGTATGCTGAGGGCCAACCTTAGCAGTAAAGACTGAAGCAAAAAGGCATTCAGTAGCTCTGCCTTCTCTGTATCCTCCATCACCAGGGCACCCACCTCATTCAGCAGCAGGCCCACATTTTCCATAGTCTTCCTTTTGCTGCTGATGTACTTGAAAAAGCCCTTCTTGTTGTCCTTGACCTCCCTGACAGTTTTAATTCCACGTGGGCCTTAGCCTTCCTTGTTGCATCCCTACATTCTCTGACTACACCCCTATATTCCTCCCAAGTAGCCACTCCCTTTTTCCATATTTGGTAAACTTCCTTCTTCCCTTTCAGTTTTTCCAGGAGCTCCTTGCTCATCCATGCATTTCTCCTTCCTCCTTTGCTTGTCTTCCTATTCTTCGGGATGCACCAATCTTGAGCTTGGAGGAAGTGGTGCTTGAATACTGACCAGGTCTCTTGGGCCCCCTTACCTCCTAGAGCCCTAACCCATGCGATTCTCCCAAGCAGGTCTTTGAAAAGGCCAGTTGGCTCTCCTGAAGTCCAGGGTTGTAATCCTACTTACTGCCCTGCTCCTTCCATGCAGGATCCTCAATTCCACCATCTCATGGTCACTGCCACCAAGGCTGCCCCCAACGTTCACATCTTCAACCTGTCCTTCTTTGCTTGCTAGAACAAGGCCTAGCAGTACCCCTCTCCTCTTGGGCTCCTCTACCAGCTGTGTCAAAAAGTTATCATCAATGCTCTGCAGGAACCTCCGGGACTGTGTGTGCCTGGCCGTGTTGCATTTCCAGCAAATATCAGGATGGTTGAAGTCCCCCATGAAGACCAGGGCCTGTGATCGTGAAACTACTTTCAGCTGTCTGTAGAAGGCCTCATCGACCTTCTCATCCTGATCAGGGGGCCTGTAGTAAACACCCACAACAGTGTCACCTGTATTAGCCTGCCCCTTAACCCTTACCCATAAGCTCTCAATACATTCCAGTTGTTCTCTCACATACAGAGCAACTACAAGAGGTTCCTTGACACTACACCTGTGCGAATTTTGACTCGGGAGCAAAATCAGGATCTGAACTCCAAAGTCAATGCCCCCTTATTGGTAGTGAATGACAGCAAGCCTCCACTAAACCCTCATCTACTCAGTAGATGGCAGAACTTAAATCATTGTTTTGATACTGAAGCTAAACCATCAAGTTCAATAAGCATTACTGCAGTTATATGAAATGATGATTCATTTAAAGAAAAGCATTTAAGTAAATCAGTGCTAAGACCAGAAGCAAATTATATTAATTAAAATATGCTAACCACAGAATTTCCTTTAGAGGATGCACAATCATCTAATTAAAGACAGAGAAGTAGCAGACCCTCACTTATTTAAATAACCAGAACCCATTTTGGTATTTCTAACCGGTCTTCCAAGAGACACTAGATTCTCTCTTTTCAAACTTGTACTACTGTTGCACAGTGACAATTCTAACAGCTTAAAACAATTGGGTGTATATGACTGGTGATGAAATCTGAGCACAAACTCCTTTGTGACCTACCAAACAAATTTATTTTTCTGTCCTCAGGACAAGCTGTAGGCCATAACCTGCAAGCTACCACCTCACCAGTTCCCAAACTCATTTGCAGATGGCTTCCACTTTTACTGAGTACTGAATTAATTTGAAAATATTAATTAATATCATGCTCTGCAGAACATAGTATGTTGTATGATGTACCCTTAGGTGCTGCTTGTGGGGACTGTGGTGGGTTGACCCTGGCTGAGGGCCAGGTGCCCACCAGAGCCGCTCTATCACTCCCCTCTTTCATTAGACAGGGGAGAAAAGGTACAATGAAAGAAAACTTATGGGTCGAGATAAGGACAGGGAGAGATCATTCTCTAATTATCATCACGAGCAAAACAGACCGAACTTAGAGAGGGAATTCATCTTATTTATTACTAAGCAAAACAGAGTAGAGGAATGAGAAATAAAACCAAATCTTAAAAACACCTCCCCCCACCCCTCCCATCTTCCCGGGCTCAACTTCACTCCCGGCTTCAAACCTCTGCCCCCCCCAGCGGCACAGGGGGACGGGGAGTGGGGGTTACGGTCAGTTCCTCACGCGGTGTTTCTGCCGCTTCTTCATCCTCAGGGGGAGGACTCATTGTTCCCCCGCTCCAGCGTGGGGTCCCTCTCACGGGAGACAGTCCTTCACAAACTTCTCCAACGTGAGTCTCCTCCACGGGGTGCAGACCTTCAGGAGCAAACTGCTCCAGCGTGGGTCCCCCACGGGGTCACAAGTCCTGTCAGCAAACCTGCTCTGGCGTGGGCTCCTCTCTCCACGGATCCACAGGTCCTGCCAGGAGCTTGCTCCAGCGCGGGCTTCCCACGGGGCCACAGCCTCCTTCAGGTGCCTCCACCTACTCCAGCGTGGGGTCCTCCACGGGCTGCAGGTGGAATCGCTACAGCCCCTCATCCTTCCTCCATGGGCTGCAGGGGGACAGCCTGCCTCACCATGGTCTTCACCACGGGCTGCAGGGGAATCTTGCTCCGGCGCCTGGAGCACCTCCTCCCCGTCCTTCTTCACTGACCTTGGTGTCTGCAGATGTTCTTACATCTTCTCACTCCTCTCTCTGGCTGCAAAAGCGCTCTCTAACTGTTTTTCTCTTTCTTGAATATGTTATCACAGAGGCGCTGATTGGCTTGGCCTTGGCCAGCGGCGGGTCCGTCTTGGAGCCGGCTGGCATTGGCTCTGTCAGACACAGGGGAAGCTTCTAGCAGCTTCTCACAGAAGCCACCCCTGTAGCCCCCCCGCTACCAAAACCTTGCCACGCAAAACCAACACAGGGACACAGCAACCCGAGCAACCTTCATCAAGTGATTTCATTATATGACAGATAGCCAGGAAAAGTAGGAGGACACATGTAGATTGCGCTACTGAGGGACACTTCTTTAGGATGACTACTTCAAAGGGCAAATAGCTCTAGGTCATCTAGGCTGACAGCTCTAGTTTATTGTCTCCCCCTCATCCCAGTCCTAGCCCAGTTTGAGACTGATTGCAGCAATCCTGTGATTGCTGCAACCTCAGT
Source organism: Balearica regulorum gibbericeps (assembly GCF_011004875.1). NCBI lineage: Eukaryota > Metazoa > Chordata > Aves > Gruiformes > Gruidae > Balearica > Balearica regulorum. The sequence goes on from NC_046220.1 coordinate 16,920,182, forward strand.
AATCAGCTGAGACTTCATGGAGGATTACAACAACACAGAAGTCTAGTAACTGCTGTACGTTAAAGCTTTATTTGCTGTAATGAGCTGAAAGCTGCCCATTGGGAATCTCAAGTATTTGTAACTTCTTAGTAGGATCAAAATGAGTGAAATATGTGCAGAGACATGACAGTGAAGTCAGCCAGGGATTGAACAGACATGATACATTCCTCGGGCTTCTAGGACATAAGATGTTGCTAGGTGAATAACTGCAAAGAATGCTCTAGAAGGAATCTGAGGTTAGGCCAAGCCTCTTGTAAATCTATTTCCCCAGTAAGACAGAAAGGACACAGGACTAACACACAGTTCCTCATCTGCTGTGAAATAATTTAATAAAAATCCCTAGGAGGTCACAAGCACTGGGACACTCATGACTGCACCATGAAAGGCATTGTAACTCCTACTTGTGTCCATCTTTGGTGCAAGAACTGAAAGTCATTTTACTTTAACCCTGATGCAGCACAATGCATGATTGCCCAAGAAAACTATTGGACGCCCTTGCAATCTTATATTAAAACCAAGAATCCACTTCAGTAAACATCATGCCTACAGACAATGGATCTAATGTAGCAGTCACCTCCTAGCAGTATTGGGAGACAAACCCAGAAACTTTTAATCATCTGCTAAATAAGACACATTACAGTGGACTTAGCCCTGCTGAGAAGAATGACAGCCTCAAATACTCATGCTGCAACCCTGTGATAACCTTTAGACAGTATTACCATAAAGCCTTGAATGAACAGCCTATCTTCCAACCCCACCGTGGCCTCTGTGTCCTCACGTAAAACCAGCAGATGCTGCAGCAGTGCTGCCTCTCTTTCTGTGGTAAGAAGCGTCCCACCCCCCAACCACGGGGCCCTCCTCTCCACACAGAACAGAAAATACAAACCTTGCAGATACTCACTGGAAGAAGTCAGAGCTGACAAATGATTTCCCATTTCTGTTGCTGACCTATTTCACCAGTCTTTCCTCTTTGCCCAAGAGATTTTAGGTCAATCAGATTTTGCAGCAATTGCTTTGGTATCTAGGTATGAAGGATTTTATTCATGACTCAACACTGGGTGACCCACATGGGCCTTGGAAGTCTATTCTGTTAGAAACAACAATAACAAAAAAATCACAATCCTTTTTTTTTTTTTTAAAGGAGGTGACCCAAAGAGATTTTGCAGGACTTTCTCACCAAAAGGAACATACTGAAATGTTTTTTTTTTTTACTATTAACTGAACATATACAAAAAATGAAAAAATCTATCAATTAATGAAACATCTAAAGCTCTAAGGAAAGCACTAAGAGGTTTTAGAAATTCTCTGGCTTCTCATACCACCAGAGTCATCCACTATTTTGTAGTGTCCTGAAGAAAACTTGGGCCTTCTCCTTCCACTGCCTAACTACAAATATGACTCTGTTCTGACAAACTCAGTCTTGTGAGCCTCTCTGGCCAGAGGTTTGACAAGAATATTATGAATGAATGTCCAGTTTCATGTCCAAGTTAACCATTTGTAAAAGCAAATCATATGTTCTAGAAACTCATTCAATTCTAAAAAGATAACTTGGTGCACATGAATTACTCCATGAGATATTTATACTGAACAAAAAAACAGGCCAGCCTGGAAAAATTTTGAACGATAACTCAAAAGTACAGTATTTTGTAGATGACAGGACATTTAGCGGTATCCAGTCACAGAACAGTAGGTTTAACTACAGAGGGGTCTTAAAAAGTCTTAAATAAACTCAGTAGCAGGTGTGCCAAAGCCAGGATTTCAGTATTTAGTTAAAAAACCCTACACAATGTGTCGTGTTTGCTAGACCCCAAGATCCTTATACTGATTTTTCCTGGTCCACAAGTTCCAGCTGGAACTTGTGTAGGCAGGAGGATCTGCCAGCACAGCTTGGTGTGCAGGAATCCAACCTGCAAACAACCAGGAGAGCCACCTTGGGCATTTTCTAGGTTTCATCCTTCTTTCCAAGCAGAGTAAAGCCCTTCCATTTTTACTCTTTGCATCAGCTTGCTCACCTAAGACCTGCTCCTCTGCAGCAAAGCCAGCAAGTGTCCCTGTTTGCTCTTAGTCTCAGCTTTCTTCATGGAAAAAGCCAAAACATTACTGGTCTTCTTTCCTCCAGCTCTCAGCGGTTAGCAAGTCTCCTAGCCATGGCTCTCCAAGACCTTCTCCAGACTTGTCAGACATGTCCACGCTCTTTCCACACAACTCCCCTTTCCTATTTATCTAATGATTTTCCTATAATTAGATGCTTTTTAATTTACTTTATTCAGGCCCAAACTGTATGCTTTTCTACTGTGGGCATGCTGGACACTGAAAAACACCCCACAGCACTTGGCTGTGGGGGCAATGTTAATTACATCCTCTAGGACGCCCTGTACTCTGACACTGTTCAACGTTGGCGTCACGATATTGATCTTGACCAGTTTATGAGTAACAGGCTGGTATTGCCGACAGCCAGGCCTGTGAGCTCTCCCCCAGGTCCCGAGGGGCAACCTGAGCGCCCTTTCCTACAATCCTGCGCGTCAGGTGGTGCCCGTTGGTTTCCAGGTCCCTGCCTCACTGAGGGGACTCCCACACGCCCTGAAGCCCGAGGGAAGCACGCCACGGCCCATGGCCCGCGCCCCGCTGCCTATCTTACACTACCCGCCTCTGCGGCCTCGGACCCGGTGCCACCACCCTGCCCGCCCCCTGACCTCGGGGGCCACCCCTCCGCACTGAACAGAGCTCCCTCCCCTCATTCCCCTATGTGGAGAGGCGTCGCCTCAGAAAAGCGGCGGCTCTGTGAGGGGCGAGCCCGGTCCAGGGCTGCGGGCAGGAAAGGGAAGTCTGACCCACTCCGCGCCCAGGCTGAGCTGGCTGGCCGGCTGCCCTTGCTTCCCGCCTCCCAACTCGGGCGGCCAGCCGCCATGCCGCCACAGCCGGCCTTGAGGTGGTGGGGCGGAGCCAGCCCGCCCCCACCCCTTTCCTCCCTGCGCTCGGCGGCCTCTGACGGGTAACTGCGGTGGTTTGTTCCTTCTTGTTCCTTGGTGAGTGTGGGTCTCGGCGGAGCGCGGCTTCCTTGCTTTTCCCCCCTCCCAGTGGTGGCAGCGGCGGCGGCTCGGGCGCGTTGAAGCCGCTTCCCCCGCCGCGGCGCCCTCTTTCCCCGGCGGCGCCGGGTCCTGTCGGCCATAGAGGAAGGTAGGGGGTTGAGAGGCGCCCTTCGCGGGAGAGCTGAGGCGGGTGCGGGCCCGGGTGGAGGGCGCGGATCGACGGTAAGGCAGGCCAGGCTAGGCCAGGGCCGGTGGCGGGACGGGGGATCCTGCCGGCTCTCGGCGGCGGCGGAGCCGGCCCCTGCTCTCGCTGTGGGGACTGGAAGGGGGCGTTGGAGCGGCTGCGAGGGGAAGGCCGCTCTGGCAGAGCAGTCCTGCGGGCGGCTTCATGACACCATCCCCAAGGTGCAGCTGACTGTGCAGCCCCCCCGCACAAGGGGTAGGGAGCGGAGCGGCTGGCCAGGCCCTGGCTGGCTGAAATCTGGTCTCACCGAGACCCGGCTTTGAACTTGCTCACACCAGGTGGAAGAGTCAGCTTTTGTAAAGCTCAGCGAGAAGAATAGCTATATCTAGAGAAGAAGGGAGGGAATGGAAGAGAAATTGTGCTGCTCTGTCCTCCTCTGGGCAATGCTTTTTCATTAATTTTCCTACAGGAACAACTCCAGCCTTGTCTATTGGTATTTTAGTAGTATTTAAATAGTAGAGGATAGTACATAATGTACATACCAAGCACAGAGCAACGCTTCTGTGTTGCAAAAACACAATAAAACTGCAACATAAGTAGTTAAGACAGAGAAAGGATGGAGGAAAAGTGTTAGAAAACGAAGCCTGTGTTAAGGTAAAGTGACAGGTTTTAATAGCTTTGGTTATTTTTGTTTGGGTGACAAAATCATCTCTTTTCCATTCATGGCACAGACAGCAGGTGCATGTGCTGTGTAACAGTAACGGTCATGGAGGTTGTAGCACAGATGCAGGTATTTGCCTTGTAGTCTAACCTGGCTGAGGACTGTGGCTGCTGAGATGACTGGTTTTAGAATCTGGGTTAGGTATATGTTAGGATTAGTCTCTGTGTATCTGTTCAGGGCATTGCCATGTTTCCATAACACCACCGCAGTTCCCTCTTATTTTTTTAACTGGAGATTGTACTTTGGTATTTGGTTGCCACCTCTAAAGCTAGCTTAAGTGTGTTGCAGGGAGAGGGAGAAAATGGAGAGGTCTGGACTTCAGTATTCTTTAATATCAGCAGGAAACTTGGTCTAAGACAGAAGATTCTCTCTCCAAACAATTAGAATTGAATTAATATCTCTGAGTACTCAGTGCTGTTGCTATTGTTCAGACTGGCTCATTATCAATCCACAATACTGAAGTAAAGGAAGACCACCCTAGAGAAATAGTAACACTGGAATGTTTATTTAGTGTTGCTTTGCTTAAAAGCAATTGTGCTCCATCAGAATGTCCTAATAAACTTCTGGGGATTGTTACTTCTTCAAAGAAAGTAAGAGGAATTTAATGTACATAGAGTAGGAAGTGTAGCTGACTCTTGTGCCCTCCAGGATCTGTGGTGTGTGTGAGGAGTTGTTCAGAAAATTGTCAATACTTTACTCATCCTAGACTTCGTAAGATAAAGGAAATTCCTGGAGAGGTTTTCAGTGTATGAAGGAGTCTGATCACTTAGCGGAGCTTTGCAGAGTGTATCGTGCAGACTGTTGCTGAACAGACTGTAGGGCTTTCAAACTGCATTTTTTGCCATATCACATTTGTAGTTTGGCACCTTTCTTTCTCTCTGGTTCCCTTTAGCCAGAGGATAATAGAGTCCCACTTCATATTATTCAATGAAGTTTTTATAGTAATGGCAGAAGAACTGAAACAATAGTTGCAGAAAACCACAGAAGAAATAGCTAATATTTAAATAGTAAGAATAGCAGCAAATCTCTTTTGCTAGTCCAACATAGACTCTCACTGTAGATTTCACCACGCAATAGCTGGAAATCTTCTCCCTTCCTGGAGTAATGATCCACTTAAGATCACTGGAAGGCTATTAATTAGCGAGTGATCCCTTTCCTTCTTTTGAAACAGAGAGAGGGTAGAGAGGAGTCTTAATTTACAGTCTACTCTATGTGAATAGGAGGTAAGAATTTTTCAGGGTTCTTGCCTTCAGGGCAGAACTTAGGGAGTGGTTAGTCCGGAAGATTTCCTCTAGGTATTTGGCACTTCCTCACAGGAATTGGAACATCCCACAATTCTAGGGTCAGGACTCCAGAAGCTTGTGAAAGAGGGTGTTTTAGTTTGGTTGGGGTTTTTTGGTTGTTTTTTGGTATGTGTGTCCCCAGCCCTTTTTGTGGAAAACTGTTCTGAAAAAGCCAGTTGAATTAAAAATGTTTTGCAGAAACTTAATTTGCCTCCCCAGAGAGCTTGGCTAGTAAACTTGTAACAGCAAGTTGGAATTGATGAAATCTTATCAGATACCCACTTGTTCTGCTTACAGACTGAAGCTATGGGTGTTTGAAAGCTGGATTCATCTGCATGTACAGTTGAATAGCTGCTGAGATTGTAGGCAGCAATTTTTGTTGTGAGAAAATTATCTTTCATTATTTCCAAAGTACAAATTCAGGATTTGACTTGAAATGGCATGAGAAGTTAGGACTTTTTCCCCATGATGGCAGATTTATTTCACAACAGTAGTAATCTTTTCATCAGTTCATCCTGAAAGGACTCCTTCCACCTACATATCTTTGATAGTTCTGAAACAGTTCAGTTGTACAAAAGGAGTTCTAGGGGAGCAGAGACAACAGTTTACAGAAGTGGTACAATGGTAATGGCATGAATAGAGGGCTGATTCACAATACTCCCATTTTGGTTTACCTTCCCATACACCTGTGCAGCATTCCTTCCCTCCTTCACATGAATCTTTTGAAACAAACAGACCAATACTAAGATGTCTTTTAATCTTACTTACTGCAATTGAAATCAAATTTCAGACCAAACCTTTGTACACACTTACAGCACTCCATGCAGTGCTGCTGTGCTAACAGTGAGAATGTGTTTCTGTGTGTTACACTGGATTTTATTTATTTTTTTAAACTAACACTGAAAGCTGGTTCTTTGTTATAACTGGTCCATGCTGCATATTTGTTAGTGGACAGTCTAAGACTGCTAACATAAGGGAAATGAGCAGCAAGTTTGTACAGAGGTAGGAAGTAGGTTAAAGTTCAGAGTTGCTCTTTCAGGGAAAAAAAAAATAAAATCAAGGCTTCATTTTTTCAGTGTTCTGTAGCCTCCAAATAAGCTTCTGTGTATTCTCAGGCATAATACTGCTCATTTTCCTGCAGAAAAAAGAAAATTAGTCTACTTTTTAACTCGGACACTCAGTGGTGAGTCTGCTGACACAGCATTCCCTTAACACTTATGCCTGTTAATTAGGATCTGGATTTTGTTGACTGTAATGCTAGACTGTGTTTCAGAGGCTGTCTGAGGATGCTAGATACATATGCGTGCCTGGGTCACCGAAAACTGGTGAGATGTATACAAGAGAAGTATTTTGACAGTCCCTTAAAGAAGTAAGTGAACTAACTGTGCTAAGTGAGGGAGGAGGTAGCGTTTGGCTTTCCAGAGGGATGACTTGAGGGAGTTTAATATCCACGTCTTGGAACTGGGCACGTGTCTAAACTTCCAGCTCACTTGGAACAGGAGTTATTTTTTAGACCTAAAGGTTTGATTTCGCAAGCTTGATCTCTGAACTAAATCTTCAGTTCCTATATGTGCAATACAGCACTGCTAACAAAGTGAAATGGTCAGAACGCTTATGACAGTCAGTGAAACATACAGATTGTAGGAATATGCACTTAGTAACCTGTCCAGTGCACTGGAAGGGTATCATGATATGACTCTGCATAAATAAATATTTTATCATTGCAGTCAAAGTTTTAGGCACCAGGAGAAAGCAGTAAAGTCTGCAATCATTTGTGTTCCAGTACAGAGTTCCTCTTGAGCTTTAAAGTTGAAAGGGGAGCACTGAAACTTTGCTTAGAGAGTTACTGCATTTTCTTCCAGTTTGCAATAATGGAGTAGTTTATACTAGCAGAATAGTTGCTCAGTCATCAAACTGTTAGTGTACTTCTCTTCAAGGATCTATATGTAGTGATGGACTTCTCTGTGTTAGGGAGAAACACAAAGATTCTTTCTCAAATCACTGTTAGTTAGCATTGAAATTCGTCACTGACTGCTTATAGCAATTTGGCACTGTAAATTTCTAATAAAGTGGTCTTACCTGTCACAGGTAGAGTGTTAAAGAGTAAGAGCTTCTCTTAATCAAAGCAAGAAACCAGTGTTCATTGCAACAGTAGTTGTACTCATCTGTTCTGTGTGCATCCAAAAGTAATTATAGCTAGATACATTGTAAAACAAGACTGGGCTTGTTCTAGTAGTGGTGTTGAACTCTATCCAAATGCTGGGGGCATTTGTGGGTTTTTTGTTTTGTTTTTGTTTGTGTTATTGCCAGTTGTGTATTTGTATGCATCTGTTTTTGTTGTTCTGTTGTTTGTTTTTTTTCCCCTGGGTAACAAAAAACATTTTTCTTAGGCAACTTGGATATTTAAACTAAATTTTTTTTCTACCACGCAAGTATCTGTATTAGTTTTCATTCTAAAATGACTTGAATTATAGATGGATTTACTTACCAAAGTTTTACTACCGCTGACACCTGACTAATTTTGGAGAGGTTATCTTTCCATATCAAACATGCAGACTTCTGGCGGCATGCTTAACATGGATATTTTCCTTCCTTGCTTTTCAAGCAAGGTAAGCATACACAGAGCATGCTGCAATTCCAATAGGACAGAAGTTCCTACATGCTGGACCTGCTAAGACATCTTTGTTCATGGCTAAGCGATCTATAACTTAGGTAAACTGGAAGTAGCCATCAACATTTTAAATTAAGACCCATTGCTGTGTAGAATGTGAAACCATAAGAAGAGCTATGTAAGTTGCAGAGAATAATTTTCTATAGGGGAACTGAGCAATAGCCCTCAGTTTAAGAAGTGCAGTTCAGCTATATATAATTCTTAGTAATGTCAGAAAATGCATGCTCAATATTGTCTTGATGGTTTTACAACTCAGTAGCCTGCTGCTCTGCTGCAGCTCCCCTTAGATATTTTTTTTAGTTACTTGCTTTTGCTGTTTAGAGGTGCTTGGCACAAACTTAGCAGCTAAGTACGGATACATACCCCCACCATGTCAATCAGTTGAGTGGACAAAACTGAGGGAAATAACTGGGGGGAATAGGAAGAAGAATGATAATCACAGTAGAAGGTAGTACAGTCAGATTCAGCATGGGTGGAAAAAGCTGTATTTTCCAAGCAAGGCCATGAGTGCTAGGGCTTTTGTCATAGCAGTCCTGCCTGCTCACCTCTCCTTTTCCCAGTTTTCAGTTGGAAGTGTCTTCACAGACTTCCTGGAAGTACCAGCAGGTCTGAGCCTTCCCTCTTTTCTTGATGCCTGACAGAATATCATCTTTGCTTTGGCTGAGTGTAACCTTTTCTAGCATTTATAGTGTCTGGTAGAGTATTCAAATTAAACTACTCCTTTGCTGAGTGTGTGCTTTCCAGTGGTGGCTGAGATTTACCCACTCTCCAGGAAAAAGAGCTTTTACTACTTGAAATCTGTCTTAGTCAAGCTATTAGATGTTTAATTTTCTGAATAGATGCTTAAAATGAACTCTTACTGTTAATAATGTAGGCACTCTTACATAATTTGAAAGACAATAACTAAGAAACCGAAGATGGAATAGAAAGACAGTGGTGGAAACATGCTCCCTTTCCCTGAGTGAGATTAATGTCTGTACTAAAATGCTTAATGACTGTGCCTGTTCTGTTCCTACTTTACGGCCTGAAGCTTAGACAGAAGTTGTCTCATCCAGAGGTTTCTTCTTTCCTTCTTTTTTCTTTTTTTTTTTTTCTTTCTGCAGCTGAAATAAAATAAATGTGTCCTTGGTTTGTCCTCAGGCACTTCTGTAATAAATACAGTTATTAGTAATCAGGAGTCTTTTGCCAATGCTTATGTCATGTACTACAGAAAGAACATAATTTACTATCAGCATATATTTTAGCAGAAACAGTTCTGAGGTTGTAAGACAGAAGATCAAGTGCTTTCTTTGTTATGGTGGTCAGCTCTTACTGTGGTTGTGTGGGACTGGACATCGTCAATGCCTGTGACCCTTTGCCAGTCCCAAGCAGACAGATGTCAGTGCCCCTGTGCATTAGCTTGTTTGCATATTTACATTTCAGAGCCTGAAAAACGTGAATAAATATTCTGTGCTGCAATCACAAGTTAATATGTATCTATCACAGTGATTACTTAAAAAAATTTGGTGTGCTCAATCTGCAGAGTATTGCTCCCTGGCATCTTTTTGGCGGATTACTAGTTTGAATTCTGTGTTGTGACCACTTTGTTTATAATTTACTGTCTGAAAGTAATAGCTGATATGACTGAGACTTCTCTAGCTCTGCAACATTTGCTACCGCAACGCTGCAACTTGGTATTTTGTCTAGATACTTTACCTGTTGGCGGGGGAATTTGTAAATGGCTTACAAAGTTGTAACAGCATTGTTCATGTCACTGTGACCTGGGAGGTGAAACGTGTTTACGCCTTGGTGACCCCATAGTTTGGCATATTTGCGTAACTAACTGATGAAAGCAGGTTTGTACTGATCTCATACTGTGAACTAAAAAAGCTGTGTTCAGGGAAGAGGGTGATGTCTGGCAAAGAAATGGTAACAAGTAGATAATGTGTTACAGCATCTTGAATTGCTGTTGCAGTATGCCAAGACACTGACTTGGATGGGAAATATTACAGCTGCAATTTATACTTAGATGAGAATATGTGAAGTGAGTAGAGTGCACTTGTTATGGTCATATCAAAGTAATAGCCTCCTGCTGTATCTGTCGGAGGATATCCCAGTGTCTTCTATCTTCAGCTACCCTTAGACTTTCCCGTGAGAAGTGGATACGCATAAAATAAAGTTCTCAGCTTGGAAGGCAAAAAAAAAGCTCATCAGGAGCATAGCTGGCAAGGAGATGAAGGAAGCAGTTTATTTTGATCACGCTCAATCGCAGAAGCATGGAGTTTACTTAGAAGAGGAATAATCGAGTAGTTCATGCTGTTTAAAGGAAATGACACCTGAAACTGGTGGGCTTGTGTGCAGGATGGATATCTGTAAAGCTGGGAAGAGGAATCTCAGAAAATAACTTGTAGATGGGAATGACAGAGGTGGTATGTTTGGGGCAGGGGGTGTTTGCAGTCTGTTCATTTGCCTACCTCCCTGGGCATTCAACTTTTTATCTAGAAACTGCCATTGTTTTGTTTGACAGAATTCTGGATTTTTTTCTTTCTTTTACAGTATCTTGCTGCTTTACACCCTGGACCTTCCTGTGTCAGCATTTCTGCTCTCTCTCCATCTCACTCTAACCTCTAACTTGGTTGTTGTCTTAAAAATTTATGAAATGTGATTTGTGCTGGAATACTTTAAAAATCCTCCATAAATGTATTCCACATAATAGTATTCCCTGAACAGTCAATGAGACTGACAGGTGAGATAAATTAATTCACTCTTTGGCCTTGCATTAACTATTTTTAACAAATACTGGACTTTGTGCATCCCTTTGCACCAGTCTCCTTGGCCTGTCAGAGGATATGCATCTCATACCTTGTTGGTTTGGGGTTTTTTTGTTTGAAAAACTGTGGCAAGGGAAGATAATGTTACTTGAATGAAGACAGTAACAGTGCTGTGGGAAAACAACAGGTCTGGAAATCAGGCCTGTGATTATCTCTCTTCTAAAAAAAAAAATTTAATCGTGACTGGGAATGTTGCCAGGCACTGGAAGAGAATTGTCTTTACTGTTAAATCGTTAGCTTACTCCTTGGCATGTGTTGGCCTAAACCAGTGCTCCCAAAAGAGCCCTGGGCAGAGTTCAGATCTTAAGAGTGTCCTAGGAACTGTTCCATTAGGCAGTTTGCATGCAGTTAGCTTTTTCTGGAGATTGAGAGATATTTCTAAGGTGAATTTAGGCCTTTCTATGCTAGTTGGCCTTGATATTGGGAATATCTCAGGGTACTTTAACTTGTATAAATGAACCCTAAAAGTCCTAGGTCCTAGTGGAATGCTCTATCCAGTAACCCATTAGGATAACCACAAAAAAAGAAAATATCTGAAACTAAAATGATGTTTACAATAGAATCTACTTTATTTATTTTTTTGGTGGTGACCCTAATAAATCTTTCTGAAATCAAGAGGGTTCCTTGTGTCTCTCATAGTCAGGGTTTGTAACCTTATTTAAGCCAGAAAGTGTTACAGACTAAAACTATCATGTTTTCTCTTTTAGTTGAATTGGTTTTAATTTTGAATGCAACTACCTGTCTGTTTAACTTTATACCAATGCCACTTAAGAAATGGGGCCATATTGTCATGGTGGTCCATGAATCACAGAGGCACAAAGTGCTGTGTAGAAGCAGTGTAAAGAAGAGAATAGTGCAGACATCGAACTTCCTTTGTAAACCATGTGGTGTATTCATATTTTTCACAATGCTCTTATCTTCCTGCAGACCGTTTATCCCTTGAAGACATGTTACAAGTAGATATGTAGGGGAAAGGATGTGACTAACATAGACTGTACAGATGCTTTTTGTCTTGTACAGGCCCTGTATGTGGGACACATACTTGTATGCGGTATAGATGTTGTGAAAATGGCTTTGATTTTTATTTTGTGTTTTAGGGACACTAAAGGTCTTGAATAACCATGAACAACCCTTTTGTACGGATTGTGGAGCCTCTGGACCCTAAACAGCCTCTGAAGAAGTTCTTTAATCTGAGCAAATTGGAAGATGTGAGATATCGTAAGTTGACAACATAAGGAAAGCATTTTGTTAACATGGATGAACAGAACCTGAAAAGATACTGGATGATGTTTGGTCTCCGGAGAGAACTATGAATTCAAAAGATGGTTCTTGAGAAAAAAATTTAGCAAAATTTAATTCTGGAAATTCAGAACCAGAATGCCAGGATCATAGTAATATTCTTCTCAACATGCTGTGCACACAGCAGTCTTGTTTTTCTTGAGTGGATAAGGAGGACTGGGCAAAACTAAGAGCACGAGTTTTCTCATATATTGCTATGCTGCTGTGAAAGGCTGGAAGGGACCTAACACTGATGTCACTGAATCATCCAGAAAGATTGTTCAGCTTTTAAAAAGAGTAGTGGCTAGGAATTCCTTTGAGGAGGCTTTTTCTTTAGTTCCTCTGACACTTCCTGAATACACTTAGGCATCTTCCATGTGACAGTGGTAAAAATCTTACAATCTGTGCCACTGACTTATAGAGCTCTAAGCTATAGATACTTGCTTTCTATGTTGGGTATTTTTCCCCTTTCAAAAAGGAAACAAGTGATTAAGGAGAACCCAGGAAGACAGAAGAGGAACATTTTCTCTGAATGTCAGCAATGTATGTGCATTGCAGGCTCAGATAGTGTGTAAATGAGAAATAAATTAATGTTGGACTTGATGTGTGAAAAACAGAGATGAGTCTAAAGAAATAGACAAATAATGTATGGTATGACCAGTGGATCCATTCCAGGATTCCAAGATTGATAAATTCCAGATTCTTTAAAGAAAAAAAGGATGCAATTCTTACTATCCAGCAGAAAAATAGAATAACTAAGCAACAGAAGGATGGGGTGAGGAGAGGCAAGAAAAGATTTAAAAAAAACCCAAACAAATAAAACCCAACCAAAAAACCCAAATGATTCTGGATGACTTTCCTGAATAATAGTGGGGATTTTTTTATGACAGCAGTAATGAGGTCTCACTGTGATTAAGTGACTTTTGCATCTTGGAGGCCCTGTACAGAAAGTTGGGACAAACTTCTTAAGAGATTTTTGAATGTAAATATTCTGAAAGGAAATCAAACAGCTATTATTACAGTGTATTATTTTGTCTCATTTTCTATAAGTATTTCTGTCTTGAAGTAAAAGATTAGCAGATGCACAGTGTCACTGCTGTTCCATCCTCCACTTCTGGAGAAGAGACTGCCTAAACCACTAAAGCTGTGCTTTCCAACATGTCAGGTAGAAAATTATGTTTTTCTAGTGCATTTATATGACTGCTCAGTGGCAAGAGTGAGAGGAAACTGCAGAGAAACAACATGAGCACAGCATGTTTTCAGACTAGTATTGCTGTGGAGGATGGAAGAGCTGTGGGGAAGAGTCCTGTCAGCAAGATGTCTACCGTCTCACAGGGACTAAGATAATAAATCTACTCAAAGAATTGAGTGGAACAGGTCAGTTAACACTGGCCTCCTGACAAAGCTGGACACTAGAAAAGTTTGATAACTTGAGATAAAGCCTTGAGTATATGGGGACAGTACTTGAGGACTCATCTGCCCCAGGCATGGAACTATGCAGTTGCTGGCATATGCCCTAAGGTAAAAACTGAATTTGTTTCTTGCCTCTTACCCCATGTAGCACGCCTGCCATTTTCTATTCGAGTCCTGTTGGAAGCAGCAATCCGTAACTGTGATGAGTTCCTAGTGAAGATGGGAGATGTTGAGAATATTCTCAACTGGAAAGAGGTGCAACACAGGAATATTGAAGTGCCGTTTAAGCCTGCAAGAGTTATTCTGCAAGACTTCACGTGAGTCTGATGGTCTCCACAGCTAGGAAGAGGGACTCTTAAAAGTGCAGCAATGCTCAGCTTGGGGTGGAGGCGTGAGCTGAGGGAAAGAATAGCAGTGAAATGTTTGGAAAGACTTTTTCAGCTTTCCTGGATGCCATACTACAGACAACACTTGGAGAGGCAAATGCTTACGATAAAAGCATTAAATGAAGTACTTCTGGGGTGGAGAAATGTCTTTATGAAACTATTCAAAACAGATGAGAAGAAAATGGGATTGATAAATTGCATCTAAATGAGGGAATTCAGAGTTTAGAGGTTTTGTTGTTGTTGGTTTGGGGGGTTTGGTGGTAGTGTATTGCCTTTTTTTTTTTTCTCTTCCCTCCCCACCCCCCAGGATCTCTTGCTTTCAGTTTTCTACCTTTTTCAATTTTCAGTTATAACCCACATCATTGTTTTCTCTTCCAAGTCAATATTATTCCAAACATATTTTTAAAGACTTATCTGCTACTGAAAAAATAAATGTCTACTTTCTCCCAGAAATGCAAATTGAGATTCCTATCTAATGGACACTGAAAACTGGGCCTTGTTATTGGAGTGCGGTTAGTTAGCATGTAATAGTCCCTGGTAGATGTGGAAAGTCAATTTTCAGGTTGAACAGTAGCTCCTGTTTTTAATACAGCATTTGACTTTCAAGTCTACTGTCCTTTGTACCTTTGTCCTCAGCCTTTGTAAGAGAGTTTGAGTCATCCATGGTAAAACCCCATGCTCCTTGATTTTATTTCTCAGAACAGTAAATTCCTTAGCTCTCATACCTCTGCTGTGCATTTTCCCAAAGGTTGGCCTGGTGCTAGAGACCCAGTGCAGCTCAGCTCCTAAAGACATTAGGAAAAATTGGCAAAGCCTCAATTGAAAAAAATGCTGATTTCCTAGCTATTTTTTTACTTGCTGGCTGTTGTTAACATTTTAAAAGCTGGAGCACAGCAGAAGCCAAACTTTGAAACAAACGTTGTTCCCTTTGTTACTAAACTTCTTTCTTGCCCCCTACTCCCCTGCTGAGTTTTAAAAATTTGCCTGTAAGTTGGCAGAGCAGCTGCATTCATGAAAAATGAGTTCTTAAGAGGTTCCTGAGTGGGATCTTTTGGAAAAGGCAGCTTTGGCAACTTTCCAGAAGCTATACAACAATTACATTCACGTGTCCTGGATTAGAATTATCAAATTTCCTAGATCTGATCATTCTGTAATTATCCTGTTTTTTCTAAGACTGTAGATGGATGTTGTCTCTGTTCCTTTTCAATTGTATAACATTTGTAAGCTGGCAAAGTAACTCCTGAACTCCCTTCCTCCCACCCCTGCCCTCCCCCAAATCCACTTAGGTAGCATAATGTAGCATTTGCTATTTTTCTTGGAATATGCATATCCTGTGACAACAAACTGCTTCAAACTGCTGAACAACATCAGTTAATCATGTCAAGGTTAGATAATGTGGACTCTTTTTTTCTGTTTGTTTTTGCAAACACTCAGGATTTTCAAGGTAGAGTTCTGTGGGAATTTCTCCTCTTCTTGCATTGTTTCTGATATATTTTTAAATCTTAATAACTTCCTTATCAGAGATGAAAACATAAACTCTCACTGCTTTGGGCTGCTCCTGCAGAAATGTGGTGCTCTCAGTGGGTTACTGAATGATGCCAGATCCTTATGAGCACATCACAGACAGCTCTGTCTCAACAGCCAGCAAAATCAGATAGGCTCGTATGCAAGAGGGTTTCCCAAACTGAAAAATGTCATGGTAGCACATACCTCTGTAGAAGCTGAGAATGTATGTGATGAGAAGCACCAGAAGCTTTGTTAAAATAAATATGGAAACATATATGATATATTAGGTAAGATGGGTGTTGAAGTGCCAGAACTTCTGGTTACTACTCCTTGTTTGCTTATGACTAAACTTAGATTGAAAGTGGAGGATGGACGAAAGATTCTCACATGCATCACTTTGATCTGTGTAGTGCACCTACCTCACTTAGGAAAGAAGGCTTAATTTAGGGATTTAAAAATTGTTTTGGGTGAATAAGACATAGAAACACAAGGAAAAAAGGCCTGTTAACCTTTTTGAGTCACCTGGAGTTCAAGGGTTTACAGGATTGTCACAAGATATGTGAGAAGGCAGAAGTGTAGATGTTAGCCTGTAACCTGAAGGCATGCTGTTTGAATGTCATTTGTGATATAAGGTTGTTTTGGCTTTTTTAAGGTAAGTACAAAAATTTGTTCGTAAAGATAAAAGGTACACCTTATTTCTGCCTTCCATGTTTTTCCAGTGATCTGCCCGGGGTGATTAAATCCACTTCTGAAAATACAGTTGTTCTGCAAAGGTGTTTTGCTGTCATGTCCTTTGTAAATTCAGAAATCTGATGCCCTGCTAGTTTCTCTTGAAGCATGGAAAGTATCAAAGAGTCCTAATTATGGAGAAGATTCTCCTGTGCTTTGCAAAACTTGGAAGAAGTGACCCTTGCCTTAAAATCAGTTAACTAAACATAACAAAGAATCAAAGAAAGGACATTGTAATTTTCCCCCTCCCCCCTTCTTTTTTAAACAAATTGGGGAAGAGAGAGGAACAGAGCAAAACAAGTGAAACCAGTTCAGGGTCCCAGAGGAATGCTGACTAGGACTAAGTTTCCGGATTCCCAGCCAACCATGTTAAACTGCTTCTGTTACTTGATGAATTCTGGTTTTAGCTTTACATTCTTACAGTTTTCAGGATATAGATACAGTTCTGTTCCTTCTGTTCTTCTGATTTTGTCTTCCCAAGGGTACTGTGTCTGCCATAGAGTGATGATCCCAAGACTCAGGGTAAGGCTGTGGTTTGCTTTCTGTGGGACAGTAGGTGTCTGTTTTGCATCTCAGGATCTAGGTTACGTTTGTTTTGTTGTTTTTTTCTTTTCCAAATTGTTTCACCTTGCCTATTTCTCTTCTGTTCTAGTGGGGTACCTGCTGTGGTTGACTTTGCTGCAATGCGTGATGCTGTGAAGAAACTTGGTGGGGACCCTGAAAAAATCAATCCTATCTGTCCTGCTGATCTAGTGATAGATCACTCCATCCAGGTTGACTTTAACAGGCGGTAAGGATATAAAATAGCTCCTACTACTTAATGTTAGTAAACAAGCTGGATCCGGTTACTATACTACTACTAATAAAGGTAGTTCCATTGGTGATATTCTTAGCATTTGGACTATAACATCCTAGACTCTAAGAAGTAAGTGTTTAAGTTAGACTATTGCATCAGTTGCTGTGAATTAGATGGGGGAATTTTGTTTTTTATGTGGTGTATCTCTCAGCAGCAGAATGCTGGACTAAATGTCGATAGAAACAGGCTCATTCCAGACCTGTGGTGATCATAATTTTCCATAATAATACTGCATTATTATTAGTTGCTCAGAAATAGCTTTTTTCCACATGCACTTTTTTGACTCCGTAGGGGTTTTTGGAAAGGACAAACAAGAATGTCTCCTTTCCTCTTTATTCATAGAAGAATAGACCTAAGCTGCCCTAGCCCAGCTCTGAGGAACTGTTTGCTAGTTCAGTGCCTTCACACGGAAGAGTACAAGACACTTATTAACATGGCCCCTATAAATACAGGAAAGAAACAAAGTGCTATTCAATCCTCAGCATGCTACAAAGAGACGAGCACTCACCAGACCCACAATGAAAGACCTCTGCGTAGGGGTCCTTCTATCGTCCATGGTATCTAAACGTGGGCCTACTGAACTTTCTTTAGGCCTTTCTTCACTAATTTGGTGTGAACAAGATGTGATTTCATCTTTACCGTAGGAGAAAATCAACTATTATTGGTCTTTTTCTGTATTATTTTAATAACATTCATTTTATGTTATCGGGAGTATCTAGGACATAATTTAGATAATTTTTTGCTAACAATTACTTTTTGTTACAGCCTTATTTATTTCTATTAGGCCCATGTATATATGGAGAGAACATTGGCCAGCCCTACGCTTCAGTTCTTTCAAACTCTTCAGGCCTAAATTAGGCAGCAGATTCAAGTGAAAAGTTTGTTATCCCTTTGTGCTTCGAAACACAGGGGCTTCAGGCAGCATTGTATCATCAGTGATATCCTCTTTTTAACTGAAGTTGCAGGGCTGTTGTATTCCAGTTCCCTTTACTGCTTTGATTGCTTTGGATTTAGATGTTGGAAGCTTCACATTGCTCGAACATGTAGTGTAGCTTTTCCCAAGATACAAGTTTTGGCCTACCACGCTTATAATATGCAGATTAGCACTCACATTTGAACCAGACTTCAGGTATTATCTCTTCAGACTTCTTAAATCCTTTTCATTGGTTGCCTGCAGTTCACAGCTGGAGTGAGATTAAAAAGATGAGATGATCAGCATTAAGATTAGCTAATAACTTTTCTTTTCTTTCAACCTTTGGGTATATCTGACCAGACATGAATTTCAGATGGATACTTTCAGTTCTGACAGCTGATTATTTTAACTTGCAGATCAGACAGCTTGCAAAAAAATCAGGACTTGGAATTTGAAAGGAACAAAGAAAGGTTTGAATTCTTAAAGGTACTGAAAGAATTAATCTTATTTGTACAGAAAAAAGTGCAATGAACAAAAGTTCTTCCAGTGCTCATGTGTATTGAAAATTTTTATTCTAATTCCTTCTGTTTCAGTGGGGGTCTCAGGCTTTTAAAAACATGAGGATTATTCCACCAGGCTCTGGGATCATTCATCAAGTGAACTTGGAGTACTTGGCAAGAGTGGTGATGGATCAGGATGGCTACTACTATCCAGACAGCGTGGTGGGCACTGACTCGCACACCACTATGATAGATGGCTTGGGAGTACTTGGCTGGGGTATGTGCAGTAGCATATCATGAATAGTCTGTTGGCTGACTAAGCTGTGTTTCAGACTCTGATGAGTTGACCCTGGCTGTCAGATTAGCCCCCACCTAGTTGCTCACTCACTATTCCTGCCAGCAGGATGGGGGTGGGAAGAGAATCTGAAGGGCAAATGCAAGAAAAAACTCATTGGTCAAGACAAAGACAGTTTAATAAGTGAAGGCAGAGTGGGGAAGGAAATGAAATGGAAAGACAATCAGTTACCACCTCGCACCAGCATACCAAAGCCCACCCAGTCCCTGGGCAACAGCTACTTTGGAAAAATTACTCCTGCCTCCCAGTTTTAATGCTGAACATGAGGTTATATGGCATGGAATATCTTTTTGATCAGTTCGGGTCAGCTGTCCTGGCTGTGTCCCCTCCTTGCCCACTTGCTGAGAGGCAGAGTGAAAAACAGAAAAGACCATGACACTGTAAGCACTGCTCAGCAATAGCTAAAACATTGGTGTGTTACAATACTGATTTGGTCACAAGTCTAAAACACAGCACTATATGGGCTGCTGTAAAGTTACCTCTGTGCCAGCTAGACACAGTACACAGACTAACCCCAAATTTAAGGAACCACATAAGGTCTGTTACAGTTATTAAAGACTTTGTAACTAAGCTCCCTGATCTGATAACAGCCTCAGATGATTTCTGGTGCAGGTGGTGGTGGTTTGTATTTTGGGGTTTTTTTAATATATTCTGCATTCAAATCACAAGGAAGCAGAAAAATAATAAATAAGACTTCTGGAAGCATTTTAGTCATTTGGGAAGGCAAAGGAGTTGAAGCATCACTGAACATCTATTTGTTCCTTAGTCACTTAGCTACTTTCAGAGTGTTGCCTTATCAAAAATTACTGTAAGTGCTGTATTAGATTGAAGACACTGAAAGTTGAATCTGAGTGAGCTAAATATGGCAATTGTGAAAAAAAAGCACTCTGTTCAAATGCCAGTAGTCTGCAAAATACTTGTTACAGAAATAAATACAAAATTCCTTTTTTGCTTGTAGTGGCAAACTGCAGTGTTTGAATTATAGACTAAATAAGTTGGTATGAAATTAAGGTATTTGCAATCATCCCACACATGGTAGCAAAAACTTCAGTTGAGCTTTTTATCTTCCTGTAATATGGTGATAGGAGCCCTATTGAAATAGATACCATACAAATACAGAAGTCATTGTGTATTTAAACAGCATTTGCTAGTTGTTCAGAAAGATTGTTGTCAAATTCTGAGTACCACATGTGATAGAAGTAGGACATTGTGTTGTTTCTACCCCATCTGTACTACTGTAGTAATATTGGTCGATTGGGACTTTCTATCAAGAATGGAAGAATTCCTGCTGACTTGGAATACAAATATAAACAAGTTCACTTTATTTAAAACCATGGTATCTCTTATCTTGGGATAAGAGATGTCTCTCTCATTCTGTATTTGGTTGTACCTCACCCATGGAGCTGTCATTTAGATGATGTGACACCAGTAGCTGCTTGGAAGAGCGTGTCTGTAAACTTAGCCTCCTTTTCCTCCAGAATGTGAAAAATATGGCTGGGCATAGCCCATACCATACATGCTCAAAGCACGTACTATTGGATCTGGCATTTCTTGCTAGTGGCTGGTAACACTGAACTTGATTCATGTCTGTCTGTGGTAGCCTGTCAGTCATGTCAGATAACTTGACTGTTTAAAAATGATTCAACACCTAGTGAAAGGAGTCGCGTGATTTGATCTATCACAGAATCATCTTTTTAATTAACATAGGTATATCATTTTGCATAAAATAAATTTGAAATTATTTTTCAGAACCATTATTACATTGAGTGGGAAAAAGGATAGGAGTAGTGGTTTGGCATACATAAGCAACTATTACAGGCCATTTGTTCTAGCTCAGTATTAATTAAACTAAACAAAAGGTAGAAGGAGGTTTGTAAGTAGAAGATAAACATAAAAGGGACTTTCTACAGGGAAAAAGTTACAAAACTGCTGCCTAATGCCAAATGGCTAGTAAACGTCATGGATTTCTTAGATTGCATATGACTATGACATCTTGATACTTTTTATTAGCAAAATGAAGTAGTCACTTGAATTGTGTTCCTCTAATACTGAAGGTGTGCTTACACAAAGGTTCCCACCTGCACATGCCCAAGCCCTGTTGAAACTTAATAGACATAAGGAAAATACTTCTGTCTGAACAAGTAGCTTTTTGATTAGTATTCTTTACAATAGTCTATACTCTTGACTCTAATAATCTTTCCTTCCTTCAAAATAACTTTTTGTTTGGTGACCAATAGTCATGGTCTGCATACATTTCACTCACAGCACACCATGTTCAGTCATTCTTTGTTTATGCATTGCATGTTTAAGTCATTAAATAAAACCTTTACATCTGTCACTGTAAAAGCCAAGTGTCCTCAGAGTAAGTTACTTAGATTTACCAAATATCCTATCTAATAGCCAAGGAACAAGGATAATACTATGAAATGGAAAAAAATTAAAAAGCCCAACCTTGCAGAAAATGAGGCAAGATGAGGAATGCCTCTTAGCAGAAGGCTAAGCCCTCTGGTTGCTTGTCTTTTCTCCCCTTTCACACCTTAAATCAAGTAATGATCCATCAATTGTATTTCATGGGTTTATCTTTGACATATTACCATCTCTCTTTGGATTGTATACTCCTTTTGTGTACAGGTGTTGGTGGCATTGAAGCAGAAGCAGTGATGTTGGGCCAGCCCATCAGCATGGTGCTTCCTGAGGTGGTTGGCTATAAGCTGCTAGGAAACCCTCAGCCACTGGTAACATCCACTGACATTGTGCTCACCATTACCAAGGTAATGAACATGTCTGCTGTTTTGCCATTGCTGAGGGAAGCTATGCATGTTCTATAGGACCGAGCCATTGTACTGCATGTTTAGGAGCCCTGTGTGTGCTTCCATGTAGTCACTTTGGACTTCTTTTAAGCTTTATCGCTCTGTGGGGGTTGGAATCAGCTGCCCAAGGACAACAGCAAATTTGCTAGGTAAATCTGTTTCCCAGAAGCCAGACAAAATGGAACAGAGAGCTGGTATCTCATGGCTTGTTCAAATCCTCATGTGCAGACCTGTTTTGGAACACAACTGCTTGTGAAGGGATGTTGTTTCTCTATTGTCTCAAAAGAAACACGGTGACTTTCTTTTTTGAAGTTCCCACTTAAAATATGGCAATGTAAAACCTGAAAACAGACAATAAGTGCTGCAGTATGATTTCTTTGATCTGCAGGTGTTTGACTCACATTTCATATGTTCACAATAGGTTTATTTACTCTGTGGATTGTGACTGAATTAAGAGTATTACTGGGTCAGCATTAGTGTTGTTGGAGGTCAGATGCCTGGTACACAGTGCTCATCAGGGCATGCTGTCTCTAGAGAGAACCTCCAAATGGGGAAAGCCAACATTTTTTATGAGTTCATCCAGATACTGTGTGTGTTCAGTCATTGACAGTTTGATTCATGTACTTGTGCAGTTGGTTGTTCTTGTTTGCCCACTTTCTGGGTTTGCTGGCTAAAGACCCCATACTGTTCTCCTCTCTATTTTTCTAAACATGACATTCTAAACAGTTGTTCTAAGATAGACTCTAGTTTAAATGAGAGGAACAGCAAGTTTAGAAGGAATACATCCCTGTGTTGTACCTTATTATTGAAACTTTACATCTCTGTGTCATCATCTTTGTGATTTAGTTTACCAAAGCTTCCTGGTATCAAATGGCTATAGAAACCTTCAAAAAAAGGTTTCTCTGAAGTCGAAAGTTGGATTTCATAAAATACATACATGCTCAGGTTGTTTGACACCTAGCAATGACACAGGCACTATGTTTTTATAACAGCACCTTCGCCAATTTGGAGTCGTGGGTAAATTTGTGGAGTTTTTTGGTCCTGGTGTAGCCCAGCTATCAATTGCAGATCGAGCCACCATTGCCAATATGTGTCCAGAGTATGGAGCAACAGCTGCCTATTTCCCAGTGGATGATATTAGCATTGGGTACCTGATACAAACTGGTGAGTGTAAGAAAAGACCATGAGTTAAAGGTGTAATTGAAAGCAAGGACTTCAGGCCTATATGGTGTAGCCAGCAATGGGGCTGAATCAGGTGGAGCCTTCTGAGCTTGAGTGCTTCTTTTTTTTTTTTTTAAATCCACACTTGCTTACTCAGGCTTTATTGCTCTTAGGGTCCATGTTTAGAAGGAGTTGAGTTCTAGACTGCTTCCCAGCTAACTGCCTGCTTAGCCCTGCCCGAACCTAGCTTGTCCAGATGACAGAAGCAGGAACCTAAGTTTTTGTTCTGCAAAAGCCACTAAGTCTGCTCAATCACTTTGTTTCTAGTGAGTCTCTAATATTTGTGCTGAAAGGGTCTTGTAGTGCAATGTACAGTGTGAACAGTGAAATAGCCTGTTAATGCATTTTTTTCTTTCTGACATATAGTAGTTCCTCAGTTCCATTTGCATTTTGTTTTTGCTATATCTGGCTTTTACTTTAGGCCGTGATAAAGAGAAAGTTATGTGCACAAAAAGGTATCTTGAGGCTGTGGGAATGCTAAGAGATTTCAAGAACTCCTCTCAGGATCCGGACTTCACACAGGTAGAAACTAGTCTGTCTTCTGTTTCCTTGCTTTGTGCCCTGCCCTATTTTAATGTGACAATTGTCTGTTTTTCGCAGAAACTGAGAAATAGTCAAAGGACTCCTTAACCTTTGGCTTTGTCCCCACAGCTGTCTTAATGTAGGGTTCAGTGGAATGAGTCAGCTAGCTCTCCAGGTGTGACAACTTGGGCATAGGTATAGATTGGCTCTCAGTTGAGCTCTAGCTGGTGCAGATTCTGCAATTTGATCCAGGTAGTTTTGAGAAGTCCAGTCCAGACTCAACCACAGCTATGAAGATAGTGTGACTGTTGTCTGCATAAGTTTTGTCCCAGTTTTACCCTTCTTTTTTTTTTCCATATTAGTAAATATGGAAAGATGCAGCACAGTATAAAAATGAAGTTGAAACGTGGGTGAGGAACAGGACAATATGATAATCTCTGTTTCATAATAGACTGAATGTTTTCCCCAGGGCCGAGATGAATAATCTGCTTTGGTTTATACCAGTACCAGGATTTCTTCACATCATTGTTTTCTGAAGAGGACCTTGCTGCTAGCATGTGAAAGGAAATAATTCCCAAAATCATCTGTATTTAGATGCTTTAGTCACATATTGGGTTTTCAATAACTGGGGTACCATACCAGGTACCAAGAGCCATACCTGGGAGCTGGCAGGGTCTAAAAGTAGAATTGTTCCTTTTCTTCTGATATTTCCCATCTCATATGTCTTTGATAATTTCTGCAAACAAATATAAAGATGTGCAGACTTAGCCTTGGTTCAACAGCAGAAGTAAGCATACCTGTGGCTTAACTGGCTTCAGCTTGTCATGCGGTGCTGAACCGTTTTCTGTTCCTCTTACTGAATAGGTTGTTGAGTTGGATCTCCATACTGTCGTGCCTTGCTGCAGTGGACCAAAAAGACCTCAGGACAAGGTTGCTGTGTCAGATATGAAGAAGGACTTTGAGACTTGTCTGGGAGCCAAGGTAGGAACTAGGAAATACATAGGTCATACAAACTAATGCATACCTCTAAAAGCTGTCTAGTGTTCAGGAACTACATTCCAGGGTTAACTTGTGTGTTGTTTGCCTATTGAAAAGTAAATGAGGATGTTTGAATGCAGTTTAGAAAATGACATCAACAATGGGTAGTTTAAAATTGGCACGATGCTTCTCACGAAGGTGTTCGTGTCCTATTGAAGTAGTGGTTTCGACATATACTAGGGATTTCTGAAGTAGCCATGATGGGTGGTGTTAGTAAAGTGGACCAAGTAGCTACTGCATTGAGCTCTGTGCTAACTACCCAGCTTTTCAGCTTTCCAAGCAGGTTATGCCCTCAGCTCTACAACATAGTTTTGCATTCAGTACTGAATCTATTCAGCAGATCAGAACTGCATGTTTCTCCATGACTCTTCGATGTTGGTGGTAAAGACAGGGAAAAAAAGACTTCTCTCTCCGTCATCCAGTCAAAAATGGCCATTGGAAGAAGAGCAATATTTTAATTTGAATTAATATGCCTAAACACTTAAGTTTCTAAAATCAGTTTGAATCCTTATCTGATTCCCTTGTTAAAGGCAGTACAGAACTCTAGGGATGTATATCAAGAAACTTAAACTACAGCAATTCCACAATTCTACAGCAATTCTTGTTTTGTTACATGTTCCAAACTCCATTAAATGACCTTATGCTTTCTGATCTCTAAATGTAATTTTTCATGGTGTGAACAGTGCCTTCATGCTCTTTGGGTTTTTTTCAACTGTCAGGCTTTTGCCTCTCAAGTCAGCTCTTAGTATTTTGAGCCATTTGATATTCATGGCTTTAAAAACCTGATGTGTTAGAGCTCAGGACTGGATTGTGTAACTAGATTATATGTGGTCAGGAATCTGGAGCATATGGGAGAAAGAAGCATCTGAGCAGTCTGAGGAAGGATATATTCATGCAGGAAGAAAATAGAAATATATTGTGCTGCAAAGGCTGCTTCTTTTACCAGTAAAAGACCCCAGAAAAATAACTTTTGTCTGCCACTTTGACTAACCAGAGATATAAGCCTTTACCACCAGACCTAAAAGTGCAAGCATGGATGTGACTGACAGACACTTCTCATTTGTGAAACTCCCAGCCTATACTAATTTCCAGTCAAAATACTGATATTAACCACATCCTTTTGGTTCTTACTTTCTCTTCTTACAGCAAGGATTCAAGGGATTCCAAATTGCCCCAGACCAACACAACAGCATAGTCAAATTTAATTTTGAAGGCTGTGACTTTGAGCTTGCTCATGGTTCAGTAGTGATTGCTGCCATTACAAGCTGTACAAACACCAGTAACCCCTCAGTTATGTTGGGAGCAGGTAAGTTTATTTGCCTAATGTGCAGCAGTTTATGGCTCTGGCTATGTGTCCTAAAGACAAATACAACACTGATGTAATTCTGTATGTGCAGTGCTGGTTTTGTCATTTGGAGTGCTAAAGCTGAGCTTAGTCCCTAAGGGCAGCAGAAGGAATTCTGGAAATGGTAGCTAACAATGTAGGTTGAAGAAAAATTATTTTTCCTGTGCTGTCTTCTCTACAGGGCAAGCTAGAACTGAATTAACCAGCACCTCTGACACTTGTTCAAATGCACGGAAGCTGTTTATATAGAGTTGAGATGAGGCTATTGAAACTCAGAGCTGCAAGAAGAGGGACAGTGAAGAAGGGTCTATGGGTTTGAGTCTGAAAGTGCTGTGGTCTGGCAGCGGAGTACAAAACACACACTTAGCTAGAGGTGGATCGAGTTGTTTACAGCAAGTCTAAGGGCATGTGGGGGGGGTGAGTAGAGGAGGAAAATTCCGTTCTCAGGGATTGCCATATTTAACAGCCTTGTCATTTACATCTGAACTGCATCCAAGAAGTGGTTGGGAGTGGGCTTTGTATCCCCCACTTCCTTGCTCATCACCATTCCTACAAAACAGTTAGTCTGAGTTGGTTGTGTTAATTTTCAGGAGGTTGTTCATTTTTAACCTGGCTAGTCTGGGCAGAAACTTTCTCATTCCAAATGTGTGCTTCTGGGAACAAAACACAAATGAAGAGAGTCAGCTCAAAGGGTTCAGTCTATACTTAGCCCAGTTCAGCCCTCTTTCCCAGATGTTTGGTTCCATGCCCACATATTTCTTTCTCTCCTCCACATACATATACATAGACATTACCTGACACTGTAAGGTCATCACCACATTGGGGCTTCCTAGTCTGTCAAACAGTTTGTAGGATGCAGGCTTATTTTCTACAAAGGTCAGAAGGAGGTGCAATGGGAAATGCAAGGGCCCTTGACCAGAGAGGATTGCTTACTGGTTGAAGTCATGTAATTTGTCTCCTTTGTTCCTGTGTGGTGCTGGGAAGATCTTGGCTTGTGGACAGCCTTTGGCAACAATCACTTTGTGTTTAGTTTGTCAATGTGATATTTGTCACCTGTTCTTGGGCTAGCATCTTTCTTTGGGTGCTCTATGCTACTGGCAGCTCACCCTCCTCCCAGGCGCAAAAAGTCTTTCAACTCCTAGCTACAGGGACAAAGTCCATCATAAACCAGGATGTGAGGTAGAAACGAAAGTGGAGGAGAGACCTGCTCTATTTCTTACTCCTTTGAGAGGAAAAGAATTGAACAAAGTCTCCCAGTTCACTTGTCCTTGACAGGAAAGACAAATCAGCATACTTCTTTCCTCAGGTCTGTCCTCATCATGATCACAGAAATAGAGCTGTATTTCTTCAAGCATCATGAAGTAGGTTTCCTCCAGGCAGACTATCTGTGCTCTGTCCTATTCCCTTAGTTCTAGGTGGGTGTATCCCACAGTTGTGCCACCTGCTCAGGATATATTTTCCCCAAGTGTTTGGCTCTCAAGCTAATGGCATGTATTTTTAACCCTCTCTGTGGCAGCGGGGATGCTGATCTTTCAGCCTGCTTGGCTTAATAGCTCTGTGGGTTTAAAGTGTAGAGTGCTCTGCAGATTCAAGTAGAGTTGGTACTTTGAACACATTCACTACTTAATGCACAGCAGCCTGAAGAATGTAGTCCTAAGGATCTCAGCATATGCACTCAGATTTAGTGGGTACTCTTACCTTTTCTGCTTTTCCATACAGCGGTGCTTAAGCTTTGACCTTGACAAGGAGGGAAAAAGTAATTCTCTTAGTCTACAGTAACTGTTTGTACACTACAGTGTTGAGAATATCTGAGATGCCCACAAGAGACATGATAATTTGGCTTTCAGAGTAAGGTTTGAAATGAAAGTAAGTAAAACATGCAGTGTTCCCACACTAACTAACCAAGCTAAAAGAAATCCAACATATGAATAATTGTTTCAAACTACCGCTGTATATCCTCTGCATTAAATGATATGCAGGGGCTCTCTGGCTGTGGGGATAGCGTATGCTGTAGAAGCCTTAACAGCCTAATTTGACTTTAGAAACGTGTTGGATTAAGGTTGCTCAAAGCAACTTAAGTTCTGGCATTTCCTTGCCAGTTTTTAGAGTTTGACTTTGCTTTTTTTTTTTTCCCCAGAACTGATATTGGCAGGAAAACAGAAGCCAACACTTTCAAACAGGCTGTCAGGCTCTTGGGTCCTAGGATGATCATTTGTTCATGGTCACATTTTCAAAAGTATCCAGGAGCTCTGGATTTCCAGTTGTTTAATGGTACTTCTGTTAACCTGTTGATCCACCAAACTGTGCCACTTCCAGAAAAAATTACAACTATCCCTTGCATTTTTCAGGATTGCTTGCTAAGAAAGCTGTTGAAGCTGGTTTGACAGTGAAGCCATACATTAAAACTAGCCTATCCCCAGGAAGTGGGGTTGTCACTTACTATCTGAGGGAGAGTGGAGTTATGAGTTACCTTTCCCAACTAGGGTAAGAGTGCTTTTCTCCTATGGCTGCTTAACTAAAAGTATTGATGATAAGCGATGCAACAGAATAACTATTTCTCTGTACAGCTTAAAAGATATGGCAGGTACCCTATGGCATGATCCTGCATGAGTTAATGCATTGCTGTTGTGCTTTCTGACTTTGTGCCGAGAGAAGGCCTGATGCCTGCTGTAGCTTCTTGAAGATTCATGTTCTTAAGCAGTAAAATGGGTTATTTTTCAAGACTAGTGGTTTTAATATTGTTGTTCATCTTGCTAGGTAACGCATTTCCTAGATCTTCATTCTGTGTGCATGGATAGTCACTGCAATGATAAAAATTGAGTGTTTTCAAAAATGCTGTTTTCTGCAGCAATTCATTTGTTTAAAACAGTACCTCTTCTGAAAGTAACCCTAGCCAACTGCTAAGGAGTTAAGCATCTTGTTCCACAATATGTTTTTTGTTTACTGATGATTTTTGTGTTCTGTCTAGGTTTGATGTGGTGGGTTATGGCTGTATGACATGTATTGGCAACAGTGGACCCCTACCAGAGCCTGTTGTTGAGGCCATTACACAGGTATGCAGTTTTTCCTGTGCAGTTTATTTAGGGAAGCCATTCTCTGTTGTGTGGTGTTCTTAGCTGTGTCATACTGTGCACTAACTCTTCTCAGCTGTGTGTGAAGTAAATTCAGTCTATATTCTCTTTTCTGTGGGAAGTGCTTTGGGATTGTTTTGAAGGAGACAGTTCTGTGACTGTCCAGTCATTGATGTTGCAGCATGGTGCATCTCTGCAGATCTGCTGGGGGTGTGGAGTCTGCAAGCACCTCCAGCTACCTTTGTCTCAAACTCTCTCTTACAGGGAGACCTCGTAGCAGTGGGTGTGTTGTCTGGCAATAGGAATTTTGAAGGACGTGTCCATCCCAACACCCGTGCTAACTACCTAGCCTCCCCACCACTGGTAATAGCCTATGCAATTGCAGGAACTATCCGAATCAACTTTGAGAAAGAGCCTTTGGGTAAGGTGGTGTCAGGATGCTTCTTTTCACAGCTTATAAACTAAACTGGTTGGAATTAAGCTCTTCAGAAACATTTGTCCTAGTGAGATGCTTCAAATTACTGAGTACCTCTGGGATACAAAGTATGCAATTGTAAAGAAACAGAGCCTGTATGATGGAGAAAGCAGGAAGCCAAGCCTGACCAGTATTAGAATTTGACAGGGGTATCTTTTTGATTATATCTGGCTGGCAGTCTACAATGAGCAACCTGACCTAGTAGACTTTCTTTGAGCAGGTAGCTCAGCTAGACAACTCTCAAAAAACCTTTCCAACCTAAATTATTCTATAAATTATCCTGGAAGGCCACTGGAAATCACAAAAGAAGGTATATGTACAGGCATTGTCTGACAGAAGAGGGCCTCATAAACTTGACCCTAGTAGGTGACATAAAGTGTGTCTCATGAGTGTTAACAAGGTTAGACGGAACACATAGCTAAAGGACACCATGATAAACTTTATTTCTTTCTTAGTGGAAAATTTATGCAACAAACGTAATAATACCATTTTCTACAGGAATAAATGCTTCAGGGAAGAAGATTTTCCTGAAAGATATCTGGCCAACAAGAAATGAGATTCAGGCTGTTGAGCGTCAATTTGTTATTCCTGGGATGTTCAAGGAGGTCTACCAAAAAATAGAGGTGAACTAATCCCTGGGGCAGTAGTTTGATTGATGTACTGTGCCATTCTGAAGATGTTAAATAAGCTGGTCTTGATAATGAAATGAACCTTTTCCTTCTAATGCTGTTGCTCCTGTTCTGACAAGTATTCAAATGAGATTTGTTTTTTAATGGCTTCTGGTTAATTAATTGGTTCTTACAGACAGTCATGTCCTGAAATGTCCTTAATAATTTTTTTTAATATAACATATAGATGATGTCTTTTAAACAGTTATCCCAGACTGATCTTAGAAAGTGAGATATTCCAGCTTAACAGATACTTGTTTTCTTTGAGCTGACATAAAATTTGTTTGCATTATTAAATAGCATTCACATCAGAATCACAGAATGGTAGGGGTTGAAAGGGACCTCTGGAGATCATCTAGTCCAGCCTCCCTGCTAAAGCAGCTAAAGCAGGATCACCTAGAGCACGTTGCAGAGGACTGTGTCCGGGTGGGTTTTGAGTATCTCCCGAGAAGGAGACTCCACAACCTCTCTGGGCAACCTGTTCCAGTGCTCGGTCACCCTCAGAGTAAAGAAGTTTCTCATGTTCAGATGGAACTTCCTGTGTTCCAGTTGGTGCTCATTGCCCCTTGTCCTGTGTCTGGGCACCATTGAGAAGAGTCTGGCCCCATCCTCTTGACACCTGCCCTTTAGATATTTATAAGTGATGCTCAGAGCCCGTCTCAGTCTTCTCTCCTCCAGACTAAAGAGACTCCCTCAGTCTTTCCTCATACGAGAGACGCTCCAGTCCCCTTATCGTCTTTGTAGCCCTCCACTGGATTCCCTCCAGTAGTTCCCTGTCTGTCTTGAACTGGGGAGCCCAGAACTGGACACAAGATTCTAGAGGTGGCCTCACCAGGGCAGAGTAGAGGGCGAGGATAACCTCCCTTGACCTGCTGGCCATGCTCTTCTTAATGCAGCCCAGGATACCTTTGGCCTTCTTGGCCACGAGGGCACATTGCTGGCTCATGGAGAACTTGTTGTCCACCAGCACTCCCGGGTCCTTCTCCACAGCGCTGCTTCCCACCAGGTCAAGCCCTAACCTGTACTGGTACCTGGAGTTGTTCTTCCCTAGGTGCAGGACCCTACACTTGCCCTTATCGAATTTCACATGGTTCCTCTCCACCCAACTCTCCAGCCTGTCCAGATCTCACTGAATGGCAGCGCAGCTTTCTGGTGTGTTGGCCACTCCTCTCAGTTCTGTGTTGTCAGCAAACTTGCTGAGGGTACACTCTGTCCCCTCGTCCAGGTCACTGATGAATATGTTGAATAAGACTGGACCCAGTACTGACCCCTGGGGCACACCACTAGCTACAGGCCTCCAACTACGCTCTGTGCTGCTTATCACAATAATCAGAAAAAAACTTGTACTTGGTAATGTCTTCCTGCAAGCTTCCTTCCAGGTGTTGAAACAAAATAGTGTTATGGTTTACATGTTAGGAAAGCTTCTTAAGATTACTGATAAACACACTTGTGAATTGTAAAGTGTTATCTGTGTACATAATACAGGTTATAGTCAGAAAACTGGATGAGCAGCTCTTCTTTTGAAATAAAGTGAGAGTTTTCCTAACTCTTTTAATATAGAATAATTAAAAAAACCAAACCCAAACATAATATATATTGTCATAACAATTTCCTAAAGTTCTTTAAGAAATACACAAGGCTTCTGCTGAAATCAAATTTGTAATTCCTTTGCTTCTGAAAACTTAAAGATCAATGGGATGTTTTTGTGTTTTCCAGACAGTAAACAAATCTTGGAATGCCTTAGATGCTCCTTCAGATAAACTATATACTTGGAATCCCAAGTCAACTTACATCAAGTCTCCACCTTTCTTTGATGGTCTGGTACGTGCACACTTTTCCTTTGAATAAAGCCAAAGTGTGTAGTGGCCTTGACTGATGTTAAAGATGAAACAAAGCCACTTCAAAGCGTCTGGGAGCATCCATCATAGCCTATTGAGGCCTTGGTTCTCAAATGTTAGAATTACACTATTGTATTCATTTTAATACAAAGGCATGACTGAATCTGAAGATTGTAAGGATTCCCTGACACTTCAGGGCTTTTGAAAAGTCTCCTTCTCCTTGTAAGCTGAAATACTTCTAAATAGTCACAAGTGAGGGAAATGGACAGGAAACAAGACCCACAATTCTGTCTGCCTGCCTGCATTTTGCACCAAATAGTTCAGTATTCAGATTGCTATTTTGGTATCATTTAAAAGAAAATGCCTATTTCAATGTGTGCAGATGTCTACGAATTCTGGATTTTTGTCTGCATTCATGTATGTACCACAAGAAGCTTCAGCTAATTTTGCCACATCTATTTTCTTCATGCATTAATTTGCTGACAGACAGCCAGGACATCATATTGTGTTCAAGAACATAAACATTTTTAATAGGTTTTTTTTATGTTTTGTTTTTTTCCTGTCTTCTAACTTGCAAAATAAAGTCTACCTTTTTATACAACTTGCACTTTTGAGAAAGGTAAAGGAATTCTGTGTCATATCTTAATGGTTTTGTTTGTATTTATGACGGTTTAGACTCTGGCTCTTCAGACCCCGAAAACAATAGAAGACGCTTATGTCCTTTTGAGTTTTGGGGATTCTGTGACAACTGACCACATATCTCCAGCTGGGAATATAGCAAGAAATAGTCCTGCAGCCCGTTATTTGACCAGCAGAGGGTAAGCACTACTTCTTGTTCTTGTAATAAATTGGGACAAGGAAACAAGCCACAACTATTGTACCATATTACAGGCACGCACATCTGCTGTCTGTTCACGTATGCTTGTAGACCTTGATGGATGCCTGGACAATATATAAAAGAAGAAAGAAAAGCATTTCTTTCTCTGGTGTTTCAGCAGCTCTGACCAAGTGTAAGAACTTATGTACAGCCTACATCTCTGTTACACTGGAGAGCTGAAGACCGTTGTATGGAGAGAGGGGAACAAGATAGCTGTCAGGCTAGTTTCTGCAGTAAATCAATTCATAAATAAGGGAATCAGGATTTGTCTTCCTATCGGAGCAAAACAATCATGATCCTTAATGCCAGAAATTGGTTTTATACTCCATTCTTCTAGTATGTGCAACTGTTTCATAGATCTAGGCTATTGGGAGTCAGAAAACATCCAGAAGTTTAGGTTTCAGCATAGCTGCAAAAACTGGCAAAGCAGCTGCAAAAACTGGCAAAACTATTGTGGTTGGAGTCCAAACTGCTGTAAAATGTTGGGGTTTTTTTCTATGGCCAGCCTGTCAATTTGGTACTCTGGGTTCAACTTACGGCAAGACTAGGACTTGCTGTGTTGCCTTATTCAGTCTTCACAGATAATATAATACTTTATTCTCTGGTTTAGCACTTCTTACAACTTCAGTGGTGTTTTGAGGAACAGTACTGACATTATAAAAAAATATATTTTCATTAGACCTAATAATTCTGGAGAGGAAATTGATTAAAACAGTGTGATTTACTGAAAAATACCTGCTCTGGATGTTTTGGCCCTCTGCTGTCAGTCACTTTGAAATCTAAATAGTCCTACACATATGACAGAACAGATGTTGTACGTCATAGCTGCTGTTTGGATGTAGCCCAACTTTCTGTTGCATTCCAGCACATTTTTTGTTTACCAGTTAGGCTGGAGTGTCCCCTTATTCCAATATCTCTGCTTGCAAATGAACTTTTTCTTCTGTAGTTCTAACTTGCAGGAGGAGTACTGCGTGGGTGCACAGCAATGGGAGGGAGGCGCTCTCTGCATTTTAGATTTTTAGCACAGTGGTGTCTCTACCTTTTGTTCTAGATGCTATGTTAATATAACAAGGAGGATCTTCAGTAGCCAGCTATTGAAAGCATTGTATTGCATCTTCTGACCTAGCATGAACTATATCCTTGAATCACTATCAGATACTGGTTTCTAGGGCAAGGGATGAGAATACTATGGAAGCTGCTTTCTATGACCGAGCTGCAGGCAGACTTCTATTTTTTAATTATTTTTTTTTCTTCAAAAAATCTTAAAAGCAGAAGTATCAGCTAACTGGATCCTACTGCCATGATGGGAACTATCTACATACCTGTCTCAGAAACACGAGTTCATTACTTTCTTATTTTTTTTTTTAAAGCTCAGAGTGCTTCAGTCTAAAAAGAACACAGTTTCCTCTTTTTCTTTGTTTGCTTTTCCCTTAATAGCTTGACCCCTCGAGAGTTCAATTCTTATGGCTCCCGCAGAGGGAATGATGCTGTCATGGCCAGAGGAACATTTGCAAACATTCGCTTGATGAACAAATTTATTGATAAACAAGGACCTCAGACTGTCCATTTCCCTTCTGGGGAAATTGTAAGTACCCATGCTGCTCTAAACTGAGGCTCATTGACAGTAGAGTGGATTAGTACTGGCTTTCCTTCTTACAGCTTAGGTCATTTACGTAAGTGCCTTTTAAGTAAAGGTAATGAGGGGACAGGAGCTGTATTGACCTAGGGAAGCAGGTCACACCTACCTACATAATGTGGTGCTATTGGGCATATCACTGGAGAGTATAATGTCTGTCGAAGTAGTAGTGGAAGGTGCAGGTTTGTGTTGGGAGTGAGATCAGGCTAGCAGCCACGCAGCAGTGTATGGTTAATATCCTTAAAGTGCTGCTTGGTGGAAAGGGTGGGCTTCAGCTAATTATTGACATGCTGGAGGGAAGGGATGCTATCCAGAGGGACCTTGACAGGCTGGAGAGGTGGGGCCGTGCAAACCACATGAAGTTCATCAAGGCCACGTACAAGGTCCTGCACGTGGGTTGGTGCAATCCCAAGCACAACTACAGGCTTGGTGGAGAATGGATTCAGAGCAGCCCTGAGGAGAAGAATTTGGGGGTGTTGATTGATGAAAAGCTCAACATGAGCCCGCAATACACATTTGCAGCCCAGAAAGCCAACCGTGTCCTGGGCTGCATCAAAAGAGGTGTGACCAGCAGGTCGAGGGAGGTGATCCTGCCCCTCTGCTCTGCTCTTGTGAGACCCCACCTGGAGTACTGTGTCCAGCTCTGGGGTCCCCAGTACAAGAAGGACATGGAGCTGTTCGAGTGAGTGCAGTGGAGGGCCACAAAAATGATGAAAGGGCTGGATCACCTCTCCTATGAGGACAGGCTGAGAGTTGGAGTTCTTCAGCCTGGATAAGAAAAGGCTCCAGGGAGACCTTGTAGCAGCCTTCCAGTACCTAAAGAAGGCCTACAGGAAATCTGGGGGGGGACTGTTTACAAGAGCATGTAGTGATAGGACAAGGGGTAATGACCTTAAGCTGAAGAAGTATAGATTTAGATTAGATGTTAGGAAGAAATTCTTCTCTATGATGGTGATGAGGCACTGGAACAGGTTGCCCACAGAAACTGTGGTTGCCCACTTCCTGAAGTGCTGAAGGCCAGGTCAGGTAGGGCTTTAGGCAATGTGGTCTAGTGGAGGGTGTCCCTGCCCACAGCAGAGGGGTTGAAACTAGATGATCTTTGAGGTGCCTTCCAGCCCAAACCATTTTATGATTCTACATGGGGACACTTTTTCCTTGTGTCCTGGTTTTGGCTGGGATAGAGTTAATTTTCTTGCTAGTAGTGGGTATAGTGCTGTGTTTTGGATTTAGTATGAAAATACTGTTGATAACATACTGATGTTGTTGCTAAGCAGTGTTGACAATTAAGTCAAGGAATGTTCAGCTTCCTAGGCCCTGCCAGCAAGGAGGCATGAGCCTTCTGCAGGAGGTGCACAATAAGCTGGGAAGGGACACAGCTAGGATAGCTGGCCCAAACTGGCCAAAGGGGTATTCCATACCATATGACGTCATGCTCAGTATATAAACTGGGGGGGAGTTGGCCAGGGATTACTGTGGCTTGGGAACTAGCTGGGCATCAGTCAGCAGGTGGTAAGCAATTGTGCTGTGTATCACTTGTTCTGTAGTATTACTATTATTTTCAATTTCTGTCCTATTAAACTGTTTTTATCTCAGCCCACAAGTTTTACTTGTTTTTTTCTCTCCTCCATCCCACTCGGGGCGGGGGGGGGCAGAGGTGTGAGTGATTGGCTGTGTGGTTGTTTTAGCTGCCAGCTGGATTAAACCACAACACCTTGTTTCTCTGGAACTGTGCTTCCACCCAAAAAATGCATGAAGCATTTGGCATTTTCATTCCAGCTGGATGTGTTTGATGCTGCAGAAAGATACAAGCAGGCTGGCCATCCTCTGATTGTGCTGGCTGGGAAAGAATATGGTGCAGGAAGTTCCAGAGACTGGGCAGCTAAAGGACCATTCCTTTTGGTGAGTGACACTACTAAAAAATGCATTAATTTGTCAGGAAGACTAGCTTATGACCAACATTCTGGTTATTCTCACTTTTGGTAGCAAGAGCTATTTTGAAATCTCAGCTGCCTCCAAGAACAACTCAGGAGAGTTGCAAAAGCTATTTAAATATTAATAGATCCTGTTCAGACTGGAAGCCTTGATTTACAGCTAGAAATCCACAAGGCTACACCAGAAAGGCCAGTTTCTTAACTTCTGCTTCCCATAACCCAGTAAACTTTGGGTCTGCTTCCAGCTGCCTCCTTTAGCTCACTTAGCAGGGAATATAAAAAGTGTAAGAGAAAAATAGTATCAGTGAAAAAGAAATTTAGCATCGCTTCACCATGCAGATTGCAGGGATGCTTAGCAATATTGTTATAGGAGCCTAATAGAAATGCACATACAGTGAAATATCTGTTTTGTTCTTCATCTGTCCTTTTCTACACTATTTACCAGCCCAAATGCTGATTCAAGCTTTCTTGGTGTGGAATTTGTGAAGGCGATAGTGTGTGTATTAAAGTTTCAGGAGAGCTGGTGTTTAAGATTATGTTTGTCTAAGTTTGGGTTTGGCTTTTTGGTTGGTGTTTGTTTTTTTTTTTTTCCAGTGGTGATTTTTTTTCTTTAGCTGTATTAACCTGTAAACACTTATAAATTAATGAAAATGCATCCTGGAGCTTGTAGTGTAGGAGGGCAACACTGAATTAGCAAAAGTTACAGAAATGACTAGTGGTACTCTACATAAGATGCATTATAGTAGTATGCAGGATTCCTAAGAATGATAGTTAATGTAATTTTTTGACAGACTTCTTTTAAAAATGCTTGAAAGTTAATGTATAGTCAAGTCATCCTGGACAGTCCACTGTCAGACAGACCTTCTGACTCTACCAGTAGCTGGTAAATGACATGGAGGGGACCACAAATGTACCAATTTCCTTCCTCTGAGCACATAAAAACCATCCTGAACCATGAAGATAACTATCCCTGTTATGTATTTCCCAGGGTGTCAAGGCTGTGCTTGCTGAAAGCTATGAGAGAATTCATCGAAGCAACCTAGTAGGGATGGGAGTGATTCCTCTGCAGTATTTACCTGGAGAGGATGCAGGAACTTTAGGACTCACTGGACGGGAGCGTTACACGATTATCATTCCTGAAAAACTAAAACCACAGATGAAAGTCCAAATTAAGGTAGGAGACACCTAAGGGCTGAATTTTCCATATCACTGTAATGTCACTCAAAATTAACAGTCTCTGCAAACAATGTGCTTTCTATGGCAGTAAGCTTCTCTCAGTTGAGGAAAGAAGAATTGATATGAAGGGGATTAAAACAGTCATTGCAATAGGGATTTGCTATGATGGGATATAAAACTAGCATGCCCATACTGTTTTATTTAGCACAAAGCAGTCCTGTATTTAGGACCAATTTTTCCAAGGCCACTATAAGTTTTTCTGTCTTAGTTAAATGTTTGAAGCACAATAGAAAGTGAACTGCAAGTATTAAATTAAACAAAATAATTTATCTAAATGAATTTAAAATAATTAATTGACAATTGAACTGACAGAATATTGTACACTGTGCTATTCAAAGTGAAGTCTAATCATACCCAGCATAAAATCTAGTTAAACTTCTGGCCCTGTATTTGAAAGACTGCTTTTTGTCTAGCTCGCCTCCAAACCCAGGCCCTTTTTTAAAAAATATTAGCATCTATGATAAAAATTTGGTCTTAAGCAGCTGGCTGTAGTCTAGTGTGGCAAGAAATGCTGATGTCCAGTGCCTGTTCACTTTAACTTTCTATCACAATTTCTTAAGATGGCAAAACTGTAATAATAGTCCTTATTTTAGTATGATGTCATGTAACATGTGGAATGTTCTGCTCCTTGAATGACTTTCTTTGACCCCAACAGCTGGATACTGGGAAAATCTTTAATGCCATCATGAGATTTGACACTGATGTGGAGCTCACTTACTTCCATAATGGCGGCATTCTGAACTACATGATCCGTAAAATGGCATCTTAATCAAAAACATTAAGCAAAAACATCCAAGTACAAGCCTGCTTCTGGTGAGCACAGTAAAACTATGGTAATCATAAATCTGAACCATCAAGTGAACAGTTTTTACGTGGATTATATTAGAAGGCTTGTTTACAATGATGAATTATTCTGTGTATCAGGAAACTGGACACGCCCAATTAAACAGCATTTATTATTTGTTTTGTATGGTGGTTGGCTTGACTTAACTTAGAATACAGTGCAAAAGTCATTAAAATACTGCTGTAATCTGTGAAGTTGTTGAAGATCATATGCTGACTTCATATATTTGGTCCATTTAGTTTGCTGAAGTTAAATTCTACGCTTGTATCAGTGGTCCAAAAATTAACTGACAGTATAAAAAATAATTTTTATTCCTTCCTGATTACCTGATATTGACTTGCTTTCTTATTCAGCTGAGCAGAATCTGTATCTAATACTGAAATTAATTATTTAGCTGTTTATGAATTTTAAAAAATGTGAACTTTGCTTTTTAAAATCTAAGCCTTTGTGGAAAGGTGGACCTATTGGGGATAATATTTCTAATGGATAAAATTAAATTTATTTTCAAGAAGTTTGGTGGTTTTTGTCATGTTATCCGCAGTACTGAGATGGGAAAGCTTTGACTTTAAACTCTGCTCATTATCCCTATGGGAGCAGAGTCATACAAGTCTTGACTTCTTGTGTTCTTGTTTCTTTGAATAATCTGCATGAGACAGGATGAATACAAATACTGTTGGATACTGGCAGTCTTCTGCAACCCAATAGAATACTACTGTGATGTGTTTCCCTCTGTTCTGTGTTCTCAAGAAGACAATCTACCACAATTTCAAGATCCTTGTTGGCAATTTTTATGGCAGCAACCAGTGATTACACTAATGCATTCACTAACTGCCCAATCCACAGTACCACATAAATCTGTTTACAGTGATAATAAATATCCTCTTAACTCGGAGATAAACAAGGTTATAGTACTAATTCTTACTCTTAACTGTATTTAGAGCAACTCCCACAACAATCAACATACTGGTGAAATTCTTTCAAAGTAATCTCCTAGTATATTTTTAGTGCAGTCAGCTCCAGCTTTATCTGGAAAAAAACAATGAAAATACTTCTGAAAGAAGTCAAGAGGCTTAAGGAGGGGATAGAGATTGCACTGTACCTGCAACAGGCTATTCTTGCCTGATTACAACAAACAGAGCTCCCCTAGTGAATCCAGCAGAGGCCTACTAAGATGTTGCAGAATCTGGAGCACCTCTCATGAGGATAAGCTGAGAGCCATGACTGTTTAGCCTGGTGAAGAAAAGGCTCAGGGACATCTCTGCTGTTTGTGTACAAATATCTGAATGGAAGGCTCAGAAAGATGCAGCCAGGCTCTTTCCAGTGGTGCCCAGTGAAAGGGCAAGAAGCAATGGGCACAAACTGAAACACAGGAGGTTCCCTCTGAACATCAGGAAACACTTTTTTTACTGTAAGAATGACTGAACACTGCCTGGAAGAGATTACACAGAGAGGTTGTGGTGTCTCCATCCTTGGACATGTTCAGATGCTGGTCCCGGGCAAACTGCTGTAGGTGACAAGATGACCTCTAAAGGTCCCTCCCAACCAGAGCCATTCTGTGAAACATCTTAACAGAGAGCCACTAATAAGTCCTAATCTTGAACCCAAAGTTGCTTATTAGCAAATAATGCTCAATTGCAAAAAAATTTCAGATATTCTCAAAGGCCAAGTAGCATGCTGGTGTTCTTCCCCACCCTCTCATCTCCACTGTGTACTGAAGATAGCATGGCTTGTTGCATCAAGTTGAATTCTTTAATATGTGTTACCTCACCAACCTTTATTACACTCATTTAGGCTGAACTGTGGAGTTGTTTTAGTCTGCAATCTTTGTGTTCAAACAATAGGAAAAGACTAAAACTCCTTACATCCCCTGACTTCCCAGTAGTTACTATTATAAGCTCTGAAACTTAAGACTGATTATTTTTTATGCCAAGAGTCACAAAGTAGATGACCCTTTCACACAGCAAGCTGATACTCAAGGACTGTGATTTTTCCATGTACTTTTAATTTGAATGTGCTAGACCAGCCTTTTTTAGAATCTTTGTTCCTACTGTTTTTGGAGAGAAGGCATTATCCAACCTTAAATCATCTTTATCCATTGTTCTGTGTTTCCTTTTTGGAAACAGCTATAAACAGCAAGTTTACTAGATAAAAACTAAGCACAGAGTAAGTTACTGTAGGACTGAGATTCAGGCTTCCTGTACAGTGCATACAGCTTTCACAGTAAAAGGCATGGACTGGAGTGGAACATGAAGCAGTGCTTAAAAAGTTGCTTTGCTTTTAATGCTACTTAACACTGTTTAAAAAAGCACCACAAGTCTCATTGACTAGGGTTTAGGTAATTTAATTTTTGGACTCTGAGTCAGGTTCCTGTACAAGGTGGTTTGTTTTCTTCACAGTTCAGTGTTTCAAGACACAATTTTTCTAAATGTACTTCCTACTACACTATCAAGTGCATAAAGTGAACTTGAAGATATATTTGATCTTGGTTCCAGATGTATTGAAGATTGAGCTCATTGAAGATATGTAGAATCAGCAAGTGCTTTCAAGTGTACAACTTTAACGATGTTTCATAACTGTGACTGTAGCAATTTCTGGTTTTCTGAGAGAAGTCTGGGATCTGGGTGAGGAAGATGGACTTACACACACTAATGTCTAGATTTTGTTGCAATTGTAGATCAGCTCTGACAGGAACGCTGTAGAATTAGTGTCTTTAGAGACTTCAGATGCCAATTTATGAGACAGGACATCAGGGTAAATGCTAATCACCATCTAAATTAAGTCTTCACCCATCTTACAGGGCACTGCTTTGTCCCCCTTGGGTCTTGTTCAGTTAAGCAACACATAGAAAGATGACCATTCTGCAACTTCAGCAACAGCAACTTGACGAACATGCAGTGATAGAAGAGAGCAGTGCTACCATTTTAATCCAGAAGATGCCTCCTGCAAGAGGGCTCTGTGAAGCCCTACTGTTTTTCTCAGACTGATACAGAAGCATTCTCTATTAAAGATGGATTTACAAGATGCAATATCATCCTTACAGAAATGTTACTGGACATTTTCTCTTTATTTTCTATATACCCAAATGCCTAGAGCATTAACAGTAATTTTTAAAAAGCTTTAAACGTAGCTCTGGTAGGGCTTACAGTGTCAGTACGCATAAGCCATGTCATCTGCATGGAGATACAATCCAACCAGAAGTTACCAGTAACAAAGAAGATTCTGATTCACACAGAAATGCTTGAAGTTGTGGCCTGTCACCTAGAATTAGATGTTCAGTCACTCAATTGTGTTTTCTTCAGACCAACTTCATAGTAGCAAGGATTAAGATCTAGATGCTTAGGCACATGTTTGTCCATGCTTATATTAAAACTTGTAGTGAAACATTTCATTAAATAGCACTTTTTTTTTTTTTTTTAGTGACCATATTAGCCTTTTTTAAATCTAGCCAGATTCTGATGAGAGGCTTAAGCATATATCAGACAGCATAAAGAATAAGAACTTTTTATACATGGAAATAGGTCATCCACTATTTCAGCTTAGTGCAGTAGGGTAATACGTGCACTAAAATGCTGAGTTCAGCTGGACGTTTCTTCATCAAAATTCTTCAATGAAAAATTAATATCTTTCCATTTCTGAAAATCCATTTGTGCCCCAGTTTCAACGTTCTCTACTACGAAGCTTTTGATTTTGATCACTGGTAGATCATCAAATGTCTTGTACTTTACTATGATTCCCCAGTCATGCTGGCAATTAGTATTTTGGCAATGCATCTTGCTTTTTTTCTCAAAACAGTCAAACCGGACTGGTTTCTGGTGAAGCTTTGTTATATAACGTTCCTTGAACGCATCTCCTAGGACAGTGTGATGAGATTCCTGAAACAACACATGCCAGAAGCGCTTAACAGTATGAAACACCAGTCCTCATTTATTCCTGACATTCTCCTTCCCCTCAGAAATACTATTTCCCTGGTAAGGTGCTTCCTGTCATTTACAAGGCTCACCTTCCAGCCCCCTTGGCTCATCACTCTTTTTTCCTCATTTATTAAATACCAGGTACTAGAAAGGCCCAAGCCTGGGCTTATCAAACCAAAATTACTATAGATCACCAGTCACCAGCTTATACGTTACTTACTTAACTGCTCTAAAAAACATTCAGTATTTCAGCCATGTGCATAAAACAGAGTCATCCAGACAACAGACAACTTGAGACACTCCTGCTTTGCACTCATTTTAACTATATGATCCCAGCTTTCCATGAGGGGTGATGCAATTCCTTTGGAGTGGTAGAAAAAGTAACCCTCATAAGACAAAGGAGGTACAGTTGTTTATAATTTTTTTTAATCTTCGATTATATACATTAACTTAATTTGAAAGCACATGTACAATTTGAGCTGGTGACTGAAAACACTAGTTCCTCCTGAAAATGCAACTTTCATTAAATACATAGGCTGAACTATGACAGAAGTCAGGTTGTAGGGATTAAAATATTGTGAGGGGTTATTTGCAGAGTACTAAACATAAAATCTTTTTGAGCAGTTTTCTGAACTCTCAGATCTATTTGCACAGATACAGGTGATAAGCCAGCAGCACAAAATGGAGTAAGTCAGAGGTGTGTGTTAGATATCTGTTGTTATTTGCCAAAGAAATGTAACAAGGTTTTCACAAGGCTGAGCTATTCCCAAATCCTCGCCTGTAGACCTTCCCTATCACATCACACCTGCACTTTTCAGGGCAGCACAAATAGAAGACGCTTCAAAAGAACAAATCTCAGAACTAGAAAGGCTCAAAGTGCTCAGAAAAGGCTCTCTTTCGTGATCACCACTTGCCATGTGTGGAGTATTGGCTTCTTGGGCCTACAGAGAAATTCTCCAAATTCAGAGAGAGTACAATAAAAATACCCCCCGAGATACAGGGAAGCAATGTGAACTACCTAAAGAATTGAAAACGAAGTATTACTGAAGAATTAAAAGGCTTCTCTTGTAAAACCATGATTTGCCTCGCCTTTCAAAACTGAAAACTGGCCTATAAGCCAAGGAGCTAAACAGTGAGCTAAATCTCAGCACTTTGAATGGGTAATTTTCAGTCAACAGAAATGGTGGGAGAAATCTCTCAACTACAGGAAGACTTCCAATCTTACACTAATTGGGAAAATAAATATCTAACAGTTACACTAGTAGATTATGTCATTGAAGATCACATGGTTTCCCCCAAAATTTATCAATTTCTAACAGAAGGGGGTTCAGGAAAACCAAAGGGATTACTGTCATATCACATATTTGCACACCTTGAACGTCATCAACTACCATCATAACTACTTCTGTAGCATGTTATGATTGGTTCTGTGGTTGACTGATTTATTCAAAATTTTTTTCTGCTCCAGTTTGCACAAAATAGCTTATTTTCCACACTGATAAACAACATCATTGTTCATGGATGCAGGTTTCCATACAAAGACATACCTTTATAACTCTGATGTCATCTGTACTGCAGGCATATGCTTTGCATTTTCCACAGAGAAGATTTTTTTTTCCTTCCACTGCCTTACATCTTGTGTCTTTCTTGCTGGAATCTCTTAATACCTTTTCCTTCATTTGCAGGTCATGTATCTTTAATAAATACATAAAAATCAAGATCATTATGAAATTAAGAGA
This sequence comes from Balearica regulorum gibbericeps, assembly GCF_011004875.1. Lineage (NCBI taxonomy): Eukaryota > Metazoa > Chordata > Aves > Gruiformes > Gruidae > Balearica > Balearica regulorum. Next base: position 16,964,017 of record NC_046220.1, read on the forward strand.
AGCCCCAATGTCTGTCTAAACATGACTCAGAATATGTAACATCTCGGAACCTGTTATTTAAAAGCAAACAAAATATGCCTTGCTCTAGCAACTCATACCAAGGAAAGAACATGGTGCATTTGTCAGGTTAAAAATGCAAGGCTAGAGTAAGACTACATGATAGACAGCATTTATGCCACCTGTTCCCTCCTCTCCTCTACCCACCTATGGCCCCTTTTGTTATAACGTTATTAAATCTTTGTGAAGACTAAGTCTGTCCCAAGCAGACACAGCAATAGTTCTCTTCCAGTGGACAGAACAGTTTGTATTTTATTTCTAAGCTGAGAAGTTTATTTAAATTTGTGTTGGTTTTGCGTGGCAAGGTTTTGGTAGCGGGGGGGCTACAGGGGTGGCTTCTGTGAGAAGCTGCTAGAAGCTTCCCCTGTGTCTGACAGAGCCAATGCCAGCTGGCTCCAAGACGGACCCGCCGCTGGCCAAGGCCAAGCCAATCAACGCCTCTGTGATGATAATTAGAGAATGATCTCTCCCTGTCCTTATCTCGACCCACAAGTTTTTTTTTCATTGTACCTTTTCTCCCCTGTCTAATGAAAGAGGGCAGTGATAGAGCGGCTCTGGTGGGCACCTGGCCCTCAGCCAGGGTCAACCCACCACAAAATTCTACCTCAACTTCTAAGTTTTTTACAGTTAACAATACAATGACATTCCACAAGCTAACAGTACACACTATCCCTTCTCTTCTGATCTAGTCTTGGTCTGAAACCATATACAGTGAACACTTTCCTCAGGTTATCACTTGGTCCTAGATAGACCCTAGTAGATGAAGGCCGATATAGATTATACCTGTAGATTTGAGTATGAAAATTCCACAGACTACAAACCTTTCTTGCAAATGTTGTTTCATCCCAATTCTGTAGCTCTTCAATAGCTTCATTCATCATTTCTTCCTTATAACGGTTCTGTTTCTCATTGTCAACCACTTCTTTTTTGTTTGTCACAAGGATGCACTTGCTGTCTCTTGCCCTTCCACGACCTATACAGCAACACATTTATCCTCTTTAGTTACTCTTAACAAGATATGCAAAGTGGCACCTGTACCATAAAAAAAAGCATTAAGGACTTTCTGTGTGGCTGCTTTTGTTTCCCATGTTCAGATTCAGATAATGCTACTTCTGAACAGTGTTCTCTCAGCTTGCTCTTCTTTGATCACAAACCAGAACAAGATGCCCCCTTCCAGGTATCCTCATGGATATGCCCCAGCCAGTGCTGTATTGTCTACTTCTGCGGCCTGCCTCAGTTAAGCTCAGGCACGCCTGACACTTCAGTTATTGTACAGCATCTTGCTGCCTTCTTGTGGAAACAAAAGCTAAAGGAGAAAAGTTCACCTTAGTCTTACTAGTTTTCTGCCTTGCTAATTGGTGTCTATTAAAAAAAAAATTATCACAAAAAAAGTAGGGAACTGGAAATACATTGTTGATAAGAAAAAAAACCAACAAGAGCAAGTGCCATCTTTTCCACCTGTCTATACAGCTTTTCCTATTGTCTGCCTGCTTTTTGCTGTGGGCAAACTAAGGACTACAGGGATCTCCTACCAGTTTAGAAGTATTTCAGTTAGAAAAAAATGTTCGCATTTGCTTTTAAGTTCCCATTCCCCCAAAATCATGATTTTATGTGGTTTAAAACTGACACAGCCTATTTTCTTTGCATCTTTAATGGCTTGTTAAGAATAAACAGTATCCTTGCACCCATAAACATGAATTCTGGAGCAGTTATTTCATTGTAAGACAAAACCAAGAAAATCACTGGACACAAACCCTGAAAGCAGAAAACTAAGTACAATGGAGATCATTTCCTGACAAATTATGAAGTTAACTGCTTGGCTGATACGGTAAAATATATCAGATGCACGCTTGAAAGACGTAGGCAGTTTTACAACATTTGGGAATGTTAGACAGAAACCAGTATTTAGTGTGGCTCTTCATTCCCCTCTACTGGCCATATCATAAAATCACTGAGATTCAAGACTGAAGTCTTGGCAGGCTTCTTTAGACAAGCCAAGACAGAAACAGCGTTTCCTTTTTTTTTGTGTATGTCCTGAATGTTAGAGGTCTGCAAATGCGAAGGCCTCACGTGCCCATGTAGCTGGGTTGGGAATAAGCCACCGGGCAGGGGAAGGTCTTCTGAAGCCAAGGCAATACACAAAACTCCATTGCAGCAGTCTTTTGTAAATTATCACAGTCAGAACAATTTGCACTAGTTCTGACTACAGCTCTTCTAGGCATACTTCTGCTTATATGTATTAGCCATTTGAGGGATCAGTCCTCAACAGTTCAATAACCTTGTGCAGCATTGCTAATTTGCATGGCAAAAGTCACACAACATCAAGGACTCAGTTCTGTGAACAAATTTGTCATGTCTGATGCCATCATTCATCTGACTTCACTCAGGGGCACAGAAGAACAACAGCAAGACACGCACATATTACTATAGTATTTCCAAAGTGTCATTCAGTAGCACTTTATGTCCATTTCTAGGCCAAAAGAGGTCTCTAAAGTAATAGCTCTGAAATTCCATACCTCTCACTTGGATCATTTTGGTGACATTACCGAAGTATTCGTAGAGCACAACAAGGTTGCACTCAGAAATATCAATGCCTTCGTCAGCAACAGATGTAGCAATTAGCAGTCTGCTGTCTTTGTTGGTTTTGAATGCATCCAGTACACCCTTCTGCATCGGGAGGGTCATACCTGTAGTACCAAGAAAGCATGTCAGGAAAAAACACTGAAGAGTTCCTTGAGTAAGATACTTGCATTTTCTCTTACTTAAGTGATTAGAAATGAACATGCCCTTTTGATCTAGAAAAGTATCTTAAGTTTGTATATCCAGCTGGCTTCATGCTATACCCACTATTCCTGTTGATGTGCCACCAGAATTGTCATCCTGGGAAACACCATTTCAGACACAACACCTAGTTGATCTTTATTAGAGAGACCCATACAGCTTAGTTATTTTAAGCCCAAGCTAACTCTTAATTTAAGCCATGCATAATTCATTTTGTCTGTAGCTTCCATTCTACCTTAAAATGTCTTTGTGCCACTAAATACAAAATAAGAAAGGGATCTGTAAAAGGAACAGGGAAAATACCACTAGAAGTAATCACAAGAAGCCATGATAGCAAACAGTTTCTAAACTTTTGAACTAGCAAAAGAATCCTGCAGCAAAGGGTCACTTACAGTGTTACTGCTGCTTTAACCACAGATTCTGGACAGCAAAAGCAAGCATCTCCTTAGGATTGGTTAAAGGTCTTTTAAATATGGAAAAAAAGCATAGTGCAAACTTGCATGACCTTCCTCTATTTAAGAGCACAGAAGATGAACACTGGAAGAGCAGAACAATTTAGCAGTGTAGCCACTGTAGGTCTAGCAACTGGTAGTCCTCAGTGCAAACCTGCATACCTGTTTTTTGATCTCTTCTTCCACGACCCATCAACACACCTGGCTTTATGTGGTTAAGTAGAGGGTTTGCTTCTATCCATTTCTTCAGAGCCTGGAAAGCAAATCAGAAAGTTAGATCCCTGTCCACATGAAATGCCAGTTTGGAATAGATAGGTAGATCCTGTCCATGCTTGCCTAGACAATTAATACTTCTGAGAACCAAAAGCAGAAGGTAGAACTTGTGCATCAGGAGGGAACATCTATTAATAGGTGCAAAAGAAAGGGTCACAGCCATGATGCCAGATCCAACCATGCCACAACTGATTTCCACTTTTACCACCCCTGCAACTTAAAGGCTGGCTAGAGAGCACGCAGCCTTTCACTGCTACAAAATATATGCCTTTTTCTCTTACAAACCAACAGATCAATGAATACTACACCTCTGGGATCCAAAGGGAATGAGTTGCTATTTACAAACTGCACTTTCTCACTGCTCTTACATAAGAACAAAATTCAGCCAAGCTACAGTAGGCTTTTACATCTAGAATGGAAAATTGCCAGCAGATGCTTGGTGGTGTTAGTTTGGACTTTAGCCTGCCTTTTTTTCTGGTTTGTAATTCATCCAGCATGTCTATATCCAAGGATAAAATGAGGGTTAGGACTCTCAGCTGATAAATCTGTTTACAGTAGCCAGAGACTATGATACTTTGCAATAAATGTTTAAGAGCTACTGAAGCTAATGATTAGCAACACACTTACTTCAAGCATGAACTTCTTCTGGGAACAAGGTATTGGAAGGGAGAAAAAAAGATCATCCAGCCTAGATCCTTGATCCTAGGCAAGTATGAAATATACCAGCACATCAGAAGGATCCAGAGAACATCTGCTCCACAAAGTCTTTCCTTTTTCTTAATCAAGAACACACACTAGGGCACAGACCTCCTTTGGGCCCATACGAATCCTCCGGGAAACCTATAAATACCTCCTGATGTGCAGTCAGTAATAGAGCGGAGCTGCTGGTTTATAACACTGCCATACTGAAGCCAAAAACCTTGTAGCACATCTTGTTGAAACTGACTTCAGACCTAAAGTAAAAATCTGACAGCTTAATGATCAACTACAACATGTAGCAAGAAGAAGTAATGAAGGACACTGCCCCTGGGCTGTAGTTTTTAGAAAAAAAAACAAAGCCAAAACCAAAATAAAACCAAACAACTCATCCTGTCTCAGAGTATCAGCACTTAGGAACATATACAAAGATAAATATTTTCTTAGGAAGATCAAATACATGCATATTTTTGTATTTCCAGATCAAAATGGAAGCATAATAGATGAGGCATTATATTTTCTCACTTCCCATTGTAGGAGCTTTAAAAAAAAGTCTTACAGCTACTAAGGCTCTTGTCTTAGCAAAGAGAAGAGTGCGAGTCTGTGGGTTATAGCGGTATGCTTCATCCAGGATGCAGGCAAGCTCTTCCAGCTTGGGATTCTCGTTTGATTCATCTTTTGAAAGGGCAATCAGTTCCGGTTCTTTCTCTGGAAGAAAACAGCAGTGTCTTGAATAATTTACCTTCTTTAATGCAGAAAACAGAATTCTCACCCAAACCTACTTTCAAATGACACCCACATTCTCTTTAGCATCTATTTTTATTTTCTATACCATTCTTTCAGATGAATGCAAAGAAAGCTATTGGCTAAATGCAACAAAATCCCCAGGAAAATAGTTTCTGAATTTCTCACATTTTGTAGCAAACTGACAGGAGAACTGCTGTGACATACCGTGCATTGAAAGACAGCCGTGAAACAAACTTAGTTCTTGCAAGGAGTGATGCTATTTCTTCTTAGGAAACAACTAATATTAGAGGGCAGACAGCCCAGTGATTTTAGATTGCAGTTAACACTGCAACACACCACATCACAGACTGGTTTACATCACACTGCTACTAATTAAGAAGTTAGAGAACAGTGCAACCACTAACTTTTAATCAGAAGGGTACAATGGCGACATGCTTCTCCCCAGAAGTTTGTGATTTGTCCAGGAGCATTGGGCAGGAGGAGGCTAGGCAGTGCACTGAGCAGTGGATATTGCATTACCTAGTGCTGCCAGCAACCATGATTGTGGACCATCCCCTTACTTGTGGGGCGCAAGTCCCCTTTAAGGACACTGCTGCCTTATCTCCAAGTCAGGCATATAAGACCCTACTAAAGCATCTAGCTACAATTACTACTACTTCCTTAGCTCCTGCAATAGAAGCTGGAAGTCCCAGAAAATAAGTTCCCCCCTGCCTACCCTAACGCTACATTTGTGCCCACACAGACACTAGATCTTCTGAAAAGTGCAGTTTCTGGAAAAACAACCGCAATTACTTTGAAGAAAACACTTGGATCATCCTACCATAAGCCCTCTTCTCCCCTGCCACTGTCACAAGTACTGTGTGAAATACCTTGAAATTTGGCTGTCAGTTGCTTCTCTAACTCTGTATATGGTCCATTTTTGACATTTATGAAAAATTCAGTTAGGTAGAATAAAGCATCTTCAATGCGGGCATCTTCACTGATGATGAGAGCATCGTTGAATTTCTGCTCAGAAAGAGAGACACACATTTAAGCCTCATTTTCTGTGGGATGGAATGAATGCAAAGTTTATTTAGCTAAAGTATTGCAAACTTGTGTTGTTTTTTCATTTGTATGACAACACAAGCATTATAAAGTCTCTTCTGCACTATACTGTCCTTAGTATCTTAAGATACAACTCTTACACACTATGCTTTAGCCTGTGTCAAATAAAATCATTAGGTTCAAAATCTGCTCCTTGGTGAACATACCTGTATCAGAAGGAACAGGATGGCTACACCTCCGCAGGGAAGGAAAGAGGATATACACTTACCCGCAGGTGTTCAGTGCAAATGAAAAGGTCTCTACAAAGGCTGCTCTCCTTCTCTTTATCTGCCAGTTGCAACAGTCTGCATTTTTTCTGAGTGGCAACTATCCAGTGCTCATATTTCTGTGTTCCAAAATCATTCTTGTTGATTTGAGAGATATTATCTAGTAAAGAAGGAGGAAACAAACCTTTGTTCATCTTGACTAACAAATAACCAGAACGGTTAGCTATAAGATAAAACATTTTCCATGAATGTTAGGTCTAAAAAAGCCTATGCAGAAGTACACTGTATGATACAATCACTGAACCACTGAGGCTGGAAGGAACCTGTGGAGGTCTTTAGTCCAACCCTCTGCTCAAAGCAGGGTCACCTAGAGCCAGTTGCTCAGGATCATGTCCAAATGGATTTTGAGTACTTCCAAGGACAGGAACTCCACAACTTCTCTGGGCAGCCTGTTCTAGTGTTTGACCACCCTTATGGCAAAGAAGTTCTTCCTGTTTTTTAAGTATTTCTGTTTATGCACGCTGCCTCTTGTTCTGCCTCTGGGAACCATCTGAGAAGATTCTGGCTCTGTCTTCTTCACTCCCTGTGTTTCAACATATACCCAGATGGTAAGCTAAAATTAACCCAGTACAATTCAACTGAGGATCTGTGTACATACACACATCTGCAGAGTCTTTTGCAATAAAATTAGAGCTCACTTACCCTATAAGAAGCCTACAGTATTCAAGACACTGCATGTGCATTGCTCCTTGAATTACCAGCTACTCTATAGTTAAGAATTCATTTGCTAAACAGTCCATGGTACTTAAAGACATATTATCCAAGGACCTGTTCTTGAGGCAGAACTAGTCAGTAACTGTTTGTCACATACACACTCTGAGTGCTTCACAAACTTCAGTAATCAGAGCATTCACAGAAGGGAAGCCAATGGCATTCACGCAAGAGGACCTGTGATGTAGAAATAAGCTACAGAAGTGTTTGCTTAATTTAGCATGCAGTTTGAACTTCCCATTGTGTTTGTTCTTTATTGGGGGTTCCTGAGTTTTGGATTGGGGTTTTTTTTGGTTGGGTGGGTGGGGGTTTTTGTTTGGGGGTTTTTTGTTTGTTTTGTGGGGTTTGTTTTTTTTTTTAATTCTCCCTTCCTGCCCCAAAATATAGTTCACTCTCTAATATCTGGAAAGTGGGGAGGGGGAAATCTAGAAAGTATAGAACTGAGGTAAACAGGCCTAAGGCACCTTAGTCAGTTTGTAAAACCCACTCTAAGCACAGACAAAATCCTTTAATTCAGAGGTGGATAGACCAAGGCTGATCCTGAGCACAGCCATCCATGGGTCTCTGCTCTACCCCCTGTATCTCTCAAATTTGTTCATAGGAGCCACTTACTGGACACCACTTATGAATTGTGCAAAAGCAGAAAAGATCAATTGATTTCTGCAGGGCTGCAGAATTAGGTCTCATGACCATGAGACCCATTCTCTCTTCTCACAGCCATGCATCTCCCTCTCTGCAAACCTCCACACCACTGCAGCTCCTGAGACTGGAACCCTACAGTCAAGTGTTTCCTTTCTTAGGCAGCCCTATCCTCTCTCTGGTGATCTTTGTGTTCTACATATCCTCCTCTGTAAGATTACCTTAAATGCTTTTCAATAGGAAATAATGGAGACCAGATAAACTGTGGAAATAGGGGTACTCAAAGATATAAAGATGCTAACCAGAAAAGGTGGCCAGGGCACCCCTAGAAATATGTCTGAGCACAAGTCAGAGACCCCAGAGAAAATATGAGAAGTGTCAGAGCAGCAAGAGTGAAAGTAAACTTTCACTGAAAGGAAGAATTTACAACATTCAGAGTAACACCACAACTGACATGCTTCTTGTTTTCCTTAGCAGAGACAGATTTAGGTATGAAGCATTTAGAGAAATGCTCAAATAAGAACACACAGGTATCTCTTATCAATGAAATCCAGCTCATTGCATTTTAAAAGCAACCCCTTTGGTAGTTTTGTTTCAGACTCTTTAAACATTCAAAATGATTTGACAGTGCCACCTAAGCACACCATCCTTAGCTGCAGGAAACACATGTTGAAATCCAAGCAAAAATATTTATGATTATCAAACTAATCAAGTATAACAGGAAAATAGTTGACGCTTCTACCTGTAATCTCTTAATTAGGAAGTACTATTTAAAGGCAAGTAAAAAGGATGGAGGAGAAAGGAAGTGGAAAAAAGAGTGACTGCCCTAGCAGCCATGAGGATTCACACTGATGTAATCCAAAATTGTATCCCAATTACAGGCATATTACAGTATCTTACCCACTGAGTAAATCTTCCTCATCAACTCCTCTGTCTCAGACATCAGACCTGAGATAATGTCTGCAAAGTGATTCTGAACTTGCATTTTAACCCATCTGACATCTAGAGACAAGAAATGGAAGTCAGTGACCTGAATAAGTCAAACATTTCCCTGGGCAGCCTAGGAAGAAATTTTTATCTAGAAGAATACTATGTATGGTGCGCTATGCAATCACAATGATATTTATTGTTAATGAGCATTATAGTTACATAGAAAGAAAGAGCCCCCAGTCTACACTGGCAGAACTGCATTGGCTTTTCTGCCTTGCTAAGTAAGAATGAGAGATTGTGGTGGAGCCCAGCAAAGAGAAAATTTGCCCAAATGGGCACTGCCTTGCTGTGGGGCAACAGTGAAGTGCATGCTTAAGCTTCTTTCAAGCCAGCAGAAAGCAAAGCTCCAGCTTACCTTTAAGCTTTTAACTTCACCTGACCAAAGAAGAATTGGGTAACTGCCTTAATTATGGTCCTTTGCGTCTCACAGGAAAATAAAAAGGAAGCATACTCACGCATTTCTGGCTTGTTTCCAAATCTCTGCAGATCCTCTTTGTTCTCTCTGACAGTGGATATGGCCTGTATGTCAAGGTAGGAGCAGAGGGTGCAGATGTGCTCTATCGTTTCCTTGATGCTCTTGGCATTACCAACTCCAACAGAAGCAGTTAAACCTACAATCTGAGCACACACATGAATAGCAGTGATTGCTCCTTTGTCACAAACAAAAAAATCCCCAGGAGACGCTGTTACCAATTACCAAGTTGTCACCCTCTTCAAAAGCAAGGAAACAAAACAGGCAGCTGAAGTAAACATGAGTGCAAGGACTAAATCTTGAGAGCCAAACCTTGTCCCCACTCATGCCCTCTCCAAGGCACTCAAGCTTCGAGTATTCAAATTGAAAATAAATTATCTACCCACTTAAATCCATAACCAACTGTATTTATCAGTGCTCATCATACACGGAAACAGCAAATCCACCCCAGAATGATCTTCCACATTCATTCAGAGAAGATGTCTTCTCAGCTGGACCAAAACCTCCTGTTAGTGGAGGCAGCAGCCCTATTTTATTGTTACAGAAGACAGCAATAGAGAGGTGACTATGAGATTACTAAGTTCTGGGGCACATGCTTTCTTCCCAGCCCAGCAATCCTGTTTGCTCTCAAGTACTCTGGACCCTTGTCATGCTTGATCAGTCCTTCTTGGCAGCTGGAGGGAAGATATAACATGGGAAAACAGCCCTGAGGTGTCTGAGAAGAGGGAAAAAGTGCTCCATGTTACTGTTTCAATTTGTAGTCACTGTTAGTTTGAACTAGATTAACACAAAAGGCAAGACTTCAGGCTTTGCTGACTGCACCCCAAAATACTTCTAATGTTTCCACCAACAGGCTGGGTCTTACCTGAGGCAGCTGGTTTGCAGAGGAGTCAAATTTTTGTTGCAGGTATCTGGTCATTAACACACTGTAAGGGTGGTTGCCTGTAGTGTTGTGGCACTCATCAAATACCATCAGAGTGAAGATGGACAGGGAGCTAAGGATCCCTTCCTCAATGCTATTCACAAGAATCTGGGGCGTCAGCACAACGATGTCACTGTTCTGTATAACCTTTTCTACAGAGACATTTGCAACTGTTTCACCACTAATTCCTTGAACAGAATATCTAGGAAGAAGAGGCAAAAGATGGGGTATGAAAAAGGATGTCTTGCAGGGCAAAAAAGCTAGAAGGATGGACTTTTCAGCAAGCCTGAAAGGTAGTCACTAAGTTCAAAACATCAAATTGTTGAGCCCAGCAGTTTGACCCACCGAAGCTGAGAACAAACCGGCTGAGGGTAAACAACTAGATTTTCAACTCCCATTAACTAAAGTATATTACATTAAGGGGTGGTGATTTTTTACATCTTAGCTGCATCTGTCAGTTCACATGTAAGCTATATTTGGAGATCCTGCCCTTCATCCTTTTTCTGTATATGTCTGGCAGCACAGGACTGCTTTCTGTCCAGCAGCCTAATTCTCCTTTAACTATAAGGATTCATATGGGCATGTTCAGTAATCAGTTCCTTCAAAATCAGAAGCTATAGGTTGTTGATACTCCCCTAAGCAATTTTCAGTCCCATCTGAGAGGTGGACCATCATTTTCTGACCAGAGGTTGAAAACCCAAAGAAGTTTGGGTCCTTCCATTTGGAAAACAAAGAGACTCTGCCATTTGAGAATGGCAAGAGGAATCCCACTGCTGCTGCCTGGACCTGCCTCATCTTTGGAAGCAGGGCTGAAAGGAGTCTCAAGAGAGGACACACTTCAGCCTTGTCCAGAGGCAAGTACAGGTATACTTCGGCCATTTCCATACATGCTGCACAGTCAATGCTTAAAATCTCCAAAAGCAGACTTCAGACTCTCCACCAAACTCTACCATGCTAACTTGCCATTATTACCAGTAGACATCATCCTTATGTTAACGCCAAACACACTTGTCACCAGTAAACCCATTACATTTTGCCCTAGCCACAGCTGACCTAGAGGGCAGTTTATTTTCTGTGGAGGAAGCCACCAGGTAGAATTACACTTACCCACTTCTTTCAAAATGCTGCTTGAATACATTTTTCTGTTGTTCGTACACTGGCACTTTAGTTGCAAGGAAAACAACTTTTGCCTTTCGTCCTGCGGGCATGTTTTGGAAATGATGTTCACAAATCATAAGTGCCACAAAAGTTTTTCCAGATCCTTTAAACAAAGAATGCGAAAGGTAAAGCACTAGTATGAAAGGGCGTATTTGTAAGCAGGAGCCTGTCTCATCTGGATGCCCTGTAACAACGGGGAGCTGACAAGGGGGCTGTAACACTTCCAGACTCTCTGGGGGGTCAGATTTGAACACATGCTTGCTGCTTACTCAGGTGGGTAATCATCCCTTTCTCTCTTGCAGTCCCAGTCTGTAAAAACCATGTGGCAGTCACTGGGAAGGAAAATCAGTCTGCAGCTTTGAGTTCTTTGAAATCACTGAGTCTATTTCTGCTCTTAGAATGAGTGTGCTCCCAGATCAAATCAGACTATGGTACAGGCACCAGGCACTTTCAGCTTCCATCCTTCCCCGTGCAGCCGTGCTCCTCTCACATTCCTTTTCCTTCAGCACCCAGGCTCACTGCGCAGGCCACCCAGAGCTCTTCTGTGTCCCTTACTCTACTACCCTACCTGCCTCTCCAGTACCCAGGGGAGAATCAGGCTAGCAACATGGAAAACACAGGTGGAGAGAAAGAGCTCTTTTGCTGCTGACCTTCAATCTTCTTAACTCAGCCCTGAACTACTGTAAAAGTTCCCTGCACTGTTTTGATGTTGTGGGCATTGCAGTACAGAAGACTGGGGAATTTTAGGGCAGCTCATCCTATTTTTCCTTTCCTTTTACTTGCAAGCCAAATTTCTTAAAGAGTTGCAGAGTTCAGTGAGTGATTTTAACTCAAAAATCTGCACCGGGCAGTGAGAAAGCAGAGGTCAGAACATGGAAATCTGAATACAAGAACTGAAGTGCCAAAAGACATGAGTGTCTTGCTCAGTCACTGTGCTGCCCTTGGTCATTAATTTCAGGCTAGATCTGGATCTACTCCTGCAAGGCAGACTGCTTTTAAATAAGCAGCTGAAAAAGTTTGATGCAATCTTTACCCTTCCCTATCCTTCACAGCCCTCTCCACCACAAGAATTTTTCTAGGAAACATGTTTTCTTACCTGTGGGGGCACATATCAATGTGTTTTTCCCATTGATAGCAGGCTGCGCAAGTTCAATCTGGTAGCTCCGAACCGCCTTTGGTTCATAAATAGGTGAAGGCTGATAGATTTCTTCTAGGATAGAACCATGTTTTTGTGAAGAGTATTGCAACAGAAATGCATAAAATATATTTTGCCCCATACAGTTGCTATATAAAATGATAGAGGTAGAGTCCTCACAGTCTACACAGAGCATTCTCTGAGAGACCAGCCTTTTAACAGGACATACACACCAGCAAACATTTTTTGTGTAGGTTTGATGACATACTTTTGTTACTGCTCAATTGTGCTTCCTAAAATGAACTCATTTCAAGGTCTTGGCTGACAACTCTCACCTCAACAGATCTTTTTCAACACAGAAAGAAAGCACAAGGGCTTCTTTTCCCCAAAATACACATATAGTATTCCTTTTAGCTTCTGCTCTACAGACTTTTGAAGTTAATATGCACTTAAATTGTGGTTTTGTCAGAGGGTTTGCACTTATGGAACAGGAACTAGAAACCTCTGGTGGAGCAAAATTTGCCATACAAGACATGACAGCCATTCCACAGATCCTTTGCAGCCACATTCAGCTCTCTAAACTGGCTAATATCAGGTCATATGATAACTAGTTGTATCAGAGAAGAGATGCATCAACAACAGTCTGGTGTTTGGAGACCTTTTTGATAATGTGCCTACAGAACAATTTTGCACTAGAAATGCGGTAAATGAGGGGCAACCCCTAATACATGCAATGCCCAGCCTGATATCCTTTAAACATTTAAACAGAAGACAGCTAGATCAAGTCATATATTTGTACCAGTTCCTCAGTACTTTCCTTTGTGGCACACTGCTTCTGCATCCTTCAGGAGTCTAAGAAAATGTAGAATTCCAGCCACAAACTGGTTTAAGTTGCTAAGTCTTACCTGAAGCTGAACAGAGATTTTCACTGAGATTATTATCAGGTTCTGCTTCTTCAGAAAACGTTATCATGGTTTCAAAGCTGTTCTCAGAGGCATCTGTCACTTCACCATCAACATCTTTGCCATCTTCTGTACAATTGCAAAAAAAAAGGCATGTTATTGATCCTTTTCATTTTAAAATGTATTTGCTGGGATGATAAGGTGAAGGAGTTGATTGCTACCATGGAAAGACTACATAAAATGATCTGCATGCAGGCTCCCTTTCATGTAAGATGGTTACACTGAGATTCTTGGGTTTAGAACACCCACATACTGCAAGCACATTTATCTATCCCTTAAAAATCAAGAGAGATAATAGATTGGGAGGAAAGTTAAATCCTCTGCGTTCAGTGACAAGATTATAGATTTAGCATAGACATTAACCACAAGCATGAAAAATACTTAGGAGTTCAAAGAAGCTTTGTAAATTCAAGACTTTGTTCTCCCTTTCCTTCCACCTTTTGGAAGGACCTAGAAATTGTAAGACTATCTCCATCTTTTATCTTACATGATAATCAAGAGAGGTTCCAAAGATGCTTACTAAAATTTTCTTTGGTCCCATAATTATTACCTTGTCAAAGAACTGTCACTGGGTTTTGCATGAAGAGTCTCATTGCAAACAGAACACATGATCACAAAGTGCTGATTTTGGAGAGGAAGAAAGAGCACATTTGCACCCTAATCCAGCTCCAGAAACCACACAGTGTCTGCAATTAACATCTACTAACAACTCTTCTTAACTGCTAGCATTAAAATACTTCCAATATGGACGACGTTTCTTCAGTAGGCTGACTTTGGCTTCATTAAGTTGGATGTTAGCAGAAGCTGCCCCAAAAGACAGTGATATCTTTAACTTATAAAATATAACTGTTAACCAAATAATATGTATAGCAATCATCTATGTAAGATAATATCAATATACATCTAAGTAGTATTATTATTATATATTTAATATATAATTATTTATAAATTATTAACTACAGATATAATATATATAGAATCATAGAATGGTTTGGGTTGGAAGGGACCTCAAAGACCATCTAGTTCCAACCCCCCTGCCATGGACAGGGACACCCTCCACTAGACCACGTTGCCCAAAGCCCCATCCAACCTGGTCTTAAACACTTCCAGGGATGGGGCATCCACAGCTTCTCTGGGCAACCTGTGCCAGTGCCTCACCACCCTCACAGTAAAGAATTTCTTTCTAACATCTAATCTAAATCGACCCTCCTTCAGCTTAAACCCATTACCCCTTGTCCTGTCACTACACTCCCTGATAAACAGTCCCTCTCCAGCTTTCCTGTAAGCCCCTTCAGGTACTGGAAGGCCACAATTAGATCTCCCCGGAGCCTTCTCTTTTCCAGGCTGAACAACCCCAACTCTCTCAGCCTGTCCTCATAGGAGAGGTGCTGCAGCCCTCTGATCAGCTTCGTGGCCCTTCTCTGGACTCTCTCCAGCAGCTCCATGTCTCTCCTGTACTGGGGCCCCCAGAGCTGGACGCAGTACTCCAGGTGGGGTCTCACAAGAGTGGAGTAGAGGGGCAAGATCACCTCCCTCGACCTGCTGGTCATGCTGGTTTTGATGCAGCCCAGGACACGGTTGGCTTTCTGGGCTGCAAGTGCACACTGCCAGCTCATGTTGAGCTTCCCATCAATCCACACCCCCAAGTCCTTCTCCTCAGGGCTGCTCTCAATCCATTCCTCGCCCAGCCTATAGTTGTGCTTGGGATTGCACCAACCCACGTGCAGGGCCTTGCACTTGGCCTTGTTGAACTTCATGCAGTTTGCACAGGCCCACCTCTCCAGCCTGTCAAGGTGCCTCTGGATGGCATCCCTTCCCTCCAGCGTGTCGACCGCACCACACAGCTTGGTGTCATCGGCAAACTTGCTGAGGGTGCACTCGATCCCACTGTCCATGTCACTGACAAAGATGTTGAACAGTGCCAGTTCCAGTACCGACCCCTGATGAACACCACTCGTCACTGGTCTCCACTTGGACATTGAGCCGTTGACCACAACTCTTTGACTGTGACCATCCAGCCAATTCCTTATCGACCGAGAGTGGTCCATCCATCGAATCCATGTCTCTCCAATTCAGACACAAGGATGTCATGCAGGACAGTGTCAAATGCCTTGCACAAGTCCAGGTAGATGACGTCAATTGCCCTTCCCTTATCCACTGACGCTGTAACCCCATCATAGAAGGCCACCAAGTTTGTCAGGCACAATTTGCTCTTAGTGAAGCCGTGTTGGCTGTCACCAATCACCTCCTTATTTTCCATGTGCCTGAGCACAGTCTCCAGGAGGGTCTGCTCCATGATCTTGCCAGGCATGGAGGTGAGACTGACTGGCCTGTAGTTCCCTGGGTCTTCCTTTTTATCCTTCTTAAAAATGGGGATTATATTTCCCCTCTTCCAGTTGGTGGGAACTTCGCCAGACTGCCAAGACTTCTCAAATATGATGGAGAGTGGCCTGGCCACTTCATCGCCAGTTCCCTCAGGACCCGTGGATGCAACTCATCAGGTGCCATGGACTTGTGCACCTTCAGGTTCCTTAGATATTCTCAAACCTGACCTTCTCCTACAGTGGGCGGTTCTGCATTCCCCCAGTCCCTGCCTTCTGTGACCTGGGCAGTGTGGCTCAACCATTTGCCAGTGCAGACTGAGGCAAAGAAGTCATTGAGTACCTCAGCCTTCTCCATATCCTGGGTAACCAGGTCACCCGTTTCATTCCAGAGGGGACCCACATTTTCCCTCATCCTCCTCTTATCACTGACATACCTATAGAAGCTTTTCTTGTTGTCCTTGACATCCCTGGCCAGACTCATTTCTATCAGGGCTTTGGCTTTCCTAACCTGCTCCCTGGCTGCTCGGACAGTTTCTCTGTATTCCTCCCAGGCTACCTGCCCTTGCTTCCACCCTCTGTAGGCTTCCTTTTTTCATTTGACTTTGTCCAGGAGCTCCTTGTTCATCCACAGGGGCCTCTTGGTGGTTTTGCTTGACTTCCTCTTTGTTGGGATGCATCGCTCCTGAGCTTGGAGGAGGTTTTTTATATAAAAAACCCAATTAAATCTCCAAATAAGAAATTACACACATTTGACTACAGCAATAAAACCATTTCAAAATAAGAAATATTGTTTAAGAATCCACTTAAAAGCAGCTTGTCCCAGTTGCTAATTAAAAACAATTCAAACAATCTCTTATGGTTTGGGAGAAAGCAAATGTAGATATAAAGAAATACAATCCAGTTTATCTAAAATCACTTAGTCTGTCTTAATTATTTTGTAGTGAAATACTGTATTCTGCTCTAAATTCTCCCATGCTGCAGGGTACTCATAGGTACTTTTCAACTGAAAAAAAAGTAAATTCAATGACAAAAGCAAAATCTGACTGGGGGAAATTCTGCATTTTTACAAAAAATTAACATAGTCATTTGGTAAATGCTGCTTATTGATTTTTAAAAGAAAAAAGTATATGATCTGCTCTGTGCATTAAAGAAGTGTATAGTTTTCTACAATATCAAATTACTAATCATATTTTATCAGGAAACATTGCATCTATCACAACTCAAGCAACCAAAAAGATGGCAAAAGGTGAATTACAGTAGAAGGGAGGTATGAAGATAAACATTTTGTTTATTTTGTACCTTCAGAGCCTTGTATGCTGTCCAATTCTGTTTGCCAAAAAGACATCATTCATAACCATATGGGAGGAAAAATAGTCAAAAAATAATTTCTGATGGTTTGTAGGGTAGTACCTATATTTCGTTTTATATAAAAAACATTTTAATTTTTAAAAAGGGGTTTATTTTTAAACTACAATGAGCAATGCATTCTGATGGCATCATTTTAAATTAGCTATATTCTCCTAAAAAAAAAAAATACTGTCTGGTACAAGAATAGGAAAAGAGCATCGTAAAAACAATTCACAGTTTACCTTCTCTCATATTCCACAGTTCACTTGCATTGTAATATCCTGTGTTATCTAGTGCCAGCTGAAGGCTTTTCGGCCAGTTTTCCTTATCCGATCGACAGAGACATTCAATGAGCTTAGTTATCCCGGCTGCTTTGCTTCTGTATTCGCTAATCTGCATGCAGAACAAACAGAACTTGCTGTAGCTTCTGAGTGATCAAAACCACTGTTACTTGATTGATGATTTGATTTGGTTTGTTTGATGTTCAGTTGAAAATTGCCTTTCCTTCTCATAGAATAAAAGATTTCAAAAAAATTCAGTCGTTTACCTACTACTGCTGCAATTATGCCAGCCTAGGCATACACTAAACTTAGCTGGACTACATCAACAGGTAGGCTATTTGCTTAAATATTCACAAGGTCTGAAACATTGGAGAGCTATTCTGTGAATTTTCATCTTGCAAGGTCCTTGTAATAAGTCATATCTGCCATAAACGTCAGAGGCCAAACTGATTAAAAAACATTCCACAATAGGAAAACACAAAAGTACAAAATTTATGGCAGGCCTGATGTTTGGTCAGATGCAATAGCTTTCCAAATGTTATGTATCTCCATCCAGAAATAATGCTTTAGAAATAAAATAGCTGTAAACAATGCTTCTCAGGAGTCACAAGGAGTGAGAACACCTAAAAGACTACTTCACACAGCATAAATAACTTAAAAAAGCTGGAGAGGGACTGTTTACAAGGGCATGTAGTGACAGGACATGGAGTAATGGCCTTAAGCCGAAGGAGGGTCGATTTAGATTAGATATCTGGAAGAAACTTATTTAAGGATGAGGGTGGTGAGGCACTGGCACAGGTTGCCCAGAGAGGTTGTGGATGCCCCATCCCTGGAAGTGTTTAAGACCAGGTTGGATGGGGCTTTGGGCAACATGGTCTGGTGGAGGGTGTCCCTGCCCATGGCAGGGGGGTTGGAAGTAGGTGATCTTTAAGGTCCCTTCCAACCCAAACCATTCTGTGATTCTATGATTATTAACCAGTCGTAAATGATGAGTAATTGGTAGTATAACTTATTAGGAGTTAACACTGAGCTAGAACTGGGTAACAGTACAGGAGCTTCACATCCAAAGGCAATGACAATGTTGTTGACTTTTATAACACAGCATTTGGCTAATGACTTCAGACCAGAAGTATCATTTCACCCTACAACCATCTCTTTGGGTGCTGACAAAACTCAAAGAGCCACACAAAGTTTCTAGAGGTTGCCACAGTTAAAGTAATAGACTATGTCAAATCCCATGACAAGCAGGAATCAATTTAGGCAACATCTAAATGGCACTTTGCTTATTTCCATCTGCATTTTTAGGAGCACTAATGCAGCATGAACACTCCAGAAAGGGATGTGTTTCAAAGGTATGGCAAGGTGCACATTTCACTGTCATGTAGCACCTTCCAGAGATCCTGAGGTGTCTTCATGGGAGCCTGGACTCCACAAAGGCACACAGCTGAGCACTGCCAATACCAAAGCCACCCTATCCTGCTTCCCTGCCTGCAACCCTTTCACAAACCACCTTGTCCACCGAGCCGGAGGGGTGAAGAATGAGATGCACTGGCATCACAGACAGCACTGCTGTGGGAAGCTAAAGCCACACAGCAAAGCCTCCCCTAGCAGAGGAAAGTAAAGTCCCTCCCCAAGGGCCTGTGGCTGGCCATCCTCCTCACTCAGCAGCCTGACGGACGAGCACCAATTCATCCTATAAGTGAGGTAGCCAGCACTTCTCCACAGCAAAACTTGGCAAATACCAGGATTTTACCATTATTCGTACCTGCAGGATCTCATCACACTCCCTTTCTATCAGGCACGTGTTTATGTAGGGCATGAGTGCTACCGGATCAATTTCTAGCATTGTTGCTTCAATCCGTTTCAACAGCTGTCTGTACAGTTCCAGTTTTTCCAGTTTGCTGAAGTCCCAGTTTTCAATTGCTTCTGCCAGTCCAGTGTAACCTTTTGGAAAAAGAGACAAATTGTTACCATGAATTCAATCTCTAGCTAGCATATGTAAGAAAAAGCCAAAAAACCAGCTCTAGTCACACTGGAGAAATTAAAAAATATTTTGGCCTGTAACTGACAAAAATCTAGGTGAATCACAAACAATTTTTATAGATTAAATGACTGTTTTCCTTTACAGCACTTGTATGTATAACATGAAAAACCCTGTGCTAAGGAGAGCTACACAATGTCACAGCTCACATCACACAATCAACCATAACAACCCCCTTCCTTCGATCCATACAATCCTCGGATCCCTGCAGGCCATGCTACTCCCCCACAGGAATTCACAGCGCACAGGACACTACTCAGAATCACAAACACCTTCGATCTCCTTTTCTTTTCTTTACCAGCCCTTTACCTTTCAGTCCTGTCCTTGGCTCCACCCTCCTTCAAAAATCCTTATCGTATTGGATTCAAGTCAGTCCCCATCTGACAGCAACCCAGACAGCTGCAGCCTAGACAGTAGCAAACAGCTGAAAATACTGTTCTGGAACAGATCGTGGCAGGGAATCATATTTAGAGGACTTGTGTGATTTGCTGTGTAGGGTCAAAGGTGGAAGAAAGCAGGTCAGGGTCCCAAAGGAACTGCGAGCAAACATAAGGAATTTGCCTAACTTTTTATCTTCCTTGGAGGAGCAGCAGAGAAGGATACTCACCACCACAATGTCTTTAATCTAATCATCACCTATCTCTGCATCTGCCAAATACAAGAGCGATGCTATATTCTAGTCTCAGGCCCAATTAGTAAGTACTTTTGATAACACTTGGAGTCAGCAGGTTAACTTTTTCCGTTTTCTGCTGAAGATACACCAAACTGAAAGCTATCAACATGTTCAAATAAGCTATTTTTGCAAGTCAGAAATTAGGACTACAACAGGCTGGTAAAAAGTTGCTCTGGACCAAGTATTTGCTGTAAGGGAAGAGTGGGCTACATGCAAGTGATAAGAAATTTTGTAATAATTGCTCACAGAGATGCTGTAACTATCCATAGTTAATAGTGAGGAAATGAAAACAAAACTGGCTTATGGCATGAGATTTTGGGATTCGAGATATCTACCAAATCACCAACAAGAACCTATGAAAGAAACTACGTGTATACACGAAAGCTGGCAAATCCTGGTAATTTTACACCTTTACAATCTCTCCTGTCACGTTTTGGAAAGGAAATTGCATTAGGACCTCACACATCAAGCAGTTTTAGCGACTGAGGAACAATTATCTCATTTATAAACTATTAATGGTTACTTACTTCTTGAAACATACAACTTTTAAGACCTCTGAGTAAGTTTTAAAAATCAGTTTCTAATTTAAGACTCTGTCCCTGAATTGAGTTTTTCCATGCTACCAGTTAACGCCCCCACACATTCTGAAACTCATTTAGCTTTCTCTGTCGGAGGGTTTAGCTTCCTTTAATTATATTTGGTGAGAACAATGGCCACCTTATTCTCTAAACACTCAGACAAGTCTCCTGTCAAGGAGGCTTTATTCTGCATCCCTTCATCTTTCATTGACCTTCCCCATAATCAAAATTGTTTCAGCTGCTTCTCAGATAGGCGTTTCCTCGTGCCTTCAAAGTTTTATTTCCATCCTCTGTCAGCCTACGTTTTCCTACCGCATCTCATCTGATGTGACAAGACCCGATAGCGGAAGCCCAAGGATAACGGAACGATGCTTCGCATCCCGGGTGCGCTGAACGCGGGGGGCGGCTGTGGCTCTGGCAGGGAAAGGAGAACCCAGGAGACCACGTTTGCGCGTGTGAACCCACCTGCTGCAACCAGGGCGTTCAGGAAGCCCCGGAGCCAGCCCTCCGCCTCCAGCTCCAGGATGGTATCCACAAACAGCGCGGCGGCCGCCGTCACCCCCTTCTCCTCCTCCTTCCGGACTCTCTCCTTCACCTCTAGCAAAAACCCGAAGCAGGCAAAGAGTGAGAGAGGGGACCAGAAGTGGCGGCAGGGAGAGGAAAGCTCCCCACCCACGCCGGCAGCACGAAGGATACGGGCGCAGGGCAGCGCCGGGGAAAGCAACCCGCTGCCGGCCGCTCACCGTCGGACAACCAGTCCGTCATGTTGCTTAGGATGTAGACGGGGTTCAGGCTCTTCTCGATGTACCGCCTGTAGCACTGCAGGCTCTTCTTCTCCTCGGCGGTCATGGCAAGGCCGGCTTCGCACCGCCGGCGCGGCGGCACCCGTCTCGGTCCCGGTCCCGGCTACGGCTCCGTGCGGAGCGGCGGGGCCGCGAAGCCCGGCCCCTGCCCTGGCACCAGGAGAGCGGGCGGAGACCGAGGGGAGGCTCCCCACGGACAGGGAGCGGAAGAGAAAAAGAAACTTCAGGCCAGCGGAAGAATAGAAACCAAAAGCAGCCGCGGAGGAAAGGGCCGGGCAGCCTGCGCAGGCACTGCGCCGCCTTCCGCTGACGTTTGCCCTTAGCAAGAGGAGAAAAAAAAAAAAAAAAAAAAAGAAAAAAAAGAAAAAAAAAGTAAAAAGGGGGTGTGTGTGTGTGAAGAAAATGCGCATGCACACGGTTGGAAAGCCTGTGACCGACCGTTTGCGGCTGTCAGGGTGAGGGAGAGCACGGCGAGGTAATACGAATAAAGGCGTCGCTTTACCCCCCTGCTTGCCTTTTGCCCTCCCTGGATTTACAGACTGTGCCCTGGTTTTGCAAAGACTGAAAAATAATTTTCTACAGCAAGGCAAGACCCCTACGTGCTCTGAGGGAGTGCTTGCTCAGCTGCTAGCATTAGTTTAGCTTGGGAACGTCAAAATGAGAAGGTCTGTCTGACTGCCCTGTAGCGGGGAGGTGAGCACCGAAGGATAAGGCTCACAAAAGGGCCCAGCAGGTTGCAGAACTGAAAGCACCCACGTTGCTCTGCTAAACACGACAACTCCATGCCCCAATATCTGCTTTCTCAATCCCTGGCAACACATGACCACTGAGTGATGGGCTTGCACTGGAAGGATGTATGGGGGGAGGCAGATGGAAGTGCTACCATTGACATTGCATATTCTACTCTGTTCTAGTCCATCCTTGTTCTCAAGTATGTAGTATTCTTTCATTTCTTTCTCTTGACTCTTGTCTTTTCTCTATTCCACCCAGTTCTAAAGGGATTATAGGCAGTAAGGGGAGAAACTATCAGAAAAAAGGTGTGGAAGGAGTCTATCAGGCAGCCTGAGGGTGACAAATGACAGATGTTGAAAGTGGGGAAATGCTGATATACTGATGTCACTGAGTGTGAGTGGAGTCAGCAAATAAGGGTGCTGAGTCAGCAGGATGGGGACAAATGAGGAAAACATGAATGGGGCAGGTTGTTCATTTCAGAGGGGAAAAGGGAATATCAGACCAATGATATTTACTGGGTAGACTGAGTGTGTACAGCCAGCTACTGTATGGACCTATGGGGGGGGGGGGGGGTGTGTGTGTACACACACAATGGTCTTTAGTCCAGCCACAGGTGCCCACTGAGCACATGTTTAACTACATTTCTGAATCCTGGTGGTTCTTAGAAAGCTTTCACCAAAAGATCACCCCTCATCCCTAAAGCATACTCAAGCCTTCCACTTCAGTAAAAATAAAAGACAAAAATACAATGCAGTTTAACAAGTACTGTTAAATAATCTTTTTCATAACCAATTAACACTTTCTTTTTGCTTGACTGAGCACTTACAAAATTCCTGACACTTGGTGGAGATATTAAATGGCCACCTGTTAAAAACAAACAAACAAAAATAAGCACTGGTGTTTATGAAAGCTTTTTAAATACTCACACTTTTCCCTCTACTTGGAACAACAAAAGCAGCTTAAAAGTGCAGTGATTGCTGAATGCTTAACAGTCCTAGGGAGGACATAGCTTGGTGTCTCCAGTCTTGTGACAGCTTATGACCACAGGACTTAACTCTCACACAAATGCTTGCACCAAACAGGATGACTTAACATGTCCAAAGACAAATACTTGCATGACACATGTCAGAGCACCCTACCTAAGAAGTATTTTCATTAGTTAGAGGGGTCTCACCCAAGATCCTCAGTTCAGTGGTATATTATGGAGAAAAAGGAAAAGGCAGCAGACGTAAATCCTTTGCATCAACCTTGTTTGCTGATAATTACACTCCTTGACACACATTTTCATATGTAATACAACCAGTCACAACTGGGAACTCTGTGACTGAATAATGGAAGAAAAATTTCGAGTACCAGTGTGGAAGAAACACATTTTGCTCTGCAGGTAAAATAGTCCTTCCAAACCAGCATACCTAGTTTGTGTGAACGGGAATGGGTAGGACATGGTGCTCACTTTCTGTAGGTCTTTTCCAGGCTTTGACTACGGTCTGGTGCACAAAATGAAATGATGCTTTGAAATATTGTACTGGCTAACATTATTTAATAGGCAAGAAAAAAGCCTAAAGCAACCTCAAAGCACGACTTCTACCCAAACACAATATCGTGCTGTTCTTCAGAAATTGAGATTTCTGCTGAATATCTGCTGCATATCTCCTAGGTGTCGCATACTGAATATTCTTACTCAAAACTCCAGTCAGCAATTCCCAGGACTTGTTTGAAGCAGCCACTTTCATAGGTAAACCTTTCCTGACATTTCCCTTTTTTTCCTGCAGATACCCTTGGTAAAGTTCCATTGACTTATCCAAGGTGAGGGCCTGCCCTGTAATACTTTAGTATCTTGCCTTTTCTCATTGGAATGAAGGTCATAATCAGGCCTGAAATCAGAATAGCTGGTGGGGTTTTTCCCAACTAGATCTTAGACTGCAACAAAACCCTGATTAAACTCACTAATACATTGCAGTTATGGCCATGACAAACCTTAATAAAGGATGGGAATAAGAATTAAATGTTGAATCAGAAAGAAATATTGGCAACGTTTTCCCTTTGCAGATAAAATATGCCAGGTTTGTAGTTGTATACAAGGAAATGTGCAACCCAAGACATAGTTCAGTACTAGAAGGGATTAAGTAAGTTCTGCAAGTCTTTCCCACACTGCTCAAAATGGGGGAAAAAAAATCCATCTTGATTTATTAATTTCTAAATCAAGTGGTTTTGACTAATAAAGGAAATGGTTCTGTTCAGAAATGGTATATACAAAGGAATGGATGTATTCTCTGTGCAAAAACTAGTTCAAGTGGCATGAAGCAATTCATTACCTGGAAATAAAACATAGATAGTTTTATACATTTGAAAGAGCTGAAAATCTCAATAGAGAGGCCATACTAGGAGCCAATATCAGAAATCAGAAATAAAATGCCATCTTCTAAATTAGAAACTTTGAAATGTCATTCAGATACTTCAAATTTGACAAGCTAAACAGAATATAGATCCTGATGGTCAGAAAATACATCTTCACAGCTTTGTGAAATCTCTTGTAATAGACAGCCAAATCATGGCAGCCAGCCTTCCTAAGGCCTTCTCCAGAGCTTTACTCCTGTTCCTCAGCGTTGAGGTTACCTGTGTCTCTTCTGCTCAGCCCCTCAGATTATTCCTGTGGATTTTTAAAAGATGGACCACCACTGAAAAATGGAGACTTGGGTTTTCAGTGTGTTTATTTGGAGTGACAACACTTAAAGAAACACATGGGGGGGGGGGGTGCGTTAGTTTATTGTTAAAACTGCACGAAAGTAAGTATTTGAGGAATTGGTGTGAACTAGGTTAACTTAGTTCAACTTAGATAATGAACAAACGTGTTTGAATAAAACTGAAGAAAATGTTGACAGGAGTCTCTGAAAACTAGCCTGAAAAATAATCCTGACCTGCCTGAATTATTTGAAGAGAGCTGGATTTTAATCAGTGAACTGTTCAGCTTTTTAAAATGAAACTGGCTTGAACTAGTACTTAAAATCTGCGTGGATTGGTAATGAAGATGATGCCAAAATAGTTCAACATGCAACCATGGAACACACCAAGGGGAAAAAAAACCAACAACAATACAGAAAGAGATTAGAAAAGATCTGAGACAAAATCTACTAAAAAAAGCATACTAAAACTTGCTGATTTCTGGTGGGAAAATAAACTGTGCTTTCTTGCTTTCTTATACCTTAGGTAAACTAAGCATCCAAAAATGCCACTATTCAAAAGACTATTAATCTCAAATGTTTGAGCTTCAGGGTGGGAAGTAGGAATTCTGCACAGTCTGCAGCTCAGGCTTGCCTGCAGATGCTCATCACTTGTTTAATCATCACACCACAAATGTGCCGTCATCATTTGTGTGGTAGTTTAAAGTTGGCTGGATACCAAGTACCCACCAAGCTGCTCTATCACTCCCCTCTTCAGCACGACAGGGAGGGGAGAAAAATAAGATGGAAAAAACAACCTGAAACTTGTGGGTCAAGATAAAGGCAGTTTAATACAGCAAAAGCAAAATGCCATGCACAGAAGCAAAGCAAAAGATTGTTCTCTACTTTCCATCAGCAGGCGATGTCCGGCCACTTCCCAGGAAGCAGGGCTACAGTGCACATAGTGGTTGCTCCAGAAGACAAACGTAAAAAATTAATGCCCCCACTTCCTCTCTCTATCTCTTAGCTTTTATTGCTGAGCAGAGGTCATATGGTATGGAATATCTCTGTGGTCACTTTGGGTCGGGTTCCCCGGCTGTGTCCCCTCCCAAGACCTTGCCCACCCCCAGCCCACTGGTGAGGGGGATGTTGGAGAGACAGCCTTGCTGTGTGCCAGCAGTGCTCAGCAGCAGCCAAAACCCTGGTGTGCTACCAACACCTTGCTGGCTACCGATACACAGCACTATGGGGGCTGCTGAGGGGAAAATTAACTCCAGCTCAGCCAGACCCAATACAATTTGGATTCCTGCTTTTTGCATCAGTGTAGTACCTGCTGGGGAAAGCTCTGGCTTTGATCCAGCAAAGTCCCTGTTCGCTTCAGCATTGGTGACAATAGCAGCCCCCGCAGAGAGCACCCAGAGTCCTCATCCATCCTCAGCTGAGAGGGGCAGTCATTCCTCAGGTTTTAGAAATCCAAGGGAAGAAAACACCTGATCAGCAGTGGAAATACACTGTTGGAAGGAAGGAATTGCTCCTCCAGTTTTGTTTCCTCCCAGCAGAAGATCATGCATACAAACAACGTATGAAGTAGTTTGAGAAAAGCAGTTCTTTCAAAGCTTGCACTTTAAGAAAATTGTTTTGTTACTGAGCAGTGAAAGTAGAAACCACTTTTGTTTGTTGGAATACAAATACACTTATACACAGGGAAATATACTTCTTTTAAAGGTTCCTTATATTTTAAATCTCCATAACCAGAGAGCAGCCAGTAAGGCTGTATGGAAACAGTGCCTGGAATCCTCCTGTGCATTTTCCTATAAATCACATTTCTGTGAGCATAGACTTTGCTGATGTATGAGAAGAGATGTTGACTAAAGATTAGAAACTTGGCAACATTAATGGATTGGTTAAGAACTAAGGATTTCCCATGTGTCTCATATTTTTGGAGGCCTGAGGAGACTCTTTTATGTGTTTAACACTGGTGAATCTTTGGATCAGGTACTAAAACAGTCTGTAGAACAAAGTCATACTCCTAGAGAGCATCCTATTCCTGTAAGGCAGATA
The DNA here is from genome assembly GCF_011004875.1 of Balearica regulorum gibbericeps. NCBI lineage: Eukaryota > Metazoa > Chordata > Aves > Gruiformes > Gruidae > Balearica > Balearica regulorum. The sequence continues at coordinate 16,990,882 of NC_046220.1, forward strand.
AAAGCAAGAGAAGAAGAGAGATGATCTGTTTGGGATACTAATTCATCTAGGTGAGATTTAGATACTTCTAAGGTATGGCATTGCCTTGGGAGACCATGTCCAGTTGCTCTGTCTCGGTCTCAAAGTCCTTTGCTTACATGGTGCAAGCAGTCCACACAGCTCTGTTAAACTGGCTCAGTCTCACAATCTTTTATTAAGCCACTACTTTGGGGGCACCAGTCCCCAAACCACATGTTGATGGTCTGATTTTTGGTTGTCCTCTGTCAGTTGCTATCTTTGACAGAAAAATTTGCTTGGACCACAAAGCCTTTCAAACTTAGCAGCCAATTGCAGATGTCAAACAAAAGTGTACGAAAAAGGCAACCAAAAAATGCTACCTTTCGGGTATTACTTTCCTGGTTTCCAGTCACCTGCATCTTGGGCTTCTTTGCCAGAGGTGGTATCTTTATGTTTTATAGTCTTTAATGTTTTCTTCTTTCATGAACTTGTCTAAAACTCTTGGAATCCTTATACAGTTTCATCATCCACAACACCTTGTGGCAATCACTTCCACAGATTGACATGTTGTGGGAAAAATTGTTTCGTTCCCTTTTGACACCTTTTGGTTTCACCTGCTTTCCCTTGTTCCAGTACATGAGAACACTTTTTTTCTTTTCTTTTTTCTATCCTGCTCATGGTTTTATAGATTCTTGCAATATTCATCCCTTATTGTCTGCTTTTTGACCATAGTCTGCTCTTCCCAAGGGAACAATCCTGCAAATTTGAGCTTTCATGTTGCCACTCTGAGAACTTGAACAAGCCTTTTTTATTCCTGCTTTATCTTTCTGTGATGAGGTGGAGGGAGGGGCGGGGCGGATCAGACCTGCCTACAGCATTCAAGAGGCAGGCATACCATGGAGCTGTGTAAGGATATAACAAAATTCTCTGGTTTATTCTTTACTCTTTTCCTGTTAATTTCTAAGATCCTCTGTGTGTCTGTGTGTGTGTGTTTGGTTTTGGTTTTTTTTGTAGTGGACACTTAGCTACTGTTTTCAAGCTGGTATTTATTAGGCGAGAGATCTTGACATTCATATCTAGTTTTGGTATTCAATCACAATTTTCTAGCCTTTAGCCCTGCTCAAACAAGGGGACTGAGCTACAGTTGCCTCCCCTAAGACGGCATCGTACCTCTTGGCAGCACAGGCAAACTGGTGTGGAGGCTGCTGGGCTGTGCAGATACCAACCCATGCACAGAGGCAGGGGCTGTCAAGGCTGTCCTTGCTGGCCAGCCCTGGAAATTGGGCATTTTTTACCTCACACACATCATGGGAGCAGGGAATGTAGTGTGTCCCCGAGGTTCCCCTTGCCCCAGTACTCCCTGTTATGTTACATTTGTCAGGTGTCTCTGAGCCGTATTGGGAGCTGCTGGTCCCTGCCCTCGTAAGTGCAACTGCTGAGAGAGCGAGGCAATGGGATGGGAGCAAGTGGTTTTGTAAGAGTTAATTAAAATAATGTGACATTGGAAATTCACACGCACACATCAGTCTTTGGTTTGTTTACATTTCATTCTCACGTCATAATCTAACATTTCACTGGGACGTTAGGAGACAGGCAAGGCAAGTGCACAAAAAGGGAGATTCCATAGAAATGTGTCATCCTGATTTTGCTGATATGTCTCACTGTTTTCCAATACAAGTTGCAAAGAAAACCTGCTGTGAAAAGTTTTCTGTTTGTTTTTATTGGAAGACCCAGGCAACTGTTGCTTAATATTGTGAGGTAATTATTACTGTATGCCAACAGAGAGATGTTCACTATTGATGTATTGTGAATTGGAAGGAAAGCAAAGACAGGGGAAATTAAACTTACCCCCTGCCCCAGGCTGCATGCAGCCATCACTAACAACACAAAGGCACCTACCATGCCTCAGGCTCTAGACACATTTAATGCACCTGACATGGGGGTGAGGGGTGGTGTGTGTGTGTGTGTGTTATTCATTTGTTTTTATTTTCTTCTCCTAAGATGGTAAAGTGTGAACTATTTAACATGACTGATAGATATCATACAGAGATTTATGTGCTTTCTTTGGGGATATTGAGGAAGCCTGGAGAATTTCTTAAACTGACTTAAAAAAAGAACTTCTTTATATTCTTATGAGCACTGCAATCAAAGCATTGAAATCCTGATTTGTAAAATTTGTATAGCAGCTATATCTTTCTGTCCAAATAAAACACAGGGACAACTGTCAGCATGAAGAGTGATGAGCAAGTGAGTCCAAAGGTAAGAATTTTAGGTAGATTTATTGAAGTATATCAAAACACTGTTGTGAATACTCTTACTCAAAATTAAATGTCTTTGATTCAATTTAGTTAAACATACTTCAGAACTAAAGAAAATCAAATTTAACACTGGAGTCCACACAGAGGTTTAGTGTAGTCTAGCCAATAGATTTGAAGAGTTCACTTAATTTCTTCTCAATGCCCCTAGATACTCAGGACCATGTATTTACACTGAGTGTAAATAAAGCTTCATCTGCTTAAGTCAAATCACTTGCTGATTTTGTTTGTCTTTTATTTTTTATTGCCTGGTTAGTGTTATTTACACTCTTTTCTCTTCAAGCTACACCTACCTTTTTATTGCTTCTAAATCATACTGCCTCACAAATTCCTATGCATTTAAAAAGATTTCTGTAGCCTAGTTGTAGGCCTCCATATTTTTTTTTCAATAAACACAAGAAGTTGAAAATAACCATAATTTTGAATATTTTGTGAAAAGCCATCTCTTGAATGAGTTTCTTCATGTACTTTATTGTCTGTCAGTGCTGAAAGACATACAAAATACTCTTAATTCCAAAAGTAATGACGTATTTAACCATTTGCTATGAACTCCTAGGACTTTATGTGTTCTTTTGCCCCCTGAGTGAATATGAAGTTTTCTAAGTGAAACTCTTGATTTAATATGGCTCCAGCATGGTTAACAAACATATCATGTTACACTTCTACCTTAAGCTTTAATGACATACTTTTAAGAGAATATTTAGATGATGTTCAGAAGATGATCAAGGTGCTGGAGCACCTCTTCTGTGAGGACAGGCTGAGAGAGTTGGGGTTGTTCAGCCTGGAGAAGAGAAGGCTCCGGGGAGACTTTATAACACCTAAAGGAGGCCTATAGGAAAGCTGGAGGCACACACTTTATCAGGGAGTGTAGTGATAGGAGTTGCATTTAACCTGAAGGAGGGTAGATTTAGATTAGATAACTGGAAGAAATTTCTTTAATGATGAGGGTGGTGAGGCACTGGCACAGGTTGCCCAGAGAGGCTGTGGATGCCCCCTCCCTGGCAGTGTTAAAGGCCAGGTTGGATTAGGCTTTGGGCAGCGTGGTCTGGTGGAGGGTGTCCCTGCCCGAGGCAGGGGGGTTGGAACTAGATGATCTCTGAAGTCCTTTCCAACCCAAACCATTCTATGATTCTATCATTCTAGGAAGGAGAGAGTGATCAAGAAGTGGTAAGCAAGATTCGCAAAGCTGCAAATTTTGGACAGGTAGTAGTAGGGGAATACTGACTACTGGGTCAAGGAAGTCTCAGGAATGAAGTGCAGAGAGAGCATCTCCGGGTGCAATAAATGACTTCTGCCTAAGACAACCAGCCCTAGAGCCCACGGGAGAAGAGGCCGTACAGGATTTGGTCCGGCGTGGTTGCATGACATGCACGTAAATTGAAGAGGTTTTATCACAAGGGCTGTTCTCTAACAAGAACCACCATACAATCTGGCTCAAGAGCACAGCAGGGAGGATAGGCCAAATAAATGCCACATTCAGGTGTTTACGGTATTCCCTCTCGAGAAAGGCGGGAGAAGAGGGGAGAGATCATAGTGGGTGCTGTTGAAAGACAGTCAACGACCAATGCAGTCATCAGGCACGGTCAACGTGGCTTCACAAAGGGAAAGTCCTGCCTAACGGGACTAGTTTGATGTCCTTCTGCAACGAGGTCACCCACCTAGTGGGTGCAGAGGACCCGGTGGATGCAGTTTTTCTGGATTTGACTAAGGCTTTAGCTACTCTCCCTCACAGCATCCTTCTGGACACATTGTCCAAATGTGGGATGAGCAGGTTGATGGTGTGCTGGGTGAAGAACTGGCTGGACGGCAGGGCTCAAAGGGCTCTACAAGTGGATGGGGCTACGTCTGGCTGATGACCAGTCACCAGCAGTGTTCCTCACGGCTCAATCCCAGGGCCTGTTCTGCTCAATACCTTTATCAATGATCGGCATGCAGGAGTTGAATGCACCAGTAGCAAGTTTGCTGATGATCCCAAACTGGGAGGTGCTGTTGACTCTCCCGAGGGACAAGAGGCCTTGCAGAGGGATCTGGATAGATTGCAGCATTGGGCAATCGCCAAGGGCATGCAATTTAACAAGACCAAATGCCAGATTCTACACCTGGGAGGGAGTAACGCGGGATACAAGTGTAAATTGGGAGAGGAGTGTCTGGAGAGCAGCCCTGCAGAAAGGGATCTGTGCGCGCTGGTTGACAGCAGGCTCAATGTGAGTCACCAGCATGCTCTGGAGGCAAGAGGGCAAACGGCATCCTGGGGTGCATCAAACACAGTATAACCAGCCAGTCAAAAGAGGGGATTATCCCACTGTATTCAGTGTTGGTGCGGCCTCACCTTGAGGGCTGTGTGAAGTTCTGGGCGCCACAATTACAGAAGGACGTGAAGGTCCTTGAATGCACCCAGAGGCAGGCAGCAAAGCTGGTGAAAGGACTGGAAGGCATGTCCTGTGAGGAGCAGATGAGGACTCTCGTTTGTCTAGTTTGGGAAAAAGGAGGCTGAGGGGTGACCTCATGGCCAAACACCTAGGTGGACAAAGGTTAGGTATCGCCAGGCAGGCAGAACAGACCAGCACTGAGAAGCAGGTCTGCCATCACACCTGCTTCAGCAGAGAAAACTGTGTCAGACTTCCCCTCACTCATTTTGAACTTGCACATAACGCTGCTCGTGGCTTCCAGGTACCACAATGAGGTAAAGTTGCCTCTCCCATTGACGCAGATGACAAGCACTGCAAATAGAAAATATGGGCTGTCACCTCACGAGATTTTCACGGGCAGACCCGTGTGGCCGACCTATGCAGCACCCTGCACCGTCACACAATCAAACTCAAAACTAACAGGTAAAGCTCTTCTAACAGAAAACAGAAGTGCTTGGACTAATGACTCTCAATGACTGTAAGAGCTAGAGGCAAGAACGGATGATGGCACAGCACGGCCCACGCGGTGATCGATCCTGGGCTCCCCGGAATCGTGAGCAGGGCGCCTGCGGCCCTTCTACCATACTCTGGAGGGACAGCAGCTACCACTCCTTCCTGCATCTAGAGGATCAGGCCCCATCGCTCGTGCTTGTGAGGACCAGCAACGCAACAGTCGGCCAGGAGCACCAGCTACGCAAAGCATGGCAGAGTCGGTAAGCAGAGAGGGAGCTGGCACTGTGGGCGAGTGCCAGCGGCAGTGGATGCGGCTGGAGCAAATTGGCCCTTTAGGCTTCTCCCTGCCGGCGGGGGGCACGACCCAGCAGGGTGGGAGACTCTCACCCAGGGCTGGCCGCTGACCACCCAGGTCCCTCCTGAAGATCCCGGCCTTGCACAGGGAAAGGCAGCCAGATGGGGAAGGCGTCATCCAGCCACGGGCAGTCCACGCTGACTGCTCCCACCACGCTCCCCTTTGCAGGAGACCTCTACAAGGCCTCAGGAGTGGGGACGAGACACACAGTCTCGGGCGCGTCTTGCAGGTGACCAAGAGAGCACAACACGAACATGTAGAAGTAGAAAACAAGAAGCGATTATTTTCTTTTTTCTCCTGATATTGTGTGCCTGCAGGGGCAGAAGGCCCACTGGGACATCACCGAGTAGTGCAGGCTGGCATCAGCGAGTGGTGGACTGTGATGTCACCGGGCCATGGACTGTGAGCTCACATCCCTCGCTGCTTATCTTGGGGTGCTGGCAGAGGCTGGACCAGCCTGGCTCGTGCCTGGACTCCTGCCGAGCGTGCCTGCGAGGCCTGGAGGGTCGAGCGAGGCTTCTCCCGGTGCTGGGTGGTGCTTTGGGGGCTGCCGTCGGCAGAGCTCAGTGCCCGTCCCGGAGCCGTCCCCTGTGTTTCCCCGGCCCTGCCTGGTTCAGGCAGCCGGGCACCGCGGGGCCAGCTTGCAGCAGCGGAGGTGAGCCATGTGGGGAAACGTGCCCCCTGGGGTGGCCGTGGGGCAGGCGATGGGGCTCTGGGAGCCGGGAGGGTGTCCTTCTCGAGGGGCCTGGGCATCTCTTCCTCCCGTCCGCTCCCTGCCCCGGGACAGCGAGTGACCGTGGACTCCCTCCATTTTGCAGCGCACAACGCCCTTTGGCAGCGCCGGTGCCAGCGATGGGGAGCAGCTTCTCATCCTCAGCCCCTCCCAAACGGCCAGAGAGCACAAATGTGGCCACAGAGACAGAGTGGGGCTGCTCCATCTGCTGCTATTCTAACGATGACGTTGCCTATGCGATGCCCTGTCACCATCAGTTTTGTGTGGGCTGCATCGTGCGGTGGATGCAGGAGGCACCAGAGTGCCCAGTCTGCAGAAGACCAATACAGAGTGCCAGGTTTTCTGTGCGGGGAGAAGACGACTATCTAGAATGGGTCGCCACAGACCCTGAAGAGTCGCTAGATTCTAGCAGCCAGTCAAGAAGAGTTCCTGGCCACCTGGCTGAAAACAGCCCCCATCGCCCTGTGGTGTCCTCTCCATCCTCTCCGCAGGGGATACCGTCGCCAGCTGAGCAGGGGGCTGCAGGGCCTGAGGCCGTGGGTGGCCTTCTGCCCGAGGTCTGGGCAGCACTTTTTCAAGGACGACAGCGTCTCCTCGATCCCGTGCTGCCCTGGCTGCACCAGGAGCTGGAGGCAATATATGGGGCCCAGTGGTGGCTGGCAAAGAATGCGGAGAGCATCATCCTGTACGCCCTCTGCCTCTACGGTCCGGATGGGGAGGTCATGGTCCAGACGCTGCAGCCTGTGCTTGACGAATTTGCAGCACCGCTGGTCCATGGCCTCATCGACGTCATCGTGCACCGGTGCAGCGAGGAGGCCCGGAAGCTGCAGCGATCCCACGCTGCCGGGGAGGAGGACAACAGCCCTGCGGCCAGCTCCAGCCACACCAGCCCCAGCCACACCAGTGCCCAGGAGGGGACTACCACCCCAGAAACAGCCTCCCCCAGCAGCCCTGCAAGCTCCAACAGAGAGGAGGAAGCTGGCATCTCGGAGGCCGCCCTGCGTGGGTGTTGCAGCCACCCCCCATCTGCGCCCGTCCCTGCAGAGCAGGGGCAGCCCCAGGAGCAGCCGGGGGAGGTGGTGGCAGCAGCAGGTCCCTCTGCCCAGGACTGCAGCTGCAGCCCCTCCACTGCTGGCTGGGGCAGGAACCGCTCGTCCAGGGAACACCGGCGTCCCCCAAAGCGGAGGGCACCCAGCCCACAGGACTCTCTCCCGCCCTGCAAGAGGCCATGCCGCCGGCGACTCTAGCAGGGGCTCCACCAAGTCCCTGAGTTGAGAAAAAGGAAATAAATTCCTACGTCCTGACACAGTCTCTGGGTGCTGCTGTACAAATGAGTCTGTGTTGACCTCTTGTGGAGAAGAGACTAAGGAATCACAAGCAATTATTTTTATCTGGATGGGAATTTTCCTGGAAGTAGAACATTGGTTTAGTGTTGTTGAAATCGAGGGTGGTAACGTGAGCAGTTGCATGGCATTACTTAGAGGAGTTAAGTAACTTACTAGTTAAGGGCACCCTCCTGTCTCCCTAAGAACTCTCATGTGAGGTCTTGCTTGTGTTATTGCGAGGAACGGCACAGACCCGTGCATGAAGTGGAGGGCTGGTCAGCCAGAGCCAGGACGTCAGAATCTGGCTATAAATCACGTCAGATAGAAGAGTCAAACGCAACACAAGCAAACAAAAGGAGTGTGAAGCAGGTGGGATTAAGCTGGAAATGACCCTGGTGGTCTTGTTGGATGTAGCTTTGAGGAGGTGTATTCTTTACACGCAGTATGATGTCTGCAGTGTGATGTCTGGAAACTTCGGCCCCTTCCAAAGTACGGAGCAGAATGCAGTTTGCACTGACAGCCAGCTGTAGAACAGTCTGTTTGCACCGCGAAGGCTAAAACTGGTGTAGCTTTTTTAAAGCCAGAGAAGCCCATTCACACCCAGACACGTGAGCGTTACGGCTGAAGAGGAAGCCAGCTGTCCTCGCTGTCCCAAAAGATACAATGCTTTAACTTTTGGTCAGCCCTGAAGGAGTCAAGCAGTTGGACTAAATGATCGTTGATAGGTCCCTTTCAACTGAAATATTCTTTTCTCTTCTAGTCTAGTCTTCTAGACCCTAACGTAGCATACAAATGGCAACACTGTTCTCAAATAAAAGGCCTGATCTCTGGCAGCAACCAGTAAAACTTCCCAGGAAGCATGGCAAAAAGAAAGCGATTCGGCCCCTCTGCTCTGCTCTGCTCTGCTCTGGTGAGACACCCCACCTGGAGTGCTGCACCCAGCTCTGGGGGGCCCCAGCACAAGAAAGACATGGAGCTGCTGGAGAGAGTCCAGAGGAGGGCCGTGAAGATGATCGGAGGGCTGCAGCACCTCTCCTATGAGGACAGGCTGAGAGAGTTGGGGTTGTTCAGCCTGGAAAAGAGAAGGCTCCGAAGAGACCTAATTGGGGCTTTCCAGTACCTGAAAGGGGCCTACAGAAAAGATGGTGAGGGACTGTTTATCAGGGAGTGTAGTGACGGCACAAGGGGTAGTGGGTTTAAGCTGAAGGAGGGTCGATTTGGATTAGGTATTAGAAAGAAATTCTTCACTGTGAGTGTGGTGAGGCACTGGCACAGGTTGCCCAGAGAGGTTGTGGATGCCCCCTCCCTGGAAGTGTTTAAGACCAGGTTGGATGGGGCTTTGGGCAACGTGGTCTAGTGGAGGGTGTCCCTGCCCATGGCAGAGGGGTTGGAACTAGATGGTCTTGAAGGTCCTTTCCACCCCAAACCATTCTATGATCCTATGTTCCAGAGCATAATTTGTTGAATTAATTCATTCCCTTGTGTTAGAAATGAATACACTTAAAAAAATAAAAAGCTAGCTATCAAGCATTCAGGTGTTGCTGAACAAGAAATAACATGATATCAGCCAATTACAGTGGCACAAGTGCTCCATATTTAATGCTCAGGTCTCTTTAAACACATGGTGACAGTGATCTTACGCCTGTTGTATGTTTCAGGGGTCTTCAGGTGAAATCTATTGGAAGTTAGGTACCTAAATGGGACTTTGGTCTTGTAGCTAACTGATTTGCAACTGGCTCTGACTTACAGCTGACTCCAACCTACCTCTCTATTGACTTTGTCATAAATTGTGGTTCCATTTTATAGTTGTGAACAGTTCTGCAGATAATGCAACATAGGAGTCCTTGTGCTGAACATCTGCCACCTAGGCTCTCTGCCATGCCGTTAGCCTTCCTGCTTTGTGGACATAGTCATCTAATTTGGTTACTGGCTCTGCTGAAAGGAGATGGGCCAAATGCTCTGCAGAAGCAGCCATCACTTAGGTTGCACAAGAGTCAACTGCCAGGATACTGCAAAATGAGGAGGAAAGAGCTGCTTCTGCCTTTGAAACTAGCACTGTTCACTCTACTGATCAACCCTGTTTCCCTGCAGACTAAGCAGAAACGAAACATCTGGAAAACAGTCTACCTATTACATTGAGAAGGTATATCCTTTATATAACCCTCAGCCTTCACCTAAGATTTGCTGTGACACCATTATGTATGAATTAGTCCTAAAGACCTCTGCCTCCCTCGTTCCTTGCAAGCCTTAATTAAACAAGTACATAGTCACAGCTGAAGGTGGAGAACCTGTTGTTTGAAACACTGGCAGACACCAGGAGGAGATGAAGGAGAAAAATGTGCATTTACAGAAATGGGGCAAGGGAAAATATGACAAATAAAGGAAAGAGCTAATTTAGAGATAGTGAGTTCAAGGATGATTTAGTAAAGAACCACAAATATATAACAGTAGATGTAAAAACTTAGACTTTGGGCAGGATTACTTACCTTCAGAATACCTCCTCCAGTTACTCATGTTCAAGCTTTACTGAGGTGGGAACGTTAAACAGAAAAAAGAACAACTCAAGATACAACTTATTCTTCAGATAGCATGATAATATCAGAGAGAAAATTAACTGTTGCTTTTAATTTTTTTTTTCTTTCCACAACCAATGCGTTATCTGAAAGACTGTTGATCTTCCTTTTGTGTCCCTATTATTTTCTTCCTTTTACATCTTTTGTTGTCAAAATTTCCCATAGGTCTAAAGCAAATATTCCATATAAGCCAGTAGAGTTCACATCTGTCCTCAGCTTCACCTGAAGCCCAGAAACTCCAGGGACAGCAAGACACAACATAACACTTGCTGTTACACGACCCACTTGTAGCATGGGGCAGCTGGGGAAGGTGCAGCTGATTTTCACGCAGTGACTAAGGACAGGAGGGAAAAGTCAGATGATGAGGCAGCTCTAAATACTGGACAATATGTACAAAAGCTCAAAGAAAGGAGTATGAAATTAATTGCTCCCCATTCGTGCCACAGAATAATGCCAGTGAGGTTGGAAAAGCAGGCAAGAGAAGAAAGAATGGACAAGGAAGAAAGGATTATAGTGAAGATTCGCCTTGAAATGACTGAAAACATGCCTCCTCTTACAAATACTGTCTCTATTACACCTGATAGCTTTGACTAATCCAGCCTATTGAGTTAACATCTACATATCTTACTTGGGCCACCAGAATACAAGGATACTACTATAATTTCCCTTGGTAAAAATTGAATTATAAGCTGTTCATCTCTGGGCAAGATACAGAGGAAAATGCAGAACACATTTTTCAAAGCTATAAAACTAAGTAATATTTTACCATGTTTTATTTGTCTCTCCAAATAAGCGATGCTAAGTCAGACTCAAACAGATTTGGATTTTTTCTAAACATGTTGCTTTTTTAATTACTCCAAGCCATATTTTATTCTCTGTTTCTTTCCAACTACACTAGTGGATTCCAGCCATTTTTAGTAGTTGTATTAAAAAAAGGAAGAAAAGAGCATGCAACTGGCACAGCTCTGTAATGGGAAGAAAGGTGACTATCCATCATCAGGAACTTATTCTGGCCCATGCCCTTGCTTGCCCCAAATGGAACAAAGCACCCAAATCCCACTGAAATCCAGTGGGTACATGGCACCCACCAAATTGCATTGAAAGTCCTCTCTGTACTTGCCATTTCTAGTAGCAAGAGTAAGGTGCTTATTTTGCTAATTGACGTCATACAAAAAAAAAAAAAAGAAAAGAAAAGAAAAAAGGGAGAGACTGTCAATCAGAAGTAGTGCTGTGCCAGTACGTGTGCTAGACAATTAATGCTGGCTCACGAATCAAATGTCCCCTGTACCACATCTGAAGTAAATCAGGCTTAAAATTACTCAAGCCAAGGGAAACATCCATTAGCTGAAGTGGCTTTGTGACAGCAAGCTCCTTCAATGGCTTCTTGGGTACCTGAAGGACACACCACACTTACATAACCACTATGAAGCAAAACTCTCATTTGCATTGCCATCCTACCAGCACAGGTAGGTTACCCAGATACCGACTGTTGTGTCAGCTGTTTTACAACATAACTGAACTGTTATGATTTCAAAAGAATATTTACATTTCATAAGCCCCCACTGCAAAGCTGTTAAGAAACATGAGCAAGGGAATGTCTCCGCTCTAATATGCTAACTGCCAAGGACATCCATGTAATTACTGCCTTTGTAACCAGCAGCGAGAAAATCTAACGATACTCGAGTCCCAAAGCAAACTTCAGTGGCATTAAAATGCTAAACTTTCTTTTTCTTCCTATGGGTTGTCAGCTGCTGGGAAAGTATCCCATTTTGTGTACACTACCTGGACAATGTAAATAAGTTTTGTGTATACTAAGAAGAGTACATCTTAGAAACAGTGAAGTATGATATATGCTTTTGCTTTGAGAAACAGATTTCATATTGTGCCATTGAGAGAAACACAGATAAAAAAATTGAGCAGATTTGGCAACTATGCTTAACCCTCCTGGTACAGGCAGGACATATATACTCAGCAGCACTAAGACAGTTCAGGTCCTTACATGACAAACTTTCTGTTCATTACAGACAAAGATAAGTAGGGTTGGGTTTTTTCCTCTGTGGTGTCTGGAAAATTCCTGAGCATGCAGGTTGAAACAAATCCCTCACTGAGAGGGAGAATTATTTTCTTCAGCTGCAGTATTACTTTTGATGCTATTCCATCCATTGTTTCCAAGAGGCTGAGCACCCACATGTCACCTTAATTTCGACTGTAATTGTAATTATTTCCTGTCCTCTTTAGATCCCACTCATCTTCATACCACTTTCAGATTACCTCCATTTTATAAAGAGGAAACTAAGGCATGATTAATGCCTGGAGATCAATGTTCATATTTTGCACTCTCTGCCGTTTCAGTGGCTTCCAGCTTTCATGCCTGTGAACAGGGGTAAGGTACTATCTGTTGGGTGACCTATGCTGCCACAAGTAGTTTATGGCAGTAGTGGAAGAGCTTCACTAATTTAACCTAATTAATTAAATCTACCAATTTAACCATCTTCTTCCAATATAAGTCAACAAGAAATGCAGTGCACAGCATTTAAAAAAATAATAATCAAAAGATAAAGCTATGATGTCTAAAAGGGTTTGTGAATTATATATCTCTTCTGAGAAAACTACAGTTACTGTTGCTGAAAGCTTGATCTTCCTCTGACTATTCCTTGTCACTTCCTCCTTACTTTTTGTTGAAATAACAGAAGATAAAATTTTATGAACATAGTACATGATGAACTTGGGTAAAAGGTCCTGCCGAATTAAATCCAGTGATACCTCCCTCTGGCCCATTGACTGTGGAAAAGTCACATCAAGTCTTTTACAAAGACATTGAGTCTTATTTTTGACACTCCAAGTGAGGATAAACATGCTGCATCTGTTGAAGAAAGCCAACTTGGAAGACCTAAGAGTTCAGTTTCAGCTCCAGTTCAGGTACATATCATCACTTCTCTTTCTTCAAATGAAAGGCACTGGTGAAATCAGTGAATGGCACAGACATAAAGTAGGCATAACAAAATAGCAAATTGTGTACACAGTCTTGACCTTAGCAGACCATTAACAAAATAAATTGAAATTTTAAATTAGGATCTTTTGTGATAAATGCAAAGCTATACCTATGTCTTCATCTGTGTTCAGAGGTGCAGGTAGGATTGCAAATCAGACACAAGGAAAATATTAGACACAGAAGTTATCCCAAGTTTTCCGACCCTGAGATTACTTTGTAAAATACTGCAAACTTTAAGAAAAAACCCTTTATATTCCTAATTTGTCTTTTGTTTACTTTAGAGGCTTGAGTGACTCATCAGCTCCTGGTTCACCTCAGATGATCATTTCTCCTATCTCTGTGCCAAAGTTGTAATGAGGGGTAACCACTTTATTTTGAGCAGTTGAGACTGTTCTAAAAAAAACCGCAAGATTTTTGGGCTCAGCCTGATTTCATTGGACCTGACAAGAAACAACAAAAGCCAGCCTAGATGAAGGGGAGACAAAAGTGATCTTAGTTTCTTGTAACTGTAGCTTATTCATATACTAGGTCAAGATGCAGAGATGATAAGACATAAGCAAAAAGATGGTTACAGCAACTGAATTAACAAGACATTGCTTGTTCATTTTTTCCCTTTGTCTACTCTGTCCTACAAAAATAGATTTCTGGTTTATATGTTGGCCTAAAAAATGCTATACATTTTTTCAGAATAGGACACAAATGGAATAGGATTTGGTTGTGGGTTTAGAGGATATTTTTAAGTGAGTGAGTGAGTTTTTTGGCATCTCCATAGTTAAAATTTGGGTTTGAGAAACCCGTGCTGCAAGCTTTCAGTGGGGAGGAATTGCCCAATTAAGACATGTTTTTTCAGAGCCTCTGGTCAACCTAGGAAAGATGTGCAATAGCTTAGGTTTGAACAGTCTTGCACATGGATGTTGTATAAATTTTAGTAACAGTGAAACGAAGAATAAAAAGCCCCACCGGAAGTAAGGAACCTGTTTTTTGACAATGAGTTCAAATGGAAGAGTTTACCTACAGAAGAGATGGTTTTCTCACTACTTTGAAGTCTTTAAACAAAGTTGGATGTCCCTCTCAAAAGTCATGTTTGTAGTTTAAATAAAAAGTATTTGACTTGAAGGGAAAGCTAAGTGGTTTGTGTTCTTGAGCCTACATTTTACAGGATGTCAGACCAGATCAGCTTAATGGTTGGTTCTGGTCTTTATGTCAAACACATATATAGTAGCCTTACATTTACTAAAATCATCGGTGAAATGCAAGCCTCTTGGTTATAATTTGGTGTGTGCTTAACAGAAACATTTTAATTTGCAAACTAAGATGGAGCAGTGCTCCAGCTGATGACCACTAGAAGTATTAGGAAGAACAAAATGAGCCAAGCTCTGAGTTTTGGCCAGGACAGTAAGTTAAATCATTCCTATTTGGGTTTTAAATACCTACATCCCCTTAGGAGCCAATTCTGATGTCTTATGTCTCACCTAATCAATTAAACATTAATCATTTAAGTCCCAGGTCAGTGGCTCCGTTTGATTAGATCTGGTCACCACTGGTGATATGGAGCACTATTCCATAGAGAAGATGCTCTTTCCTTAAATACAACTTCTTTTAACATGAAAGATAGAGAGACACAGAGTTAAGTATATCCTCTCAGCCTTTTCTATCAAGGTAAGTGGCAAGCAAACACATTTTGATTCAACAGGGGAACATGTTTTTCTTCCAAAGCTATTAAGTTTGTGAATTACTTCTACTTTGGGGTCACAAGGGAGGGAAAAGAAAGGGCATGTTTTCTCTTATGGAATTGAGTTATACATAAATGTGGTTAACAAAAGCTTTTAGCAGTGTTATACCACTTAGACAAGGGAGATTGCTTCAAGGAAAGGTTCCTTATGGTGTTTGCTCAGCACCCCGTCAATTTAATATTAAAAAACCAAACAAACCAACAAACAAAAAAACCAAAAACCAACCCCCCAAACCACAAAATATGTTCCTCAAAAAAATTATTTCAAAGCTTCAAAAGTGCTCTTAGGTGTAATGTAATGGAAAATGGAATTGCATCAGTAGAACTGGATGAAGTACTCTGTCAGTTGCTAACAAAACAAAGCTGTAAGCATTTCTTTCCACTTACAGATCTGTCATTTTACAAGTGCCCAGCATCCTGTCTCCAACACCACCCAGTACCATTTCCTCAGAAAGTGCAAGATCCTCATGTTAGACCACTCTGTGACTCATCCAGGTCTCTTAACTGTGAGAGACTAGACAGATCTGAAGCATGGTATTTACATCTCTTCCAAAATTTGCATCAGCCTTAAATATTGCCATCTCTGTGAATTTAAGTGTCCTACAGATATCCAGTTCTGCACTGAAACCATGAATTTTCTCCTCAGGCTTAAAGCTTCTATGAGATTGTCTGCACACTGCTGGCATGAACCTCAAAGCCGTGCTTGCATTTCAGATCAAATTTTGTTGTCAGACACATATATGAACAGCCCACAGTTTAGAATTCAAGACACTTGCAGGTACCTCAGCAGAATTTTTCCCAGCTTTACTCTGTAGGGTTTTCTTTCATCTGAACCCACATCCTACAGTTTTCATAACAATGTTTTATGTAACTTTCAGTGTAAAATAAAATACAACTATTCCCCCATATTTCGATCCTATATGTCAACTGAAAGCTAAGACAACATGGCCATATTTTATCTGGAAATGTTGTTTTTACAGTGCTACAGAAAATGAGCACCTTCCTGTGGTTTTTGTAAAAGTATTTTATAAGAAAATGCCTGGAATTACATTTGATAGACCACTACACCCAAGCTTTATAAGAGACTACAAGAACTGTAAGA
Organism: Balearica regulorum gibbericeps; assembly: GCF_011004875.1. NCBI lineage: Eukaryota > Metazoa > Chordata > Aves > Gruiformes > Gruidae > Balearica > Balearica regulorum. The sequence goes on from NC_046220.1 coordinate 17,006,867, forward strand.
TACAATAATAATAATTTCTCATAATAAACACGCATTTTCCTTTGTCAGAAAGGAATTTCATTCACAACTAAACCAAGAGAAGTAAATAGCTACACATCAAACATCAGACTCAATCACATGCATCACTTACACCCACTGACTGCTGCACTTTTTGATCATGAAGTGATCATGCACTTTGATTATGAAGTCAGGGGCTGCAAACCAGACCCTGCCTGAAGAGGAGGGGGCTCCAAGGTCCCCAGCACAGAGAAGTGCCCGAGGAGGATGCGCACCCCATCCTGGCTGCAGCCTTGACAGCCTGGCTCTCCCCCACCCACAACTCCCACTTACCCCCAAGTCATCTCCCAACACATCACACCATCTTGCCTGGGCCCCTGTGGTGAGCCCTAAGTGTTGGTATAGGCTGGTGCAGATAAAGACATTTGCACTGCCTCTTGTCTCTGCACACATCCTAATGATAAACACTGGGTTTCAGTCTCCGAGGCCTTTGGACCAAGGTGCTGCATTAAACTGTACATTTTACTGGTTTTCCAAAGGGAAAGAAAATCTTGACAGGCATGTAATTTCTGCAGGCTGCATCTAAGTATAGCTTTTTTGTGGCAACTCTGATGCTGGATGTGAAGATGCTGAATTTCTTAGACTGAAATCATGAGTGCCAAACATTCGCTGACACTGAGATGCTTGATTTGTCACTGGGCTTAATGCAACCAAAACTCTTGCTGTGGTTGGCATTCCTAACCAGCAACGAGCTTTTAATAGCAGTGTCTCTTCTGCCTGTAACTTGTACTCTATAGATTCACCATTTCCTTAAAATAATGTCTTAATAAACTAGCTAATTACACAGCTGTGCCAAGTGCAGCAATAAACACACATCTTGGCAGCAGTTGCACTACATGCTTCTTCACCACTCTACCACAGTCACATTTTTCTAACTTTTTCCCCAATTACCCTTCTTTCCTCTGTCATGTATCCACTAAGGAATTAATCTATTTATCATCTATCGCAGCTCTGGTTCTTCAGCAAGATGACTGTCTGCCACAATGAATACCGATTTTAACCAATATTGTCATAACACGCAGTTTAAATTTTGCTTCGGTAGATACATGTGACAAAATCGATATTTTTGCATAGCAGCCTTGTGGGTTATGTACCATTCCAATGTGGCCTGGATTTTTTTTTTTCCTCCCCACCAAATGCAAGCTGCAAACAGCCTTAGAAAAAGGCTTTTTTAAGGAGTGAAATGGTGCAAATAGAACGGTGATTCTCTGGTTGATTTATAAATTATCTTCAGAGTAATACAACCCTGTTATCAATACTAATAGTAATAACAAGCAATAGAATTGTAACTCAGTTTTACTTGCAGTGATATCATTGAGTAGTACTATAATGCTGATGTGTTTAGTAGCCATTTAAGCTGTTATTAGTTTTTTTGAGATGTATTGCCTAACCAATAAACTTTTTAGCCAGGTTCTTTTTTTCTTAGCCATATACAAATCCTCCCAGAAATCAGGAAAAGACACCCCTTTTATCAGTGGCAACTGAAATGAATTCTGAGTTGAGGAGAGTTTCAGGGACAGACTGGAAACAGCAAGAGCAAGTGCTGGGGTCATCTCCATCCTCGAAGGGCTTTGAGCCCTGACTGCGTAAAGCCCTGAGGAACCCGGTCTGACACCATGGCAGAGCCTGCTCTGGGCAGGGGAGTGGACTGGAGACCTCCCATGGTCGCTGCCAGCCCAAATTATCCAATGGTCCTATGACCATGAAGGGGAGAAATATCATGCCTCACAGACAACTGAACTGCTTGTTCCCCTTCCCCCAGCATAACATACCCTAATGCTGGTGTTACTATGTGATCAATGTAACTTGGGGAATGGCAGACATAAAGAGGACAAGTAGCAAAAGGAAATGACAATTTCTGAGTGTCCTAGATGCTTTTTGCCATTTGCATTGGGTTATGTGGCTTTTGTGTTGAGCAACAGGAATTAGAGCTCTGAAAAATGCATTTTTCACATGCTATCAGGTGGATGCATTTGTCAGGATGGAAATACTAATTTCAATAACTAATGCTCATAACTCACACTGACTCTTTTGCCATGAAGTGACACCCCAGCATGATAAACAAGGAACAGGACCACATATTCTCATACATCCATCTCCAAATGAAGTAATTTCATCTTGTATTTTGCTTACTCACCTCTAATATGGTATACTGCTCTTTTTAGCAGGACTCAAAACTTCATTCCTATTATTTCACTGATGCCCTCTAATAAATTATTCCCTTTCTGTTTTCTTTTTATTTGTATATTGTCTACCCAGAAGAATGTTTTCTAACAGCCTGGGACACAATGATTCAAAAGGCATCATGAGATCATGGTCAGAAGTAAGAGAAATCTCTGAACAGAGCTTGTTGCTGCATCTCTCATGGAGAGTGATTTTGTTGCAGAGGGGCAAATACTACTGCTTCCTCAGGTGGAACATATTCTGTTTGTGAATCCTGCTCTATGGCTTGATACCTACACTGCCAGCTTGTGAAACGATAATGAGATGATGTCATGTAGCTTGTATGCCCTCTTCTGCTGTTTCTGCCGCAGCTCGCTTCCTGAGAGAGAGAGATTTGGGGACTAGCTGCTCTCAGAAAGTGTCCTGTTGAATGCAGGTGTAAGCCAGGAACAACAACAAGCTGCTACCTGAAATATTTTACAAGCATTAAAACAGTTTTTAAAATTTGTACGTTTCACCTAATTTCTATAGTTTCACCATCTGTCTTCAGCTAGGGCAGCTGAAATTTTAAATTCCGGCTTATGATCAGGGAGACACCTATGCCACAAAACACAGAAACCTCAGTTTTGCCTCTGGAAAGAGACTAAAGAGTCATAGGCAGCTGTTTTCCTCTTTCTTATAGCCCAAAGGGCTATGAAATTCACTAGGAAGCTTTGCAAAAGCATTTGGCATGGCTTGTTATGTGTGTTGGGTGTGCGTGGCAAGGTTTTGGTAGCAGGGCTTCTACAGGGGTGGCTTCTGCAAGGAGCTGCTAGAAGCTTCCCCTGTGTCTGATAGAGCCAATGCCAGCCGGCTACAAGATGGACCCACTGCTGGCCAAGGCTGAGCCCATCAGTGCCTCTGTGATAATGTATTTAAGAAGGGAAAAAAGAAGCTAGAGAGAGCTTTTGCAGCCAGAGAGAGGAGTGAGAAGATGTAAGAAACTCTGCAGACACCAAGGTCAGTGCAGAAGGAGGGCGAGGAGGTGCTCCAGGCACCAGAGCAGAGATCCCCCTGCAGCCCGTGGTGAAGACCATGGTGAGGCAGGCTGTCCCCCTGCAGCCCATGGAGGGAGGATGAGGGGGTGTAGAGATTCCACCTGCAGCCCCTGGAGGACCCCATGCCGGAGCAGGTGGAGGCACCTGAAGGAGGCTGTGGCCCATGGGAAGCCCATGCTGGAGCAAGCTCCTGGCAGGACCTGTGGCCCCGTGGAGAGAGGAGCCCAGGCCAGAGCAGGTTTGCTGGCAGGACTTGTGACCCCATGGGCGACCCACACTGGAGCAGTCTGTTCCTGAAGGTCGGCACCCCATGGGAGACACTGATGTTGGAGAAGTTCATGAAGGACTGTCTCCCGTGAGAGGACCCCCAGGCTGGAGCAGGGGCAGAGTGTGAGGAGTCCTCCCCCTGAGGAGGAAGGAGCAGCAGAGACAAGGTGTGATGAACTGACCACAACCCCCATTCCCCACCCCCCTGTGTCGCTGGGGCGGGGGGTGGAGGTTGAAGCCGGGAGTGAAGTTGGGCCTGGGAAGATGGGAGGGGTGGGGGGAGGTGTTTTAAGATTTGATTTTATTTCTCATTCCTCTACTCTGTTTTGCTTGGTAAAAATTAGATGAATTCCCTCTCTCAGTTCAGTCTGTTTTGCTCGTGACGATACTTAGTGAGTGATCTCTCCCTGTCCTTATCTTGACCCACAAGCGTTTCATTGTACCTTTTCTCCCCTGTCTGGTGAATGAGGGCAGCGATAGAGTGGCTCTGGTGGGCACCTGGCCCCCAGCCAGGGTCAACCCACCATATCATGCAAACCTGATGCCTGACAGCATGAGCCAGAACACCATGTGGATTGCAGTGACAGGGTGGACAAGGAGCACCAGGTCTTCCACAGGTAACTGCATTTCCCTTCTGTAATTCAACAGGATATTAATAAGGAAACCCAGGAATTTCAGAGGTTGTCTTTCCATCGTAGTAGTCTTTTGCAAAGAGGCTACTTGTGGGCTGATGCTTCTGTTTAAGGACGACTGGCTCCAAAACCAGGAGTGGGGCTGCTGAGGGACAAAGGGATCTGGCAGCAGGTAAGGTCCCTGCGCAAGCGAGAGTGCCCTATTCCAAGACAGGCTCTTTACATGCATCCCCACCTCTCTCCCCAGGGATCCTCCTTTCCTCACAGTGCCCTTGGCTGTTTGCAACGTGCACAGACTCCTGCTCAGGCTTTCCATGCCTCATGCTCACAAAAGTGAAGTGCACAGAAGGAAGTGTATTTGTTGCACTAAGACCCAAAAGAGCTCTTCGATGATCCCGAATGCATGTTATTATATGTATGGTGAGTAGTTAAGAAACATTAACTAGTATTATCAATACGATATGAATTAGATCTGTTAAGCCCGTCGTGTTTGTGTGGAGACTTGAACCGGCTGCACGCTCGCCTTGAATGCTTTGATAAATTATACTCTAACTCCCTCTAGTGACCAAGACTTGTATCAGAGCTAGAAGTCAAGTTAATAGCCGCTTTCTGAGCATGGCCTTATTTCTACAGAATGAAGCTAAGGTGATCTTTAAAACTGCCTATTTTTATAAGTCTCTCAATAACTGTCCACTCTGCAGATAATAATTAGTAAAAATTAATTAAATTTAATCATTAAATAGTAATTAATGTTGCATGAGACTAGATGCTATATTCCAACGTGTCAGGAGAAAAGCATGAAGTTTTTGATGGAGGACAAGACACAAGGAGGGCTGCAGGCCCTAATCCGTTCATCACTGCAGAATGCATGGATATGCTTCAAAATAAGCTCCACCTCCTGGGCTAGGTGCATCACAGCAGTATCTAATATCTCTCTGGCAGCCTCCTCTTGCAGGATCCTCACAGGTCTCTGGCTCTAAGCCAAGGCTCCGGAACAGCGTTTGGACAAATACCATCCTTCTCCTTCCTTGGTGACTCCTCCATTTGATCTTATTGAGCTGCTCCTCAGGTTAATCCGTAAGAGCAGCCAATGGCCTTTAAAAGTGACTTTTGGCATGATATTTTCATGGGAAAAAACATGGTCTCTTCGGTTTAAAATTATTTTCTCCACCTTAAAAAAGTGTTTCTCTTTCCTGAAGGTTTCTATATCCCATGATTCATGAAGGCATGGGAAGGGCCCATGCAAAGTTCTTAAAAGACAATACAATTGTGCTAGCGCTTATTTTTACTCTTGACAAGGCAAAGGACAAGAAATGGAAGAAAAGATTATTTAAATTACCTTTACCTGTACTATGTCAGGAACACAGCACAGTTTGTAAGTAGCTTCGTAACAGAGAAAAGATCTTTGTTGCCCTCTTTTACTCTTGGCTCCAGGAAACTCTTCAAAGTACTGTCATTTGAAGAAGACCTGAATCTCTTCTAATGCTTCTAGCATTCCTCTGTGAAATTAATATAATTTTTCATTCCAATATATTTCATCTCGAGCCTTTTGGGTCTTGATACAGTGAGACAGAAACTACACCTAAACCTGGGAGTTCAACATACAAAAAAACAGAGGGAAGAGTGCAAGGGCTGACCACTGCCATTAATGTTTGTGGCCAAATGCACAGACCTGGTGAGTGCTGCCAGCAGTGTTGTTCAGTGCCGCTCACCAAAAACCCCTGCCCATCTGGGAGCTAAATTTATTTTTCACAAATATAAGTGTTTTTCAACAGGCATTTGGTACTCCACAGCCCTCTCCTCCAAAATACTGTAGGATCCATTGGTCCTATGTACTTTTTAAATCCCAAAAAGTACTGCGCTAGAATGATAACAGGCATTTATGACTGACAGCAACTGAAGGACCCAAAATCTTCATTATCTCAATTATTTTATCGTTCATTTTTTCATTAGAAGTTTCATACTAGAAAGCAAATCTCTGGGGTAATCATGTCCATTCCCCGCATTATTCAGTGCACACATATCCCATAGGTAGCAAGATGCAATTATATTCAGCTGATTAATGTGCATTAAAGAGTTTACAGGCTTGATTGGCCAGAAAGACTCCCTCCTGTGTGAGGTAATGAATAGGAGATAGTACAGAATTATCAGCCATGTCAGACCTCATGCACTTTACCTGTGGCCTGAGCAAAAATGTAAAAATAAACGTATAGTGCCTGACTTGCAGATGAACAACAAAACTGAGCTTCAGACAACACAGTGGGGAGGATTTGCTGCTAAACTCATGGTTATCTGTAATAGACTTTAGAAAGAGAATGCCCTGTTCACTAATTTCTCAAAGACATGTATGTTCACACAGTGGGCCCTACATCCCGGTCAATGTCTTTGGTGGGGAGCGTCTGCTGAAAGAAGAAATTATTACCACTTCTGTTAACTTCCACCTATAAAAAGCACAATGGCAGGAACTACCTGTAATATCTCCATGTTACGACCTTCTTGTTTTTTTAATAAGAGTGTGAATCAGTGTAAAAATTCTGAGACATTTTCAATCTAAGGACACAAGCACATTTAGAAGGTTATGTATCTCCTCTTACAGTGCAGACTGACACAGAGATGTGAAGAGGAGCAGCCCAAACCCTGTGGCTTGATGAATGCTCAATTTGTTAAGTAAATCTAAATATACAAGGTGTCATATTTTCAACTCGTAGTCTGGTGTCCCTTCTGCACAATCTTGCTTATCACATTGGGGCATTTAGGTTAAGTTTCTTGCAGGTCAAGTGTTTTCATGATACTGAAGCATACCTGCACCCATGGGAATACTTGGTTCCCGCAGACACCATAGGTAGGGCAAATGCTTGGCCAACAAACACAGACTTCAGGTACACTGCAGTGCCACAATCATTACAGACACGTATAGCCACTGTTTTGTTTGCATCATACTGTTGTTCACGTGACAATCCAGTTAGATGCAGTGGGTAGAACCTGTTGCTATAGAAGTCAGTGGCAGCTCTGCCACCCTTCTCAAGGGCAGCAACGCTTCACACAGTAAGACTATTCACGTCAGTAAGTTTGTTTATAAACATAACTGTGTCTGGCTGACCCTCCTTTGGGTTTATGTTTGAGTGAATGAACGAAAAATGCTTACATTGAGCAAGCATGCTACATGCTTAATCAAACACCAATGATTCCAGAAAAGTCAAGATGTCTCCTATTGCTACTAAGTCAAAAAAGAAAGAAATATTGGCAATTATATTATTAACTGCATAATTGCTTTATTATATAGCCCTGTTTAAAAAATTGCATGACACCCAGCTCTTGTCAGCTAAATATTTCATTTATAATACTTTAAAGTGAATAACGACTTGATTTGATTGCAGAGTTCATGAAAACCCCTATTTTTTCTCCATTTTCTGACTTGTATTCTGTAGTGAAGTAATTGGATATTCAGAATGTAATGGCTTACAGGAGTGACACAACTTTGACATACAGCAAGAACAAACTGTACAGCTGCTGTTATGAGAAGCTGGAAGCAGAAAATTGCAGCTGTCAGTGTAATCAGCTTCTTTTATTATGCAAATGGCAAAAGTATTTTTCCGTTCCATGTGAAGGTCAAAGGACTTTTTTTGTCCAAGATCAAACATCCTTAGTCTATTGCAAAATATTTAAAACTGGAAGAAAGCTGGTCATATGTCAATAACATGTTAGACCTTCAATTTTAGTACTAGACCCCAAAGTGTGACATTCACTACATTATGTTCAACTCAGTGATGTATGCACAGACATAATTTAGTCTCAGAATATAGTTTTTCTCTTACAGTGGTATAAAAACAATAAATCAGTTTATATCGCCAACTTTTACAGGAAACTCTTAATTCCAATCTGCAGATTACAGTAAGAGGGTTTTTTGCTTAGAATCATGGAATACCTCAAGTTGGAAGGGATCCATAAGGATCATCGAGACCAACTCCCTGCTCCTCGCAGGACTACCAAAAATTAAACTATATGACTAAGAGCATCGTCCAGATGCTCCTTGAACTCTGACAGGCTTGGTGCCATGACCACTGCTCTGGGGACCCTGTTCCAGTGACTGACCACTCTCTCAGTGCAGAACCTTCTCCTAATGTCCAGTCTGAACTTCCCCTGATGCAGCTTCATTCCATTTCCTCATGTCCTATTGCTGGTCCCCAGAGAGAGGAGATCAGCACCGCCCTCTCTGCTGCCCCCCTTGAGGAAGGTGTAGACTGTGATGGGGTCACCCCTCAAACTTCTCCAAGCTGAACAAACCAAGTGACCGCAGCCACTCCTTGTAATTCTTCTTAGTTCCTTTTCCTTTAATCGACACACCATTTCCCAGTTACCTTTTCCATTCTCTGATTTATGCTGTAGTTGAAACCAGTTCAACCAAACTATGCAATACATTTCACCCCATAGTACATTCACAACTTCAGCAAACTCAGGTATGGAGTGGACCTGTGCTGAAAAAGGAAAATTGTCCTGTTCTTGCCAGAAACCATTATCAGACTTGTGGGAAATGAAAATTAATAATGCTATTTAAAATAACAACAGTAGCCATTTAATACAGTTAAGCAGATGATAATTTACTGATTGATCATTGGCTGGTGACCTGCATCGGAAGCTGAACTTAACTGCATGTTACACTATTGAAACATGGCTGTTTATTCCTTCAGCCATTTTACTGCGTATCTAACTTTTCCCTTCAATATCTATCACAGGATGGTAACAGGTTTTATTTCCAAAGTGCAAAGGAAACAACTCAATATGTCCAGAGATGTCACCAAGTTTTGCGACCTTATTCAGAGCCAAGAATTTCTGCAAAAGTGGGAACTGTTGTCTCAGCATCTGTGCTTGAAACACAGTAAAGGTAGTTACACTGGAAAGCACAAGTGACTCAGTGGACTAAGCACCAGATGACTCATGTGGGTCCGGCAAGTCCTTTAACCTCTGACTATCCTCTCACACTACCTTTCCACTGCTGTGACACCACTGACCTCAGTGGATGTACCCCTGACCTGCAACGCAAGCAGCAAGCAGAGAAGCAGTCCCATGGTCCCTCAGCGATGACCAGCACTGTGGTGTACCACCCTGGCAGCGTACATTGTTATCTTAAAATTTCTCTCTATATGCACAAATGTACAGTTCTCATTAAATGAACGCACCCAGCAACTCCTCACATTTTGTGAATTCCCACACATGAACACACTGCTTGATCACTCAAAGGTGGCTTGTGGAAATGCCACAGCATGAAGTCTGACTTCCCTGTGAAAAACAGGGTGCCAGCCTATTAAAACACATGGAATTTGTTTTTGCCAAAATCAAATTGTACTTGCTAACCTAGTTCTGCTTGCTGGTGCATTTCAGAAATAATTCATCATTTAATTCATGTTCACAGTGGTCTGCTGGACAGAAATCTGTGATATGTCATGGATGATGGACTTGGAAACTAGGAAAACAATGCTATCTGCTGGTCTCAGTGGCTTGCACTCAACTGATTTTAAGGTGGCTACTAGGCAAAGTCCTCCTCCCAGAAAACAGGCCAAGAAATTGGCTGTGAGTATGGAAGATCTGAAAGATCTGGGAAGGAAGACAAGGCAGGAGTTCCCACACTGTCGTGCTCCCACGGCGCAGGCACTGCCTGCCCATGTCTCACCAGGGGTGAGGGCCAGGAGCACACCCGCATCGTCTGGCCAGGGTGCTTCTGAGGATGTGCATGCCCATGGGTGACAGACCTCCATCCACTGGGAACATGAATTAAAAAATGAAATATTTCTAAAATTTTGATGTTTAAAGTACAATGTTGCTCATACTGACACTGCTGATGAGTATGTATCCCATGGCACTGAAGCATGTAATGTAATGCTTCTAACCACCCTAAAAAATGTCAGAAGTTATGTTCCAGCCAGCATAAATACTTTGAACTTTGAATCTATGGCATCATTGCACAGAGCTCTTGCTCAGTCATGCAAAGACATAACTGTACATGGGAAAATACCCTCTCACTTTGTAATTCTGTAATTACAAGAATTATTAATGTGCTGAGAGGACATAATTGAGTTTTTAATGGAAAATAAAATTAAGGAGTCAGTTTGTTACTCTTCTGAGAAAACACATCCAGAAGAAAGTGTTGAAATACAATAAATCTGCCAGTTTTGGCTGAGATTATGGCTGTAAATGCTGTTCTGAACAAATCACAAAGCCCAAAGTAATCAGCTAATCATTTCAAATGTCACAACATCAGGTGATAAAGTAGTGTGGGGAGAAGTGTTTTTTGTCAGAGTTAGGGTTGGTTCAAGTAGCAGTTTATGCTTGTGGATAGCACACCAAGCCATTAGAGCGTGCCTAAAAAATGTGCACCATAGCTCAGAGCAGAACTTCATTGTAAAACTCAATTCCCATGCAACCCCAGGAAAACAGCAGGTTTGAAGTGTGTTTTTCAAAATAAGCTACGTGATCAGGGAGCCAAAGCCCAGATTTGCAAACTAATATAGAACCAGATGGGGCACATGATGAGCTCTCAAAACAGACTTCTGACACTTAGGTCTTACAACCTCAATCATACAGTTTTAAATTTTTTAGGTTCTTAATTCCCTTGACAACTTCCTGTTAGTGTATTGGTCATTCTTCTTTTTTATAACTGTGGTTAATCTAAAATCATAGAAGTTTTTCTATAAGAAAATGTATTTCACAGAATGACAGAATGGCTGAGTTTGGGGGCACGTCTGGAAATTGCCTAGTTCAGCTCCCTGCTCAAAGCAAGGTCGACCAGGGCAGGTGGTCCAGGCCTGTTTCTACTCAGCTTTTGAATATTTCCAAGGACAGAGACTCCACAATTTCTCTAGGCAATCTGCTCCAGTGCTGAATTATCCTTACAGTGGAAAAAAAAGAAAGCAAAAAAAAAAAGCAAAAAAAAAATTGTGTTTAAGTAAAATTTCCTGTATTTTACTTCATGTCTATTGCCTTCGTGCCTTTTTACTGAGCGTTACTGGGCAAAATCTGACTCTGTACTTACATCACTAACCAGATATACCTGCAGATATTTTATTTATTTCTTTTGAAAACACACAGAGAAACAAAAGGCAAATTATGGGACATTTTTTACAAAATATTACCTTTTCCCAGTTGGCTTTTTTCCATTTGAGAATCCATTGTAACAATCTCAGAGTGCATATTTCTCTTTTATTCCCTTCTTTATTCATTTAACTTTAGGAAATCCAGATGGTAAGGCCTTTCAGACCTTTAAACAAATCATTGCCTTTTGCATGGTTGTATTTAGAGACACACACACAACTTCTGATCAGTCTGATGATTTTTTAAAATATGCATCTATCCTTTTATTAAGCCACACATTGATAAACCAAATCTGCACACATTGATAAGCCAAATCTGCAAAAATGTGGACTTAAGAGGTAGAAATTCAGTGTATATCCTTTTTACATTTGTCTCACTCAACAAAAAAGGAGACCACCTCTGACTCTCTGGAGGAATGTGTAACTGGGAACATTTCATTCATTATTTCGGTTTGTCCATGGCAGATAAGCCTGTCTTTGTGGACTTGCACAGAACCACCAAGAACAACCCAAGAGTTCAAAAGACAAGAGAGGAAGTTAGTTTCAGTAACTGAGGCTTGGAACTCCATTTTTCCAGGGGGTGAGGGGAATATATGGGGAATTTTTCAGAACAGCAGAAGGGGCCCATTTCGCAAATATACCTAAATTACAATTTTGGTGTCAGATAGGGAAGACCTGCTGTCTCCATTCTCTTGAGCAAAGAAGCCAGATGATACTGCTATGTTTTACAGCCTCAAAATCTTTTACAGCTTTTCCCTCTCAGTCTCTGTTGGCAAAACAATATTCCTTGCATGGATGAAGTTACCCATTCTTCAGGCATCAGAGTCATCCATATTCTGAATCCTTTATAAAAAAAACCCTGATTTTGGAAATTCCTAAATCACAGCCAACATATACATATTTAGCAAAACATGCCTTTGAAGTCTGTTAAGATATTTTATCAATCAAAGAGATGGTTCAAATTCTGACAAAAAAATTAAACAACACTCAAACAATTCATACTTTTTTCAAGCAATTCTAATCACAACATATTGATGCTTAAATAATGCTATTGTGGGTAATTAATCTCTAATGATCAAGTTCTAACACTGTATTCAAAGGCATGACAAACATAACATCTGCAGGTGTTCTGGTGATTTACAAAAGTGAAAATGGAAAAACTCAGTGATCAAAGTTGTATGATGATACAACTAACTAGAAGTCCAGCAAATTTCTCTTAATGATAACTTTCCTTGCTTGGCCTACCATTATTTTGCTTACTATGCTTTTCTGAAGGTGTCTTAAAAACTTAGTGCAATGTGTAGTAACTCTGACTCATAAGTACATGCATGTTTCACATGTGGTAGTCCCAATGAGGTGATTAATGCATCTGCTTACAATTAGACTGCTAAATTTCCACTATCATAATAATGTCTATTAGCCCCATGAAATAAGCAGAAAAGTAATAGGCAAAAAGAGAGAAATTGTGTGCAGCATTAAAACTCCCAATTTTTTCCCAGTGAAACCCTCTAACAGCAAGAGTTTTTCCACCAAAAGAATGATCCTAACAGGCCAAAAACCAAGCCTCAAACCAGCCTCAAGCAGCCTGGCAACATCTAAGACACACTTCTGCACTAGTTACATACTTTTACCTTTAAGGGATCCTCAGCATAAGAGGTTGGCACAACCATAACCACCAATTGCAGAAAGAAACAGCAGCCAGCAAACTCTTTTAGGGAGCAGACATTAAAAAGGGCTGCTTCCCACTTTTGGCCACAGCACAGACCTTTCTCACTGATGTCCGATGCTCACTTAAATTCAGCTTTGACAAAAGCATTGGTAAGGGCCTGCCAGACAGTATCCTGAAGACCTTCTTTGGTGCTACTTCTAAAATTATCTGGGTTCAGCTTTGCAAACACATAATACCCTATCTCCACGTTTTTCCCATTCCTAGACCCTAAACCTACCCTAAGCTTAACTCACTAAGTAACCTGTTAACTCCAGAAGGGAACACAGGGATTTGTTAAGAGCCATAAAAGAGACATGACTACCGTGCCCATATCACACCACCATCACCAGGATGCCTTCCAGCCTTTTCTTGCATCTCCCCATAGTCCTCCCTTTCAAAGGAGAAACGGCTCATCCATAGTGAACTATTTCAGCCCAGGTCTGACCATTACTCAGTGATGTTAACAGAAACAGTTCTGAATTAGGGTCACCTCCACTTTTCCGAGAACTGTAATAACCCATATTGTAATCCCACCCTTAGAGTTTAGCAACCATGCCTACTGAATTGTTAGACAGGGTAGTAAGGAAACAGCTTTTTGGTAGGAACTGGTAGGTAAATGGACCCTGCTCGCCTCTTCCCTGCACTCCTTCCCTCTCCCTAAGGTGGCTACTAGTCACCAACATCTTTCCAACATCTCAGCATAGTCACCTCCTCCAACAAGACGTCAACATCTTCTAATCCCAAGTATGCTATGATCAAACACATTGCTTTCCCAAACTTAATCTGACCCCTCCTTCTAAAACCAAAATAAATTACCCACGTTCACACTTTCTATCTTGCAAAAAATCTAACCCTACAACTCACAATATCATTAATCTTAGAGATATAAACCGGCTGTTGTTGCTAACATCAGCAGTGAACACTGTCAGGGGAAGCAGCTGCACAGCCCGTTAGCCTCCTCTCCTTACAGCAGTTACTTCATCTCCCCTTGAGGTCCAGAACAATTATCTCATTCAAGTAGTGTGCATGGATGGAGATTAACCCTGGAGCACCAAGGAGCAAGGCTGTACGAACACCAGGAGGGTTGAAATCAGCTGTCATCAGGCCTGGCCTCCGCACAGCTCACCTTTTGAAATGTGCCCTGACCACAGGCAGTTGGGGAATTAACCACCCTTTGAAGCTCTGGCATGAAAAAGGCATGCGCACCTGCGGTGAGTGAGAAGGGAAGAGGGAGCCCTCAGCACGCCAGCCAGTGCAAGCCGCACACAGGGGCACAAACTGAACCAAAACACACCTAACCTGACTCCCAACTATGGTGCTTCGTGGGCACTGGAGGCACGACTCTAGCCTCTCATGTAGAGGTGTCACCCAGCCTCAGCACTGTGTGGTCAGCAGATGATGCCCTGCAGTTTACAAGATAACTACAAAAAAGCCTGTGAAGATGCTAAAGAAAGTGCAGATGTGCCACCTACTCTGCTGGCAATAGTGAGCCACTGCTCAGGACCCACCCATGCTTCAACCTCTGCCAATCTCTTCTTGTCACTTCCTTCAGCACAGGCAGCAGAGAGAACTCCTGGGTGAACCATCTAGATTCACAACATGGTGTCCCGTCCCACTCAGGGGGTGAGGGTGAGGTTAACTTTTTAATTCTCTGCGCGATAATGAGAAGTAACGACAATTACTTCAGAGGTTCAAACCAACTATAAATTTACTTAAAATTCAGTGGAACTACAAAAGATAGAGGTTTGGCAAAGGTCATAACAATGCTCAAAATTTAGCAGAACGATAAAAGGTAAGCATTTAGCAAAACGTGTGACAATATTACCCTAATGTGCCGAAAATTAGGTTACAAAAAGAGTGATAGAGAGGAAAAGAAAGAGAGAAAGAAAAGAGAGAGAGAGAGAAAGAAAAGATATCACCACCCTTGGATCCAGCAATGTTTTCTGCTCGTAGTTGTAGTCTTCAGGTGGTGGGCGCACGCCGAAAACTTACGTTTTCCCTTTTTATAACCTGATGTGCCCGCCCCATAGGCGGGGGTCTGTCATCACTGAGCAGGCACAGTATGTGCTCAGGAATGGTCAGAAATGCTCTAGAAATGAGCCGGTGGGTTGTGGGGGTCCGGGGGTCTCACTGCCCCCCCCTTCAGGGCTGACCAAGCGAGTGGTGATCTGTCACAGGCACATGGTGCACAGGGCACCGATGGTCTTTGTTTACGTGTTTCAGGAATAGAGGAGTGGTCTCACCAGACGTTATCCTGCCTCCGCAGGCTCCGTCCTTGTTCAACACTCCCTGGTCATCATCAGCCCGTCCCTGCCCATGTCAAGACGGGTGTTTGCGACATTCACTTGTTATCAGAGCCTCACACATGGTCCTGGGCTGATCCAGCCTCAGGATGACAGCTTGCAGGGTGCTGCAGGAGATGCTTGGGGCCATTTGGCACAGGTGGGGTGAGGTGCTGGCGGTGTAGCAGGCTGCAAGGGGGTGTGAAACAGTATAGTGCTCACAGCACAGTATAGTGTTCACAGCACATCGGCTGCCAGCTCTTGTCTTTCAAATGTTAAGAGGTCTTTCAAATCATTCATGAAAACTTGAAATGATCCTTTTCTTTCTAGAAATTAAATAAATAGGAGAAAAAGAGATTATGTCACACTGTCCCTTTTGCAGGAAGTGAGGCTTGAAGAAAACCTTGAAGTACAACATGTCTCGCAAAAAACCTGAAATATTTGGCCACAAGACAATACCAGTTACAGTTCCACTGTACTAACAGACACTAAAGCATAACATCAGTTACAAATACATCTTGTGGTGAGTAATTGGGTGAGTGGCAGTCATTTCACCTTGGTTTAAGCACCCATTGCATTACTTCATGCCAGCTAAATTGGAAACTTCTGTCCCTGGGGCTTCCCCCTTGTACTCAGAGGACTGAAGCTTCTTCTCAAGATCACCTGCTGGAAATGCCTGTCTTCCCCAGCTCATTGTCTATACCAGGCAATCAGCCAGTTGATTTTACTGGTCCAGGCAGGTCCCTTGAATTACAGGGGATGGATTTTTGCAAGCACTTAAGACTGAACTGGCCCCTCTTTAAAAGATATTGCACCTTCAGGAAAGATGCAACAAGAGTGCAAGCTCAGTGTCTATTCCTCATTTGTCCTCACTGCAACCTGCATGTCTTCCTGCAACTTCTATGCCACTTGCTGAACACCAAAAAACCTCCAAACACCCTAAGCACTATAAAACCAGGTTGAAAAAATCGTTCATATCCAATTTTTCAGACACAAGCATGCCTGTGGATTTTTCTCTCTCAAATGAACTTACCTATGTTTTTCTCAGGTATGAGCAGAATCAAGCCTTAAATGTGTATTGTCATTAGACTCAGCATGGTGTGCAGAAAACATTATATTAGAGAAACATTTCTGGACATGCAGGTCCCAGTCTGGCAAATATACACGCACACGAACACTGCCATGAAATTCAAGGAGGCAACTTGCATTAGGAGAGCTGCCCCTTACACTGGGAGTGCTTACTTTATTGGGACCAGAACTGCTAACAGCTGTCCTGTCTTCTGAAAATATCACTAACTAATTCAAATCAACTGTCCTTCAGTTCTGTGTGGGTGATAGGGAAAACAGGAAAGGAAAAGTATGCTCCTGCTTAAAAAAATTATTACCAGGGACTAACAGAGAAAATTGTTTCACATGTTGTTAAATGAGCACATAAATAGTGTGAGGGGAATAAAACACACACAGACACACACACATATCATATCATGTCATACCACATCACTTTTTTAACTGTTTCTGAGATTTCCAAGCCAAGACCAGGCGGAGTGTTTTTTCGGGAGGTTTAGGGACACCATCTAGCGTTGGCATTTGGAAAACGCACGGTGTGACCCAGCCCGATAAACCCTTGTCCCACCACGGTGGGACAGGTAGAAAGGTGGCAGGAAGAGTTACCAACTCGGTTACTACATCATTCATCAGGACAAAGTGTAAAGCAAACAAGCTGGATGACAATCAATGACACATCCTGGAGCCCATCTTTCCAGGAAACGAGGTACAATGCCATGACAATTTTAGTGCTCACATTTTAGCAAACCAGGCAGCTGCCAGGCTTGGACAGCTTTGCTTTGCTAAGCTTTGCACTTACTGTCCAGACCAGTTTTGATGAAGCCTTTGGTTTAAGGATAAGAGTTTTCTCTACACTTCATTTATATTACTTAGAAGAAAAGAAGCAAGGAGGTTTGTTTTCATAATTTTGAAGACTAAGTATTTGAACAACACCTGAATGCATATTTCACAGCTAAGTCTCACATGAGTAGTGTATTTCATATGTGCACTTGTGCACACAGCAAGCACCATTACAGCAAGAGAGAGGTCTTTTTCCCAGCTCCAGATCCCCTCACAGCAGATAACAGTTCTGGCAATATTACTGCTGTCCACTACAGCGACCTCAGAGGGTGCCACCAGGGAGAGACAGCCCTGCAGCATCATTACTTTATTAGCACAGAGGTCTGAGGGTTTAAATGAGTCTGTTAGGAAGGGAAATGAGCCAAAGCAGAGAGCCTCCTGCTCCTGTGGCACTTCTAGGTAGAGGTCCTTGAGGTAGCTTGTTCCAGCATCTCTCCACAGCCTGGAAACATGCTATGTAGTTCGATTTGTTAGACACCTCTGTCCCAAGCAGTCTTGAACAAGAACACAGAAAGGGTCAAAGTCACATCATAATTCATGCCCTCTGTGGTTTTATTTACTTTGTTGATAGATGTTCACCAGGCCATCTTCCTCAATCTACCCTGCAAAGCAAGATGCTTATGACCAGGGAAATTAAAAAAACCCAAAGGCTAAAATTAAAAAAGAATAAGTATTATGCATTATTACATCTTTCACCAAGAGTTTTGGGATCCTTTCCAGGTACTCTAACACTATCTGTAGTCTAAAGACAAGGAGATAAAGTCAAGGAGATGAAGGCCTGGAACAAACCTCCAGCAACAGGCATCTCAGACAGGGGTCAGCCTGGTTTGCTCTGTGTCTGCAGAAATCTATACAAGGGATTCAAACATGCCCTACTCAGGGCCAAGGAGACTGTACTGTGCACATAGCAGAAGACAACACCAAGCCAAGTAGGAAAGTCAATGATAAATGCGCAAACAAGAATTCCTTATGGCTAAATTAAATAATTAAATTATAAATTAGCATTATTTTAAGCCCTCACATTCCCAATATATACACAATTAGCTCCTGCATAATGCCACTAATACTTTAGCACAGAATTTCAATCTTTTCTTATTTAAACATATAGAAGTCAGGACTCAAACATAAGTGGAAAAAAGATCATCCTATGATTAACTCTACTCAAATCTGACTTGCTAAGGTTAACTTGTCCCTTTATTCTCAAAATGTGCCCAAAACATACTTTTTTAATGTTTTCTACTTTTATTACTAAATATGTAAGCAAGTATTTAGTTTCTAACATCTAACTTGCCATATTTCAAGGAGACTCCAGTGAATTTCAGCCCTTATGAGGACAGATTTTAATCTAGAGTCAAAGTTTTTATCTTTCTTCCATTTTCAAATGCCTTATGTTTTAAAAAGTTAGGTGTGATTACAGACACATATGTGTGATTCAAGGACAAATGAGTGAATTTTTGCACAGTTCTCAAGTGGACTGCAACCATTCTTATACTGCTGAAAAACTGGAAGATAATGATTATGATCAATCATGTATGCATGGAGGATTTCTTGGTTTTTAACTTGATACCAAAATATGATGAAACTCATTGAATAAAAGGCCAAGTTTGAAGGTACCAGGGAGTAAAAACAGTATAATGCTAAATATATGTTTACTTTTGGAGATGTGGTCAGTCCCACTCACATAAAATTTTGTTGGGAAATGGACTTCTCCTTTCATCATGATTTCACTTTTTTCTAAATGCATGAGTAAATAAATTATACACCTACAATTTGCAGAGTTCCCACCCTTATTGGATTGTAAAAACACTGATACATTTATTTATTTAAATATTTAAATATTAATTTACTCTCAGTGTATCTAATACCTGTCTCAAATACAATGTTGAATAGGTAAATAATTTGAAATACAGAGATATCATGGACCGGTTAATGTTATGCAAGATATGTTCTTGAAGTTTATGCCTATTTCTTTTTGACCCTAGTATTTCTAAGACAGATACACTGCCTTCTGGCAATGATTGAAAATCAGCATTTCCAATAGTGTTGCTGTTGGAAAACAAACTAGCAATTACCCACTACATGTGAAAATATCTCCTCCGGGTACAGTTTTCTTTTCTACTACATTTTAGGGAAATGTATGTGTGCATGAACATGCCATTTCTTTTAACGGCTTGGTAAACTATAGGGGGCAGGGCCAGGCACTGCCGGATGGATAGGTGGAAGACCTGTGATTCCTGAAACCCAGAGCAAACTGCAGAACTGGGGTGCTCTCTGAACTAACAGAGTAGACACAAATCCACACTCTAGCTGAATGCTCTCAGTTTGGCTTGGAAGATCTATGTTGTTGAATACTTTGTCCTTAGAAAGGCTGATTACACAGACAGATCTCAAACAGCACACTCAGGCCTATCTCTAATTCATTTTGCTTTAAGACGTCTCCCTAACTTTATTCTCTCTCCTACTTAACTTGCTAGAAAAAGTACAGTTATAAAACTACAGATTCACTTTCTTTTCTTCTTCAGTACTCCCTGTTATATGGTAAAAACTTAAGCCTTAAGCTGTCTTATGAATGCTATTTTAATAAAAGTTTGTAAAATATGCTTGTGTTCCTCCCACTTCTATTGTTTCAATAATTCTATTTATGGCCACTGACTTGCTTAAGCTTTTAAGTGTAATGAAGAAGCTGGAGACATCTGACAACATGTAAAACACTTTGATCCTTGTTTTTCTCCAGCAGACTGGGAAATCCCCATGAATAATAGGAAGGGAAATATAGGGGGTTCCCTGAAGATCAACAGACTGAGCATCTTCTAAAGTTCTGTGCAGCAGGAACACTAACAGTTGAGCTGGGAATAGTATACACAAGTAGGAGTGGTTCAATGGATAGGCTTAGACTAAGCTTTTGCAGGAAATTAGTAATAACTAACACATAGCTCTTCAAATAAGATGATTTCTCTTTTCTTGTTCTGCACCACATTCAAGGAACAAGGAACCACAGATGATACTTAAGTGGCTTTCAGCTTTGCATGCAGCAAACAAGTGGCTGGAACAGAGCTGGACAAAACATTCAAATAAATTGTCCCTTTACTGGAAAAAGAAGTAGCACAGTGAGAAAAACTATATATAGATCATGAGCAAATTTATCAAAATGAATCTTGGGGGAAAAAAAGCATAGAAGATTTTTAAAACTTTACAACAATTTGCTTTTCATCATGTATTCTATTTGGAAAAGGTCCACATTCATTCCCCCTTTTTCAAGGCAGAACACTTTTATTTTTGAAAATGCATTTTTTGAAAATTAGGCCTAATTTAAGAAGAAGAAAAAAAAAGAATGAGGTTAAATAATCTAAAAATAAAGAAGAGGTGTTACTAAGCAATATGCAAAATACTTGGTTTGAGGGAGAACTCAAATAAATCTGGGTGGAGTTCTTGGTTTGCATTGCAGAAAGTCATTCTGTTTCAGTCAGACTTCAGTTAATTTCTATCCCTTGTTCAGTCATCAGTTCCTCCCATTCAGTCAGCACAACAAAAGAGAATTATTCACCCAGCCCTAGCCTGGCATAACCTTTCTAATTACAACTGATTTTTTTTTGTCACACCTACATGTAGTGATCCATATCCTGAAGAGGTGATGACTGATTTTGCTGAATCTCCCTGACCTCAAGCACCATAAGTTCTGCATTCACTTCAGGTTCCCACTGAAATCCTACTGAGGTGCCACACAGCCTTCCTCACAACTTGTGCATCTGCATTTCAAGCAAACATTGCCTTTTTCCTTACTGAGCAGCTTAATTGTCGCTAGATAAAGGGTGGGGATGTTGTTGCCTCATACTACTGCTAGGCAGACAGTATCTGATAAGAGCAATAAAAAGACCTATATGTTACAGACAAGCTGGCATGAAAACAAGAACAGATGAGAAAGCAAAGTGTGACAATGTACAAAAGATTATTTGTTACACGCCTATTTGAGGACTTGTGCCAGTAAATGCTGCACATGTAATGGGTGAAAACCAATGTAATGGGTGAAAAAGAGTTCAGTGTGTTTTGCCCAGCTTCACCAATGCCAAACACAAGTCAAAGACAGATGACGCAACATTTCAGTCATGAACAGTGGAATATTGCAATACCTTGTTTTTCTAGTTCTTCCATAATTTTAATGAAAATGCTCCCTCAAAACAGTTCTAGTGGAAAATAAAGAGTACATAACTGACCCTCATCAGCCCTGATGTAATTATCATTTTCTTATCCTACATTAAACAGATTTGGAATAAAATGGAGAGTAATTTTTGGAAGGGTATGCCTTCTTACTCTGTCTGAAGGACACATTCATCGTGTCCCTTTCCCTCTCTGTCCTTGTACATGTCCTTTTGTGCAATGGCACATGTGCAAGTGAGTTTTGAGAGCACCTTCTGAATCAGGATCCCCCAGGAAAGTAGATATGCCCCATTTCTGGACCTGAGTGAGGCGTGAAATACATGAAACACATCCACCTTTACATTAGGGTTGGTCTTGGGCTGCTCAGAGATGCAGTCCCTGGTTCCTAATAACTTTCAGCTAAATATATAGAAGAAACTTGCAGGCTTGGTGCTAGAGGACAGGACACAGTATGTAAGTGACATCTAGTTCTTGTTTTAACTTCCAAAATAATTCTTTTGGACATAGAACCAACTTCCAACTGCAAAGTCTTCCTTCTTTTCTTGGGGGGACGGTGTTGGTCACTGAAAATGAGGAGACGGTAAAGGCAGAATCAACAGAAAAAATTGAGGACAAAGATTCAAGAATATTCAAGATTTAATATTTATTGAACATTTAACTCAGGGTATCTTGTTATACTGAAAAACATAGTGCTGCAGGACACAACAAAAAAGATAAATTTATACAGTTTTAGATTGACCTAAGAGAAGACAATCAATGATTATTGATCTAACACACTGCAGGTAGTTTTCCAGTATTTGGTAATCTTATTTGTTGTACTACCCTCCTGAAAATTTCTTTAATGAATTATTTCTTTTATGTTCTTTTCACTTGAGTGTCTCTGTGTCTGAAGTTATCTTCATCGAAGTAATTTATATTTTCAGAGCTTCTAGGAGTTGTGGTCACTAGCACCTAAGTTAGTGATAAGATTTTAAACCTGCTAAAATTTATTCAGTCATCTGTTGCACCAATTGTCATAGAATCATAGAATGGTCTGGATTGGAAGGGACCTTCAAGATCATCTAGTTCCAACCCCCCAGGCTGCACAAAGCCCCATCCAACCTGGCCTTGAACACTTCCGGGGAGGGGGCTGCCACAGCTTCTCTGGGCAACCTGTGCCAGTGCCTCACCACCCTCACAGTGAAGAATTTTTTCCTAATATCTACTCTAAATCTACCCTCCTTCAACTTAAGGCCATTTCCCCTTGTCCTATCACTACCTGCCCTTGTAAACAGTCCACGTTTAACACAGTATTAATACAAGTACTATGTTATTGTGAATGTTAGAAGTTCATACATTTAAAGGACATATGCACTGTATTTTTAAGCCAACTGACTGATCTAATTGGTATCATCTTTATACACCTCAAATCCTTCTCATGAATAGTTTTCATGTTTGTGATCCACAAGGATTATCTCCCACAAAAATCTACTATAATTTACCAAGCAGCCCGCAATAATTCACTTTCATAGTCACCAGATTGTATATTCATTTCTCTGCCACCCATGTGCGCTCTCTCACATAACCTTTTACCTCCCTCTTTACAAGGAAATTGATCCATAATTTCATGTGCAGAAATAAGCTTGCCTTGATGTTGTTGTTGGGCCTCCTCAATCTGGAGGAATTCAGGTCTTGGGGTATTGTTATCTTATGCTATGCAGTGGGAATTTACAAACTAACCGCAACAGACTCTGATTCATCTTTCCACTGCTGAATTTCACATTCCTCTCCCAAACACCTGAAAAGAACATTCTTAATCATGAAGCAAACTTATTTTCACTCAGACACCCTACTTAAAAGTGGGAACTTAACTGTTTACTTTCCTTTACAATAACCGTGTTGGCCTGCTTTCTCATCTCACACTCAGTTTGCACTTTGCTGAATTTCCCTCTTCCCTTTCATGCTCTTATAAAGTGTACATGGTGCTGTCTCTGCTCATCTCTCTGGACACTGCATGTCTCATGCAGCACTTAAATGTAAGCCCTGGTCTTGCTCTGTCCAATGCACAAGCAAACAGGTTGGCAATGGCTTTTTACTGGGAAGACTGGTGCTTTGGGAAGGCTGAAGAGGAGCTTGGAGAAACAATTCATACAGTGGAAGGAGGGGATATCTCCTGCTGTAGGAACTGGTCAGACATCTAGGAGGAAGTGTGGGAAAATTCAGGAAAAGAAATCCATGGGATCACGAATTTGGTATGTCTAGTGAAGAGAAAGAAGATTTGAAGGTCATGAGTAGGACAGATGATCCAAATCCAAGTCAGAGATATTCATGGCCCTGGCTGTAGTAGGACTTTCTATATTTAACAGAGATCCAAGGCGAGCTTAAGAGGGATTTTCAGAGGACCATGACCAAAGACAGATTAAAGATTACTCCATGGATGAAGCTGAATGGCTATAAGAAAGAGATCAGCAAAGTCTGAAAAAATCTTGCATTGAAGTTCTGCTTTGGTTATTGACAGGAACACCAGACACTCTCCAGGTAGCAGGTAACAGTAAGGAATGCAGAAATTAAATACATCTTCTACATCCAGAGCTAGTGGTCATGCAGGCCAGAGAAAGCTGCTCTGAAAGAAAGAAAAGGAGCTTTAACATTGTTTTCTTCCTTGAATTTATGAAATAAAAGTAGACTTAAAGCAGAAATTTAGCTGCAATACCTGCCTAGTTTAGGAAATATGGAGGGACCGCCTAGATAGCTCTTTTCTTGATGCCTATCACTTTTACTGCTCATAAAAGCTATATGGATTATTTTTATTTAATATTCTATTGAGTTCAAAGTGTAGTGTCACTGCTAATACACACAAAAATCTGATAGATTAAAGACAATAGAGGTCTTAACATTGTGCTAAGATAGCACTAATCACATTCCATCAGAAGTCTGAGCTACCAGCACAGATAATGAAGTGAAGATCCAGGTGAAAAACCAAACAACCAAACCCACAAACAAACAAACAAAAAACCCCCAACCAAAACCAAAACCACCACATACATATACATATACATATACATACTCTGAAGAATTTCTACTTTGGTTGAGGTTCTTTCAAAATTAGTGGGATTTTCTTATTCCTGCATGCTGTTAATTTTTAAAAACATATGAAATTTAGCTTTTAAGCAACACTTCCCATCTGCAAGGCATGTCGTGAAAAACACTGTTATTGGTAGGGGTAATCTCATTGTGATGGAAATCCTCCAAAAGAAATGGGACTTAGTATGTTATGGGGTCACAAAATGGCGTACATAAAAGTGATCAAAAAAACGTACTGTCCTTCTAAACACTTCTCCAGAAGCTATACATAGCTGGCAATTGGTACTACTTTTCAACTGCTGAAAATAAGACCCTAAATATTCAACATATTCAGAAGGCCTGCACAATCATGACATTCACTTCAGGCACCTTTTGTGCTTTATGTCATCTTGTTTGTAAAGAAGGAGAGAGCTTGGAGTCAAATCTCATTTCCTCAGTTTCAGCAAGACACTTGATGTCTGTAACTTGCCTTGTAAGGTTTTCCACTAGGAAAACAGAAGTATATCCTCCATGGATACTATTTCTGAGTGAAATAAGAAGCCATAAAAGTATCAATCAGGTAGAGGTGGGAACAAAAAAGAACCCCACCAACATATGTCAGCTGTTTTGGAGGGAATGGATGCAGAGTAGTTCTTACTAATCTTTCAGACTGTCAACAAGGAGGCCAGTTTTGATAAAACATCATGACTTGATCCAATATTTACTGAACCTGAATCAACCATGTCTGCTCACTCAAATCAGCACACAAACAGGTTTTCTAATTCTTCTGAGATGTTCTGTTATTTAATTTCCTACAATCAAACAAGTTCCAAGTAGTGAAGAAAACATCAGTTATGCTTTTCTCCTGACTTCACTCAATACTGGAAAGAGAATGTAGGAAAGTACATTGTGCAAAATAGGAATGAACTCTGTGTTTTGTGATTCACAACGAATTACATGGCAATAAAATATCACACAATCAACCACAGTCCTTTGCACCCATAGCAAAGGCCTTCATTTTCTAGAGCTGTCATTTTGTTTACAACTTCAAATTTCTCCCAAATGTAAAACAGATTGCAAACCACTTCATGTCAAATTTCTGACCAATGCATGTGACGCAGGTGATTAGTAATGGCACAATATTTCCAAATATTTTATAAGACTGCAAAAGTGAGCCTTATATTTTTAGAAGAACAATGAACAATAAGCCACTGCAAATGTTGCTGTACATTTCGAGTGCATCAGGCTCTGTGTGGAAAATTAAGTGTTTAGTTACAGTTCCTAAGGTTACTGAAGAAGAATCTAACATAGCACGTGACCGGTTTTCTGTGTGTGCCTTGGGAGGTTTATGGAGAGTCCCTATCAAATTTAAGAATGAATCAATATCCTGTAGAAATCGGTATGGTCCTCTGTAATGGAATCCCAGTTACACAAGATATGGGTTAAACAGAGTTCAACTTCATCCTCCCGGGTAATGCTTCATACAGATTTTTGCCTTTTTCCAAATTAACCATCTTTTAAGTTTTTCTTCCCTAAATTGCTGGGTTCAGAATTAAAGTGAAACACTGCCCAAATGAAAATCAAAGGGTAGTCTGCCATTTTTACCTCAGCTGAGAAGAATTCCACCAACTGTACTTAACTTTGTTATTACTAGTATTTTATTGGCTGCAACTCTCTTCTTCATTGTAATTCTATTTAACCAAAGCGTTTGGATGTCACCCAGATATTCACATAAATTATATTTTACTTTACTTGAGACTGACCTCATATATGTCCTAAGGCCATAAAAAGACTTGGCAGTCTTTTATAACCCTCTTTTCTTTCTAAGATCAGTAGAATCTCTACTCATAATTTCTAGAAGCGATGTGCATTCTTATTGTTCTTGATAAAATGACTGTCAAGTTAAAAGTCACGTGGAAAATAAGCTTCTTTTAAGGCACAGTACACAAAGAAAAACAGTTATTATTTCAAACTACAATGCACTTTACTACACTGGGTAGGCTATTGGTCTTATTCATATGCTAAGAGACTCCTGCTTAAATAATATAGCACACTGTAGCTTTGCTCCAAATTTAAATGCCATGGACTTGGTTATGTTGCTCCAAATACCTGTATAGGCATTGCTTACAAGACACAACAAAGAGGTGGTGTGGTCCATACCACTGCCACACTGCTACAGTTGTCAACTCCTTCAAAAAGTTCTTATTAATCCTAGTGTGCCTGTGTGCTTGAGTAGTGGAGAAGAGGGTGCATGCACACATTTTCCAGTGAAATAGCAAGTTGTTTGCTGTTTATAAAAAATCCTTTTAAACACAGGAAAAGTATCACAAGAACATCACTTTAAGTTCAGCCTACAGATTCTGTAACTCATCCTTCAAATATTACACAAGTCTTGGTGTTCCAAGCACTTCCTAGAATTTGAATTTTCTCTAAATTTTTAGAAGGTTTGTTTCTGTGGGTTGAAAGATCATTGAGAAGGTTATGAGACTTTAATTTTTCAAAATAAACTCACATACCACAATTCTCCAACATGTTGCTCAGCTTTACAAGTTTGCTGAACTAGTCAGCAATAATTAGTTTCATGGAGTTATTTTATGTCTCTTATTTCCTCTTTTTTGTTTGTTTGGTTTTTTTTTTCCACTGCCAGCAAGAAGAGAGTTTTCCCAAAGGGCACTTCTGTTCACTCAATGAGTGTCCCCTCAGGCAAATACACCCCAAACACATCAGCGAGAGCGTTCTCCTAATGCTCTTTTGCAAAATAGTTTTGTAAAATGTTGGAGATCCCACATAGTGATAGCTTCACTCTGGACATAACAGGAGATTAAAAAAAACCTTAGTTTTAATTCTGGATCCTATTTGCCCATTTTGTTAATATGTTCTGTCACAAACAATCTGACACGATGACAGGACCCTTAATGACCCCTGATTTCAGCAGGGTACAAAGACAAAGGAATCAATGGCAATTGCTGAGAACCATCTTGAGAAAGCACCACAAGAAATCCACATCACTTTTGGGAAAAAATATTAGGTTTAGTCTGGTTATGTGTCATTGGGGCACTAACAGAAAGTCAGTAACAATGGACATCTGGACATGTCTTGTGAGGTAAGATGCACCTTGACAGCTACTGAACAGTATCACACAGTGGCACAGGTCTGCACATCAGTTCAGCAGATGGACAACCATTCAGGATGACTCCCTTGGTTCAAGGAGGCTTATTTTCTAAATCTTATTTTCTTCAGCTCATCAGGAGAGCCCCGTTGTGGCAACCAGTGGCACTTCTGAAAAATTATATTTGCCTGTGAAGCAAAACCACAGAGGACCCTGTATACTCACAAGATCTCCACACAAAACAGTAAACCTACAGGAGAAGAAAAAAAAAGCCATCAGCAGACATTTTCTATTAAAGAATGAACTTCCTTATCATTTTATTTTCAATGCTACTTTTTCATGGTGTCTGATAATCACAGAGAGCCCTTCTCCTCTCAGGATACACAAACCACAGCATTCCGATGACTCACACTGAAAGAGCTTTCAAACACACGGAGGACGGAAGGGCATACTGTTTCTGCATTAAAGCTTCCTGCCAAAGCCCAAAACTAAGCATACATAAATATATTTGGACAAAGTTTTAGCAACAATGAGAAATTCACCTCACTATAACCCTTCCGGTGAGACAGTCTTGCCCATCTTATGAACTGCCTGATTGCATCCTGTTTGCCATACACTTCCTTTTTTTGACACAGCTGAAAGAAAATACTTGTGAAACTGTTGTTTGCACACAAAGGTGCAATATTGACTTTTTGATGCAAGGATGTAATACCTCGCTTGACTGATGGTCAGCAGTAAAAGGTGACTGGGCTGAAATTTTGAGTCTTCTTTGGACAGGACCTGTAATTTATTATATCTTTATATGACCTTTATCACAATAAGCCACTAACTGGTCAAGCTCTTGGTCTAACATCAAAAGTCTATTAAAAAGTAAAGTGAAGTTGTCTCTTCTTGGAACTGTAAAGATAGATCCTGTTGCTGTGGCAGCATCTCCTCTCCAAAGTAGAAATACTGAGCTCAATGCTCTGTACTGTATAGGAATCCTTATGAGGAAACCTTAAAGAAAAAAGGTCTGGTGAGTCCAAATGTGCAGGGGGGTGAAAGTACAGACTGATGCTGCTGTTGTCCATAAAGCCATTTTGCTTTTCCACAGTGCTACTCTGGAGATATGCCATTACACTCACCTGCTCTTTAACACCTAGATAGCACTGCAGGGGAAATCATGAAGTCTGTCCAGCTACATCTTTCTCAAAGCAAAGGCTGAGTAACCCTGAAGTACCTGTTTCACTGAATGTAGGTAATTTCTCGGGTCATGGCTCAGCCTTTGATGGAAATGAGTCAGCGGAAACTCAAGCAAAATAGAGCAGATAAGTGTGAATGGTTTGCAAAACAGTAAACTTCAAATTCAAAGAAACACCAGGGACCAGCAACAGACTTGCACTCTCAAATTCTTAAATTAGATTTAGTTGATGTCCTGTACAAGAATGAGTGCCTGCCTTGAGGGAAAGGTGTGAATGAAAGTCATGCAAAGCTCTGAGCTGCTGACCTAGTCCTAGAAATGCAGAGCAAGAAATGCAAACCAATGGGCTTATAGAGGACCTCAAGTTTTGTAACCTGAACTGCATTATCTGCAGCTGCAAGTGTACTGCTTTCAGTAATTTGAAGTTAATTTGTGCATGCTACAGTCCCCATATCCTAGGTGCCAACCCCTTATTGGCTGCAGCTCCATTACTGAGGATAGAGGCAGATGCTATAGCACCCAGACTACACCCTTCATATAGACAGAATTTTCTAATAGGGACAGAGCAGTAGGGATCCCAAGCAAGTGCGACTGGTGATTTGTAGGGTAGTATGATACATATTTGTTGGGAACTTTTGGGTGGCTGACAGGAAAACTGGAGAGAGTACAAGCATTGCAAGGGTACAGTGAGGACAAGAGACAGGAGGTCTCACACTTTAGGAGGATGATAATAATCTTCTTTATCCACTCAATTCACAGTCCCATTATTATCAGTGTGTGGAAAGCAGATGACAACAATTTCTCTGTGGTGATGGGCACCTCCAGCAGTTTATGCTTTCGTCACTCCCACAATTACTGTGCTCAGTCCCCTCCTTCTATCAGTTGCATTTGCAGCTGATGGAACTGCAAATGATACAGCTTTTTATTATTCTTCTGCTAAGATATCAATCTAAAGTCAGGGAATATAGAACACCATACATGAAAGATTTAATGGGTTTTTCCTGTTGCCATTCTTGCTTTTAAATCTTTCCACTCCATATGAAATTATTATGAGATATTCTTTCTCCTTTATCGATGTAGATCCAGCCATAGAATTGTAGAATCATAGAATCACAGAATGGTTTGGGTTGGAAGGGACCTCAGAGATCATGTAGTTCCAACCCCTCTGCCACGGGCAGGGACACCCTCCACTAGACCATGTTGCCCAAAGCCCCATCCAACCTGGCCTTGAACACTTCCAGGGAAGGGCATCTACAACCTCTCTGGTTCCAGTGCCTCACCACGCCCACAGCAAAGAACTTCTTCATAACATCTAATTTAAATCTTCCCTCTTTCAGTTTTAATGCAACTCCTATCACTCCATGCCCTTGTAAACAGTCCCTCTCCAGATTTCTTGTAGGTCCCTTCAGGTACTGGAAGGCTGCTATAAGGTCTCCCTGGAGCCTTCTCTTCTCCAGGCTGAACAACCCCAACTCTCTCAGCCTGTCTTCATAGGAGAGGTGCTCCAACCCTCTGATCATCTTCGTGGTCCTCCTCTGGACTTGCTCTAACAGTTCCATGTCCTTCTTGTACTGGAGACCCCAGAGCTGGACATAGTACTGTAGGTGGGGGCTCACAAGAGCAGAGTGGGAGAAATACCTTCCCTGGCCTACTGGTCACACTTCTTTTGATGCAGCCCAGTATTTCTGGGCTGCAAGCGTACTTTGCTGGGTCATGCTGAGCTTGTTGTCCACCAACACTCCCAAGTCCTTCTCCTCAGGGCTGCTCCGAATCCATTCTCCACCCAGCCTGTAGTTGTGCTTAGGATTGCACCAACCCACGTGCAGGACCTTGCATTTGGCCTTGTTGAACTTCATGCAGTTCGCACAGGCCCACTTCTCCAGCCTGTCAAGGTCCTTCTGGATGGCACCCCTTCCCTCCAGTGTGTTGACTGCACCACACTGCTTGGTGTCATGGACAAACTTGCTGAGGGTGCACTCGATCCCACTGCCCACGTCACCGACAAAGATGTTAAAGAGTGCTGGTCCCAATATCGACCCCTGAGGAACACCACTCATTATTGGTCTCCACTTAGACATCAAACTGTTGCCTGCAACTCTTTGAGCATGACCATCCAACCAATTCCATCTGTCAAATCCCTGGCACCATTTTGGAGACAAGGATATCATGCAGGACAGTATCAAATGCTTTGTACAAGTCGCAGCAGATGACTTCAGTTGCTCTTCCCTTACCCATCATATAGGCATATTTTGGTGCAATTAATATGTAAGAGCTATAAAGAGTCTTGCAGAAAATAATTTTATAAATGCATAGTATTACTACTGGAACATTGGGTTTCTTTGTCCTATTTGTGTTAAGGTCCCATCCAAACTATTCTCTATATGAAAGTTTTCCTAAGAAACCAAAATCATAACCTGCTTTTCATGCAGATAATAAAAAGCAATGGTTGCAGAGCCAGGTGTTAGTTCCTTACTTTCTATGTCCCATTTGGTAGTTCAAAATCTGCATCATTATGGATATTTGAAGGAAACATAAACTTAATATCAAAGCAAAAAGGGGTATGTGCATGACATAACAGGAATATAGGTCCTGGAAAATTAAGAAAAAGCATGCTAGCTGTATGCACTGGTATGCATTTCAGTTTTTTAGAGATCTAGGTTGAAACACAGTCCTATATGACATTGTCTTAAGTGAACATGGTTTAGATTGTACCGTCCTAGCACACTTCCAGCAATGATGACGCAAATGTTAAACAGGATGTATGTATCAAGTAAGTTTTCTTAGGGTCATCCCAGTCAGGTATTCAATATTGTTAACAACTTAGATGATGGAAGAGTGAATGTGTTTATTGCACCATCAGTGTGACATGAGCTACAAGGTTAGATGTAATGAAGAGCAAGGTTAGAATTCAGCATAATTTTTAAAGAAAAGGTCTGGAAACACTGGCTTCAATTCTCAGTAATGACAAGTGCAAAAATTCTAGACAAACAATGGCAATCAAATGGTTCAAATGCAGGGTGGGAAATGAGAGGAGAGAGTAGCCCTGCAGGAGGACATCTGGGGCAAGGTGGTTTCTAAACCAAACAAGCCCAAGTCTTACATTGTGGCAAGAAAGGCAAAGAGCTCACATTGGGACATATGATCAGGTGTTTAACTTGAGAGATCCAGGTAGAAATTGCTTGTGCTTCACTGATATATCTTCAAATTATTTTTGTGCTCAACTTTAGGCATTCTGTCTTAAGAAAGGTGAAATACACCTACGATTACATACATTACAACTGGAGATCCAGAAAAGAAGAGTGAGAATGATCAGGCAGCTAGAAAATACAGCTGATAAGGAAAGACCGGAGGAAGTGAAGTCATCCACTTGAGAGAGGTCTAAAGGGAGGCTAAGATAAGAGTAGGAGTGATAAGCTTATGGAACCTGCACTAAGGGAGGTGGAGATCAGATACCAATGGCATGGTCTGAATGGCTCAGGTCACCTGGAGAGTCTGTGAAGGCTCCGCACCAAAAGTTCTTGTAGACAAACCCAACAAATAATCATCAGTAATAACTGTCAGAAAGGAGATGAAGATTTGTTTCCGAACCTGCTTCAGAGCTTCCAACATGTCACACAGGCACCATGCTGTAGAGAAATAGTAAGAGTGGGGAGATTAAGCAAAGATAAACTGTGAGGATATTTTAAATTGCACTGCCTTGTAGGCCATGTGCCTAGACCTTCATCCAAAATTAGACCCTCAAAAAAGATGAAAAATCAATTAAAGTGAGAAAAGCTTAGTTTTAATGGAACTAAAATTAGAACACTTTATTAATTGGGAAAACTCTAAGCAACTAGGTCAGACAGTCTAGAAATAGAAAGGTTTATATGCATTTCTTCCCCTGACCACTGTGTCTCTGCAGGCATATCCCCATATCCATGGCTGGTTGCAGCCAACTCACTGACTTTTTGAGTAGCAGTAGATTCTTCCCAGTATTCTTTAGGAAACTCCCTTCACTTCTAAATGGAACACAATATATCACTGAAAACACCCAAGAAACACAAA
Organism: Balearica regulorum gibbericeps; assembly: GCF_011004875.1. NCBI lineage: Eukaryota > Metazoa > Chordata > Aves > Gruiformes > Gruidae > Balearica > Balearica regulorum. Next base: position 17,039,533 of record NC_046220.1, read on the forward strand.
CACCTTCATGTTGAAAAGCATATTGAATTAAGTTGACGGTAAACAAAGACCAAGCATTTCTAGATTGTAAGGCCCAAGGGAATCACTTCTGTCATCTGGGCTAGCCTCTTAAATAACATAGATCACCAAATTTCTCTGCATTGCTTTTTATCTGACAAAAGCAGATTTTTTTCTTTTAAGCACCAAAATTCCAAATTAAAACTTTCAGCTGAAGAACTTGCCACAATTTTTAGTACACTGTTCCAAAGATTAGTTAGCCTTGCTGCTGAAAATCTCCACTTCATTTCTGATCTTCATTTGTCTTGCTTCAGTTGTCATTCATTGGTTCCTATGATATTTTCATCTGCCGAATTTAAGAGATAAAAGTTAAAGGCTTGCTCACTATGTGAGTGCTGACAGGCTGTGATCAAATCATCTCCTTACTTCCTCTTTGGTAAACCAACTATTTTGAGTGTCCTAGTATGGGACATGTTTTTCAAGCCATTACTCACCCTTGTGGCTCCTCCATAAACCCTTTGTACTTTATCAACTTCTTTAATAGTATTGCAGAAATAGTTGTATCAGTGGCACGTATAGAAAAAGTAATTTTTATTTTTTTTTTTTTAAATGCCAAAGCTTCATTTCCACTTAATACTTCCCAATAGATTTCTTAAGCTATTTTGGCACTGGCGTTACAGAGGAACTTGCATACCACCCACGAATATCTTGTCACTGGTTCCCATTTAGATGATGTCGCCTACGTTCTCACCCTGAGCTAATATACACTGTTGCACATATCTATATATTTAAATCAGATTGCTAAATCCATTATGCAGTCTCTTCACAGCTCAGCAGTTCTCCAATATTTGTATTTTGCAAACTTTAAATACTAGCAATTTTCTTTTTTTTTTCCTAAATAATTGACAGAAGTGTCAAATGTGTTAGACTTAAGCTTAACAGAATGGATATGGGAAAAGCATTTCAATACCTGCACCAAAATTTATAAAACTGTGATAATCTTCAATTTGCGTGATTATATTTCTGAATATTTATCTTTCATTTCTGACAAGTTTTTGTGTTTGTGTATCTTTCTGTGTATGCATCTGTATACAAAGAGTTAGCCCAAAAATCTTTTGATTAATCCTTCTGACAGAAATAATGTTTTTTTGTTAAAATCACATTTGAAAACAGGAGTCATAAGGAATTTCAAGTGTTGTGTTTTGGTAGTGTCAAAACTTGCTATTGACATTTTAATAAAGGCAAATTACTTTTCAGTTCAAGCAATTTTCAATGTTTATTTAGGAGATGTTTAGAAACCTTAAAACAGCTAATATAAGAAGAATATATTTTAGTATAAAAAATGGCCAAAATTTTTTAAAAAATCAGTTGACCAAAGGTGTTTTCAAAGTGTTCATTCCTGCAGGGTATTTCAACCATTTCTTTTATGTCATTCTCTTTTGAAACAGACTGTAATTGTGAGATTTCCTAGGAAAAAAAAAATACTATACCCAGCCAACTCTTACATTTGCACCTCGGTCAGTTTTCAAAGTGCTGCGGGCAGGTCACAAGGATAACAGACCCCCAGATTCTGCAAAACAGGAAGGAATTGTAAAACATGGTAGCAAAACAATGACTCACACGGATGCCAAGCATTTGGGATGGTATGATTCACATGCTTTATCGTGCCTGCTTGCAGAACAACCATCTCAGAAGGGCAGAGAAACTCACTCAGCTAGCTGCCCACTTCCAGTTGCAAACAGGACATATCCACTAATAGCAATTGCAAATAGCATTTACAGAAGAAAAGAACTGTTGAGCTTACAATGCACAGCCCTGTGCAACCTGTACCCCTGTTCCCCTAAAGTCTCCCCCCGGAGCCTTTCCAGCACCTTGCTGAGACACCACCCAGCAGCGTGCTGCTCTCAACACCAAGGGCTGCCAGAGTGCTGTGAAGACCCCACCAGACCCTCTCCATCTTCCTTGCCTGGGGGGCTGCCTGGAGAGTCTGTAACTAGCTCGGAGAAAGCAAAATAAAACTTGACAGCTGTTTTCTTTCACTGCTACAGTACTAGCAGCCTTGCCCCAGTCTTTCACATCTGCAGCCAGTATTCTGCGTGGGTGAACAAGAAAGCCAAGGGGCACAGTCTAGACGGGGAAGTCTGAACTGCTCCCAACATTGTGTGTACTTTCTGTTAACTCCAGCATAGCTGATAGGGCTTTTTGTTTGTTTTTCACCTTTCTTATTTCAGAGCTCCCTTTTCCGCCCCACAGCACACTCAGAGACATCACAGTCATCTCTAAGTCTCTCACAGTTTCCCCCCTTGAGCAAAACAGGAGGCCTGGGGTCCTTCCCCCTCCTCTTAATCCTTACACATGCTTGAGTTTTCCTGACTGACATGGTAACATCCAGCAAAGACCAAGGTTTTTAGACTGAGGTCACCTGACTTGCATGCAAGTAGTGCGAAATGTGCAGAGTAAGAGTTACAGCCTGATAAAATTTTTCCTGCAGCTTGTGCATAGCCCTACAGGCAGAAAGAGCAGGTGTGATATGCTAGACAAAGCCAGCATGGTGGGAGATGTACAGAGTCCATGTCTACCAAAGGTACAGATGGTGTTGGAAGTAGAGGCCCCTAATCCTCACAGTGATTTTTGGATGGCCAGTGTGATATCTCATGCCAGCACATGCTCAGCCCACTGCTCTCTCCAGTCTCAGAAGGCCATTTTCCTTTCCCCACATCCCGATGGCACAGAGGGACATCATCCACCAAAGGGCAGGAGTATTTTTCAAATGGACATTCACCTCAACTGCTTTATTAGGTGAGAGGATTTATGTATCTACTTTCTGCATACAGGACAGGCATCAGATCTCCACAGCAAAGAAAATAATTTCCAAGGAGCAGTGAGCAGAGGGGGTTTGCTAAGACAACTCCAGGAGCAAAGTACATCTTCAAGGAGTTTGCAGAGCTCAGTGCTGGGTGCGGTGTACATGCTGTTATCAGCAAGGGTCTGGGGAAGACAGTGGTCTTTTACAGACCATGCTATCAAGTTCAATACTGATGAGGAAGTGTGTGGGTGGCAAGGAGTACCAAAAGTTCCTCTTTTTCACAGTTGGCCAATCCTACCAACCTCATGAAGACAGAACTGTCTCCATTGATTTAATATTTACCACAGAAGTTCTACTTGTTGCAGTTCTGCTCAATGCCAACTCATCTCCCTGAAGGTTGTTCTCACCAACCAATAAACACCTGAAAACTTTAACAATATGTCCACAACACACCTAAGTAGCCCAACCTACTACTTATTTTTCCTACCTTCTTTTTTTTTTTTTGTGAATGGCAATATGTTTTCTAGTGCTTTCCACTGTCTGTAGACTGTGCTTCCTCCTTCTTCTTTCAAGGTTCCTGTATCCACAGAGATCTGTGAGAATGAGTCCCATGAGTATTGTCATGTGCTTGAAGCAATTTCAAAAAATTATGCAATAGGCAACTCCATGAGCTATTACACTAGATACAAACAACAAGACTAGAGACCCACTTTTAAAACCCTCCCCTGTGTATCACTGGAAATTGTTTGACCTCAGATGCGTGTTTCTTCAGTTCAAAGGAAGAAGAGAAATCTTGAAATGAGTAACTAAGGCTCACTGTCATCAGATCATACACCTCTCTATGCAGACAAACAATTGCTAAATATTAGCAATTTTTGCTAAGTCACAAAAGCATCATCCTTCATGTAATTATAAGCATCTTTTGAGGGTCTTTTCTTCTTTTTTTCCCCCTATATGCTTTTTGCATTCATCCAAATATTTGGATGTTGGCAATGAATGAAACTCCCCGAGATGTGAAATTTTCCTCTAGGAAGACAAAATTACTGATTCAGATAAATTTTGCAATAATAGGTTAGCTCAAGCCTGACACAACACTTACAGGACTAACGTTCCAGATCTTCTGCTGCTGGTGGAACCAGAAAATAATGCAAGGAAAGGTATTGAAATAAGATTAACCAAACATCTAGAAAAACATTGTGTTTCAGTCACTTTAAGGTTTGACTGAGCATCTGACTCTATGCATATGTCTGAATAGCTAATTAGTAATTGGTGTTTTCAAAATAAATGTTGTCTTGCAGCTACGTTTTCCATGAATAGATGGGGCCATGGGCAATTTCAAGAGATCCTTTCTATGATCTCAGGAAATAGTCCATGCATTTCAGAAGATGGTTTCAGGCGGTTTCAGAAGCATTACAAATTAATTAGGATGTCTACCCCTTGTCTTTCATAGTAGGAATGACCCCAGTAATTCAGGCTCAAAGGAAACTAAGGACAATACCAAAAAAGCCCAGTTAATTCACATAGTCCATACTTAGAGATGGGCCTAGCTTCTTATGGGCTTTTTTTGATTTTACAAGTACACATCTGTCAGAACAACAGACCTAGGAATATGTCGGATGATGTTTGAGTCAGAAAAATATATTTAAAATCATTATCCCTGAGATTGCAAAAAAAACCCCAGACCTCTGTCTTTCTTGACAATTTGTGCTGAGACTTCTTCTCATGGCATGTCTATTTTATTGTTAACTATTCGTAACTACCTTTTAGTAATTGCACTGAAGCACTGTATGCCCTGTAGGAAATGCAGATATAAAAAGCCTCAAGGCTTAGTATTTTATTAGATTGGCATAAAACAAGTACAACAGCATCAAGGTCTCAGCTGATCTGTATGAGATTAAATTCTGGACTACACAATATTTTACACCATCTCACTCTTGTGATCGGACCTGTGATCTTGTGATCTTGTGAAGGTGAGTACCTTCAAGGAATGTCATTAAACATGACCATGTCTAGGACATAGCATGGCTGGCCTGTGACTCAGCTTAAATTGTGCCTTTTCCTTACAAAATCAAGACTTCCAGGTTGCTAAGGGTAAATGAGATTACTGAGAAAGGACTTCATTTTTTTATTAAAAAAACCATATTGACACAGAAAAATTTTACACAGTCTGATCCTTTGCTCACTGTACTCTGCACTGGGCTTTCCACAACCACTAGGCTTCTGAGTAGCCTTAACTTCTCCTTCTTCTCCCTCAATATCTGCACCCAGTGTTAAAAGATGCCTCACCTTCTAACTGAGTCCCTCATCAATCTCCATCACTGCTTTGAAACTCGAGTGTCTCCTCCCATCATGGAGAGGCACAGGAGATGTGGTGGGAGCCATTCCTCCAGGTGTAGTTTCCCATGCCCCAGGCACTTGTTGCTGGTGCAATGATGGGCGTGCTGCCATGTGGCCAAGAGCCACAGACACTCCCTTCCCCTTGGCACCCACTTTCCACTGCATGTGAGCTTTAGTAAATTGAGCTTTGTTGAATCTGCAAGGTTATCATGTCTATAATCAACCCCCAGAAATCAACCTTCTGTCTAAGAGGCTGGTGAAAATTATATATAGTCATTATAACTGCTAACCACGATAACCACTTTCCCAACTAACCACACACATGAAAGATGATTGATCAAACACCTGCCTGTTTCTAGCTACTGAAATACATGCACTGCTCTTCCCAGTACTGGGGATTCTCAGAAGAGTTGTTCATTGGTACTAGTACACAAAGGATGAGTCACCTTGAACATCTGCATTTGGGGCAAAAATGACATGCAGTGAGCTGAATTCAGCTGTCTGCTGCCAACCAGCTGTCCCTGGGTGAAATTCAGAGTTGAATATAGACCCAGGCAGACACAAGGACAGTCAGGAGCAGGTACAGACATGACAGGAATATACAGAATTTCTGTGAATGACACACTTGTGCGACCAGTCAGCAAGTACAGCAGGGAGGAAGGTCAAGTAAACACTGGCTAGCTAGCTCTCAGACTGAATAAAATATGCACTATCCAAATTTAATTCATTCAAAAAAATGCCTTGTTGTACTCAATGTATCTCATGGGTCTAGTTTTTACTGCTTTAGGAAACAATATTGTACATGCTTTCTTCCTCTTCCTATGTTTTGCGTTTACAAGCTATTTTGGATTTAAAGAGAGCCCTGGGATTTTTCTTCCTGTTACTCACAATAATTAAATACTGTTTATGTACTTCAGAGTGGAAAGGTTTCCAAATTATTTTTTCCTTTGATTATCAATCAGGACCTGTTGGAAATTTTGTCCTTTTTTTTTTCCCCCTTTTATTTTTGTTTTGGCTTTCATGACTCAGTCCTTTCTTTGTGTACATCTGGTTTCTCCTTCCTAACTTGCATGACAGACTTACCTTTCACTCCTACAATTTTTGGCACTTGCCCTCTACAGCTTGTTTTTTCTCCCTGTGCTTCTGCTTTCTCCTTGGGCAATAAAATCAGTTCTGTCATACTGTTGATTCTATCCACAAACACCTCTGTCTTAGCCTCTGTTCCAGACAGATTAAGTTTTGTTTCATAGAATCATAGAATGGTTTTGTTTTTCATGTTGTTCCTGACATTCTTGTCAACTATTGCTAGTATCTTAACCCCCTCCCATATTATAGATGATATCTTTTGCTTATTCTGCTCTGAATACACAAGCCATTGCTTCCTTCGTTCTGTTTTCATTTAGTCCATTGCCCTCCATCCTCTCCCTTGTTGGGGCCTTAAGTCTTAATTTGAATACTCATGATCCCTCCTATCTGATTTTCTCTGAATCTCCAAGGCCATTCAAAATGCTAAGTCACCATAATATTCAGATTTACAATCTTCTCTGAGCCTGTTCTGTTAGCTCTAACCCCACTATAAAATTTTCCTGACTACCTGTTCTGAGACTTCTCAACACTGTTATTTATCTGCTTTTCTCTCTTATTCTGCCATTTCTCACCAAATGTACCTACCCCCTCTGTGATGCAAAACTGCCTTGCTCATTTATCCACAAGCATCTTTCACAGTTTTGCCTCATGTAACTTCCTCACTAAGATGAGATCTGAGAAAGTAAAAGCATTGCATACATGAATCGCAATCAGCCTTGGACATACTTGTATCATTTTTTGATTAATCTTTTGCCTTGATTTTGCACTTGTTCTCTGGCTGTTTCGGCTACAAGGGCTCAGCTCATGGCTTTCATCAGCCCCCAGGAGTGCCAGTTCTCTGGAGCCCACCGGGGTGTAAATCACCTATATAGCCACACAGGGTGAGCAGCATCCATTTACACATGAAAAGAGTGTGAGCCTGGGGTTAGCTGTCTGTTGCCGTTCAGGTCTGCAGTTCCAGATGCACAGGTTCCACACCTGTGTGGAGCTATTTTAATAGAGCTAATAAAGAATAAATATAAATAATTTGCATTATTTAACAACTCTCCAAGTCAAATCTGTGTGCATTTTGCTTAGGTGTCATTATACTCTATTAATTTTGGGAAAAGACTCATGTGATGCAAATTGTAGGCATGTTCAGCATTAAACAGGTTTTTATTTAGGTCATTCAGTCATTAAATGTTAAAGTTTCCAGATTTGTACAGTCTTTTTCACTCTCACATGTTAAAAGAGAATGTAAGACTGGGGATCATGACCCATGGATTCTCCTTGCTGATACTCAATGGCCAACTGGAAAACATTTTTTATTTACTGAGTATGAGAAAACATTTTTAACTGAACTGCTGAACACAGGTGCTTTGACTGTTTATTCCCATTCATACAAATCTAAGCCTTAGTTACACATGTGAGGAAAGGGTTTCCTTGAGATTCAAGATGCCAGGACACTGGTGAAAAGTGTGATTGCTCATAACATGTCATAAATCTTCTGTCCTTCCTAAAAGATCATGCACCCAGAGGCAGAATCAAGGAAATCTGGGCCTGGCAAGATGAAATTTCTGAAGCCAGAGGTAGCCAAAACCTCTTTATATATCAGAAAGAAAAATATTTATTGTGAAATAACTACCTAAAAATAAATGTTTTATAAGCTAAATCACAGGATACCACTAAAAATTCCCAAATGATTCTCATTTCCCCCCTTATATTAACTGTTTGAAGGACCGTTCCTTTACAATTTTTGAGGACTTGGCTGATCTTTTAAATACATTAAACTTCCTTTCTCCTCCTGACTGTTTTTTTCCACTGAAGCCTCCGGATATTTGTCTCTCAATAATGATACAAACGGATACAGCCACCCACAGCCTTGTGGTCAGTTCTTCAGAGTCATTCTTGTCTTCTATGAATGCCTACATCTTAGGAAGCCTTTCTAATCCTATTTCCTAATTAATTGCAATGTCTGATTAGAGGGATACGGCTAAGATTAACCAAGGAAAAATTATGAAACATGCAAGCAGGAGAAACACTGCAGTTGATACTAAAAGTCAAAAGTTGCAATGTTGATAGCTGAAAAATCAGTGTTAACAAGAGAAAAAAAAGTTTTGCCTACATATTTTCTGTATGCAAATGTCTATCTTGTTTAGCCTTACATACCTTCAAATTGATCAGAAGTTTGTTTAGGCTGTGTGACCTAATATTTGAAGGCTTCATTACTTCATCTAGTGGTAACAGATACCAGATTTCTCACTAACGGTGGCTAAAAAAGTCATCAGTCCCACCAACACACGTGGGAGCAGCAAGCTTTTAGTGCCTTTGAAAGAGAGGGCTATCCACTTGAAACTAATGAATCCATAAAGCTTGATAAATTAATAGTGGTCAATAATTATGTTCTGATTATTTTTGTACTTATTTCACTAATTAAAAAGCATAAATAGCTAGAAATGGCTGGGGAAAATGCATAAACGCTGTCTTCCCAAACCCAATAGTCTTTGGTCAAGAACAAATCTGGGCAGACTTCAGTAGTTTGTGCTGATGTGATACTGGTGCACTGCATAAATGCCATTGCTGACGCTGGGGTGAGATCTCAAAAAGCAGACATGAGTGTGCCACGTGCTGTTTGCTGCCTCACCATCAGCCACCAGTCACTCTTCACCTCAACATGACCTTGACCTAGACTTGTGCCACCACAGCAGCAGAGTACATGTGTTCGCCCCTCCAGAGGTTTCTGATGAAATCCTGAATCTCTACAGAAGAGAGGTCCTGGGTGCAGAGATTTAAGCTAAAAACCTTGTGCTCGTAGACAAAACCAGAACACCAAGTCAGAACATTTCTTATTATGCAATGTTCACCTCAAATATTTGAATATACAGGGTTCCCTGCACCATGTCATAAACCCTCCTTTCGAATAAACAGGCTCCAATTCAGCCCCTCCACCCTCTGCCAGGTGAAACACAGCAGAAGTAAGATGACTCTCAACTGTCCTGCACTTCCCAGTTCACTAAGGTCTGAACAAAACAGGTGCTTTTGTGAAGCATTCACACCCTTCATGACTGAGAGCATGTACAAAGGCAGCTACTGTGGAAATCCCTGTATTACCTGCCCAGAGGCATCGTCGTGCTCACACCGTAGGCATTGCAAATCTAGAGGATGAAATGTGTGCTGAGGTAACTTGGAAAATCCTTACGTTCCTACACAAAGGCAGTATGATGACTCACTGTGAGAGGGAAGGGCCAAGGGTGAGGATGGGGTGGATAAGTGTCTTCTGCAGAAGTAGCAGCCTGCCAGAAAGACTATCTGTTCTAGAGCAATAGACATCGGTGGAGTGAGGATGGTCTTTTGAACGTTGAGAAGAGCTGAGGAGCAGCTTATGTCTGGTTCACAGAAGGTCTTAAAAGCAAGTAGGAGAGGATGTGAACAGGCACTTGCTCATAACGGTACAGACGAAACGGAGCTTGCAAGAATTCAGATTGTGCATGGTTGGAGGTATAATCACTGTCTGCATGGAAATCCTATTGTTTGTGTTACAAAACCATGTAGCAGCCCTGGCTAGCATTAACTTACCTTTGCTCTGATTGTTATTACATATTCTCTGGGTACTATTACATATTCTAGGTAAGAAGCAATCCCTGCCTTGAAAAGGTGATAGTACTGTTAATATATCCTTATTGGCTAAGAACCAGATGACCAAAAGCATGTCAACAACAAAATTAACACAGTAAGTGTTTATTCAAATAAACTATATATTTTCACTCTTGTGGTATTCCCAACATCTTTAAGATGCTATTTGGAAAATGCTCAGAGGAGGAAACTCATTTTGCTGTGTGAGAGCACCACAGCCAAAAGAAAGGACTGTGGATGCAGTACACATTTGGATTTGGATGGTTTGCAAACTACATTTTTTGTGTAATTTATTCCAGTAGAATGTGTTTAGGTGCCTGCAACACTTCAAAGTATTATAAATAGTGTAATTGTAATGTTAATTATTCTTTGTATGTAAATGATTAATAAAGCTTCAATTTTACACAAATTTGGACACAGTAAGTTTTCTGTATATTTTATGACATGTGATGAACTGCTGCTATGTAGTATACCAGCACTAAAATCAGAGAGTACAGCAGAAATGAAATAGATGCATAGTATTCTATTTATACATTTATTATTTTTTTTTTATGCCATGTGGCAAAGTTAATGCCATGCTTTGGTTCTGATTTCTGAAGTATCCTACCTCTTCAGTTCCTTTCTCAGTGTTGACCTGCCAGTAGAATTGTGTGAATGGTTGTGTCCTTAATTTCCATTAGTCTGCTTTTTTTTTTTTTTTTTTAATAGAAAGAAAGGGAATAACCACTTTAAAGACTGTGGTTGTACAGGCTCACATAACATCAATGCTTAAATGTCATCAATTTTCAACCATTTCTCAGAGCTGAAACATATGAGGTGATAAAGACTCAGCATTCTTTAAAAAGCAAAGAGGAGGTGTTTTGCCATGCAAGAATCAGTATTACTTTCATTTTGCAGCTTTATAATTTGTTATTCATACCTTTAAAAATTACCTTCTCACTTTGGCACTCAGAAATTCAGTGAGTCTATTTCTAGTCAGACAACTTCAAATCCCAGGTTATTCCCACATGTTACAGCTTAGCTATTTGATAATTTCAAATTGTTAGAACAATTTATTTCCCCGAGTACTCCAGGTGAACTCCAACTTTCTGAAAGAGAACTCTTTCTTTTACTTCTAAAACGTGTTTCTGGATATTTTATTTTATTTTATTATATATATATATATATATATTTTTTTTTTAAGTTAAAAAGATACATCTATGGAGAAATTGTACTCAGTTTGCAATGTTGTTAACTTCCCAACTGGCAGATGTGGGCTTAACCATGGTTACTCATACTCTTACCTCCCGGGACTCTCCCCACTTAGGCTTGGAAACAACTGCTACAAACAAGGCTCTGATGGTGCATTTCAACAGACTAAATCAGTGTCCTAGGCCAGCGTGGGAATATCACATCTCTTCCAGGAGCAAACTGCCCTTCCCCTGCACTCTGCACACAATCCAAGTCCTACCCTTTTCCAGCAAAGGTCTTAGTTTTGGAGACGCCACTGCACTCCACAACTCCACAGTGCTCCAGCAGGTGACAGCTGGGATTTCTGCCAATTAAAGGGTGCTACCACTACTCTTGGAGAAGCTGGAATGAGACCAGATGTGCAGCTTGCTTCAACAGGCAGTCATAGATGGCTTAAAAATTCCCTGCACTTTTAACAAGAGTCAGCCTTCCCAAGAATGAATTGGCTTGGTTCTCCTGACCAGCCATTAATTTATGCAAAAAAAAAAGAGCCACTCTCCAGAAGAAAAAGATTGAGATCTTGGAAGAAACTCAGAATTTGCAAGATGTTTTGAGTCACTCTTCCGGTTGCTTACTGCTGCTGTGTATGTGTGTCTTTTTGTGCACTGGCCAAGTAAATACCTCCTTTTTAAACTTGTAATCTCAAGAGAGAAATAGTTCCTGCCTCCAAAGCAAGTTTTCAACATAGAATACAAAGTCCCAAACCTAGGGGACAAAGTGGGGACAAATACAGGACAAAAGGTCAAAAATTAAGAAAAAAACCAGAAGTGGAAATTTAGAAATTCCAAATGTCATGATGAGTTTTTGTTTGATTTTGGCCATAAACCTATTCTCAATAATCTTTAACATCTAAATGATTGATCATAGACTGAATTCTAAATGATATTTAAATGAAAATTCTTTTAGACACAAAGATTAGACTTTTTAAAATTGTCAACCAAAAAGAAATCAAAATCATCGTGGCTTGACAAATTTTCTTATGGATAAATTTTCCTTATGAAAAGCTTTGGTTAGAATGTGTGGTATTTTTTTGACAAAGGATTATTCTTCTCAAAAACTATTAACCAGATCAATTTATCAATAAAATTAGACTGAGAACAGGCACAGTGTAGACTCTGACACTCCATAAGTAATTTGAGACACCTTCTGACTCAAATCTTTACTTTTAATGAAGAACTGAGGCTTTTACTCTGTAGTGACTCAAAATAATATCTCCTGCTGTGGTCAAATAGGAAGAACGGTATCAACCATTTTGTTCTCAATATTGGTGTCTCTTAAGAGTATTGTAGAAAACCCTTACTGAGCAAGCGGGGAGGACACAGAGATAAAAATGTTAACTGTGGAAGCTCTCAGGATGACAGTTTGAAGAATTTCTGTGGGGTTTGGTTGTTGTGTGACACCTCATCTAAGCAACACACTGACCTGCATCCCAGGGCATGCCTATCGTTAATGTGCCAATTTATATAAATCCAGAGATATACACTGTAAAGCTCTTATCTGCTTGTTTCTTGGTTATAGTTATACATTCCTGTGTCACTGAGGACATATACAATTCATGATGAATCAGATGGAGAAAGGTTAGGTAAACATTTCTATTTATTACAATAACCTTGAATTGCATTGAACTTTCTGACAGATTAAATAATAAAATGTACTCACCTTTGTCCTTTAACTCATCAAATTACAGACTAGTTTTAAACCTCCAGCCAATATTTCCTGGAGAAATTTCTTTTACATGTCTGCACACAAACACAGCCGCAAAGTACTGGCTAGTGGAGCTCTTTGCTCTGCTGCCAGCAGCACCAGTGCCTTGCACAGATGCAGGCTCCAGAGGGGGAGCAGGGAGATATCTGGGGCTGACTTTCTCCATCCGGAGCGGGGAGATGTCTAGGACTGACTTTCTCCATCCCACGGTTGAGGGCAAGCCAGAGCATTTGGGGATAAACTCACTAGAGCAGGATGCACGAGAGAGTTTCAGTGATAGAAGGGGAATTCCCTGTGTAAGGCCATCTGGCACTTTGTGATGTTAGCCATCGCTGGCCTCCTCCCAAGGCGTTGCCGCCCCTCTTGGTCCATTTGCTCACGCCACAAGCAGGCTGGCTGCGAGCAAGCTGCTTGCAGCGTGCATGCTGTGGGTGGAGAGGGCTGCTGCTAAACAGCACGCAGGGGCTCAGAGGGATTCCAGAGTCAGCTGGCCACTGAATCTAGTATGCTGATTTTTTTTTTTTTTTTCCTAGAAGCTGGAGAACTTCTTTGCTTTTGTCATGTGCTACAGAGCGGTAGAAGGCAAGGACACCGGGGAGTTTTGCTGTTTATTTGGAAGGTGTGTATTAGGTTTCCCACAGCTGAGAGACATGCAACTTAGCTTCTGTTGTAGCTTGCTCTGTTCTTCGGCCTCTGTGTTTGTGTAAGTGGGAGACGAGAGGGGAAATGTAGAAATAATTGTCCCCTCAGCTGTTTGGTTTATAAAACTTCACTTTCTGCTCTTCAAAAGAGAGAATTGGTCAGGAGCAGAGGCACACTACCATCCACCCACACAGACTTCTCTTGCTTTTTTTTTTTTTTTTTTTTTTTCATGCACAGCAGTAACTGCACTTTTAGCTGGAGGAGAGAAAATAGCAGGCTGAGTAAAAGCTTATAAGAAACTGTCAAAAGCCTTTTAAAAATTGGAATTAAAAATTCCACTCCCTAATCTTTGAGGTGACACAATTCACATGAGGTACACTTGCTGTTCTTTTACCATTAAAATTAAATAATACAATAAACTTCTCACAAAACAGATTGGGAGTCCTCTGCCTGATAACTGTAGAAGCACTGAAACTCCTGATAAACAAGTATCTGTTTTCACTGAGTCTCGAGTTCAGGCTCACTAGGAAGTAAAATTTCCCCTCACACAGGATGAAATAAGGAAATCATCAGTTACCTTAGCAACCCTCCAAAAAAAAGGCATGTGCACCTATCCAAAGGGCAACTAATCTAATTATAAATTATTGTAAAGGTTATGTGAACGACAGTAGCAAGGGGAAGCCACGATTCATTATTTTAGTCTATGGGAAACAGTATTGCCATTGTATTCCTGCATGGGCTGTTCTGCCGCTGCCTTTGGCAAACCATCTGCCAAGGACTTTATCTCCCAGGACTGACCGAAATCTACTGAAAAACCTGACTCGGGCTCACTGGGAGTCCAATCCTTTACCTCTACTGGCTTGAAATTTTCGCACACTGGAGAGGCTGGAGCCCAAAGCAGCCATTTGCTGGTTCAGTCCTGGATGTTGCTCCTGGCATGAAACCTTTCAAAAACATTTAAAATCCCTACACCCAAGCACTGGTCAGGGGTGCCTACCCTGAAAATCACCATCTGCATTTTAATAGCCACATAGGTGATGGGCAGTGATGTGTATTTATACCATAGTTACCATTTAATACCACTTAACTTACAGTGTGGTTTTCGCTAGCATTTCATGACAGGTTGGACATGTGGGACCAAGGAAAGAGTCCTGCCCCCCAGCACTGTTCTAAAAACACCATATGCTCCTCATGAGCAATTTTACCCTCAGTTTACCCCACAGTCAGTGTGAACACTTTGGAGGTTGTGTCTCCTGGAGCAGAACAGGTCTCACCACAGAGCAGCTTTCAGCTTTGCTATATGTTTTAGCAGAAAGATGTACGCTCCAAAAATGCCACTGTCTCAGTGGCAGAGAGCAGATATGGTGAAGCACTAGGATGGATGGCAAAGGGGGAGGACACCAGGTTTCACAGATGAGTTCTCTGGCAGGAGAAACGATCTGTTCCCTTTGGCAGGAACATGGTTTAAAATAGGTGAAGCAGAACTTCATTGTTTTCTAAACATGATCCTTACTTAACAGGAAGAAACACAGGAACTTGCAGGTTGCATCTTCCTTAAACTGTTTCCTGTACTCCCAAATTAATGCAAAATATCCTTTCCTTTCCAGGTTGTTTAAAACAGCTAAGAGTCACTGTGAAATGAACTGGACATTTTCACCCAGTTTTTCAGCCTGAAAAGTCATGAACGCAAATTGTGATCCTAATAGAGGGGTGGTGAGCATGAATGCTGGGTTAGGTTTTATTTACAATGCCATGACCTTTTGTTCTCCTGGGACAGCACTGGTTGTGTGAACCACTCTTGGTTTCCAAGGTGCCAAGGAGAGCCCACCATTCCCTAAAGCAGGCAGTGGCAGTGCCTATCCCTCAGGCTCAGGACCTCCACAGGGACCCCCATGCTGCTGAGCACATGGAGCACCGCAGCCACGTTGCAGTGGGATGCTGGATGTAGTCAGCAATCTCCACACAACCTGCTGTCCTCTAGAAGCAAATCCCAGAGAGTCTGAGAGACACTACCTTTCCTACATCTAGATGCCTCCAGCTGTGTGCTGGCCATGTGTTTTCTCTGTTGAGCATCACTTGGAATCTGCCACTGTATTGTCTTTGGCACATAGGCCACAGATTGCCAAACTTGCTGCAAGAGACACTTTCTGAGCTCAAGCTGGGAAAAACTTTTCTGGGAAATCCCTGGATTCCCACCAGGTCTGCTGCATGGCACTGGTACAACCATGCACAGCCCTTCGTTAGAAACTAGGAGAATATCTAGTGAGATGGAGAAGTTGAGAGGATGGCTTTCCATTGCCTTCACATATAAGTGAATTGATTTTCCCTGGGAAAAATGAAGGCAAAAACATGTTGTGCTGGCATGGTAGAATTTTACATTGGTTTTCACAGGTGTGTATGGACAGCAAGGCATGTCCCTTAAAATGCAGTTCAGAGGAAGCAAACTAAACAAGACATAAAGGCAGTATGCTTATCTGTCTCCAGAGAAAGGCAAAAGGGTCTGTCAGTAAGAGTCTAAAAAAGAAACCTGAACTGGGAAGTTTTAGTGGCTTGGGGATTGCTTCCCTCATTCACCTCCCACTCCTGGAAGGCAATTTTGACACCTTCTCTGACCTCTGTGTTTCCTTAGCACCCCAGAGAGCCAGAAGGACCACACTCCTCTCAGAGCAGCCTCCCAAACATCAGTGAAAAAGAGAGTGACACACTCCTCCTTGCACAGCACAAGCGAGGATCCCCCTGCCCTTTCCCCTCAGCTCCAGAGCCGTCCAAGTCATTAAAGGAAACTTCAGACTTTTCTGGCACCGCCTGAACAAGGAACTGCAAATAGTTTCCTCAAGCGGAGTATCAGCCTTGCTTCACCAAGATATTTATTATCCAACATTACAAACGGGAAACGGAGGTACGGGGGAGTTGCAAGGTCACACCGGAAACGTGCAGCTCAGCTGGAAATAAAAACATGGGTCTCCTGACTACTGTGACCAACAAGCTCTTTCCTTTCTGTAATAACAAAAGCTACTCTGCAAAATGGCTTTCATTTCTCCAACAGGACAGGAGAAATGTTTTCTGTTTTGTCTGCAGAAATTTAAATGATTTTTTTTTATTAACATTATTATTCTATTCTTTTAAGAAAGTTGTTCAGAAAGTGATCAAAAAGGAAAATCTCAGCTTTGGGTCATTTTCTCTCTTCTGTGTGAAGAAAAAGTTGTTAAATCTGCATTGGAGATGTATTTCAGTACTTCTCAGCTGTACTTCAAACAACCAGATCTCTATTCTTTTCAAACTGTTTTAACGCTGTGCTGTGATGTCTCAGTATCAGCAGTAATTTAACTGATAGCCAGCAGGAGGAGAAACAGACCAATGTGTGATCTTCCACATTCAAAATATAGCAAAAAAGGTTTTTATGGAATGATGAGATTAATGAGAGCTTGGGGTGGAGCAGGAACACGGAATCACCCTCACCAGCAGTTTTGCAGCAAAGTGCTATTTGAGCTTCAGGGCTCTGCTGGTGGTATCTCCACTGTTCTTCTAAAGCACAGGGTAACCTGGCCTGCCATCCACAACTTTCAGACTTGCTAGGTTGCATATGCATCCTCCACTTGACCACTCTGGGTTTGCAAAGGGCGTGTTAAGGAGCAAATATATACAAATGCTGTCACACCTCTCCACACAAGTTTTACTTTGCTCTTCTTAGACACGCTTGGCTGCTCTGCAGTGCTGCAATGCCTCTGGTGGCATGCCGTAATTCCTGATCCCTTTCAGACCAAGTGGCATCAGACAAAATGACCTGCAAGGAAGAAGCTGCAGGAAACCACATATCTATTCCAACGTATAGAATGTATACTTAGGAGCTGAAAGACTTGGGAGTTTCACTGTGATTGGCACCTTTGGTTTTGCGTAGGTCGCTGTGATTCAACCACGAAAGCCAGCGCTTGTACAATCTGCTGTTATATAGAAACATACACCAAATTCCTTTAAAAGGGTGCGGCCAGGCAACAGGGATGGAGGTTGCTCACTTGTCTTGTCAGGACTGCAGCAGCCAGGTTCAGGTGAAACCTTGCGGAGGCATGGAGAGCCCTTCCTTTTCCCGGCAGCTGCCGAGCACCATGGGGATGGAAAAACCCACCAGCCTGTGAGGCGGGGGCAAGAGGCCCCATCCAGAGGAAACTGGCAATGAGTTGACAGCACCACTTGCTCCCTTTCAAGATCCTTCCAAAACCTCAAATGAACTGTGCATGAAGCAGTGCATCCCTTTGCAGAAAGGGGACCTTTTTCATCTGTGACATCTCCACTTGGCATAGCTTGGTCTTAAAAAAAGGTGTTTCATTTAGGGTTACCAGCTTCCTTCAATGTAAGGTTGGGGGTTTTGTTCAGTTGCTTCACATTGGGATAACCTTCTGTGGCAAGACAAAAAAATAAATAGGAGAAGGACATATTGTATCATCATAAAATCAGTCTGGAGAGTTCAGCAAAGGCCATGGAACTACACTCTGAAACTGCTGTATAAGATCAAAGTAAGAACACGCACTAGGATGAAAATCAAATCTTCACTTGTAAACCCAGCAATGAAACATCTCTTCCAAACTGTAAGAAAGAAGATGGGTTGCTAGGATGTGAGAGGAATTATGGACTTGTGCTTCCAGTGCCTTGTCTGAATCACTGACATCCACTTCAAACAAGAGAGTATTTGCTGCAGAAGAGTATTTATACTAAAATAATTTTGAGACTGATGTGCCTTTGGCACTATGCAGTAATATGCAGCACTATGCCAATAAATTATTTTTAAAGAAAAGAATAATGGAGCAAGTCATGTGAAAGGAAATGAGAAAGAGCATACGCCCTGATCCACATCTAAAGGCTTTGCTGCAAGAAGGACTTGGACTTCTGTGTTTACCAGTGTACTTCTTTTCATGCATGTGGTTCTGCTTCTGTGCACAGCAACACCACTGAGCCAGTGCTGAGCACCTCAGTGACTGTATCACACAGTACCAGTCCTTAAACTACTGTCCCTTTGATATAAGCACCCTGAAAGGCTCAACTCTTTTGCGGTACCACATGTATCCACAGGGCATAGATTCAGCAGGAAATACAATCTGCAGCTATTATCACTTAAAAACAAGGAGCATAACCCCTAATATATATGAATTGTCACAGCCATCACACAGGAAGACCAAGTTCCAGGTTTGACTCCAGGAGAGGGTAAGGCCTCCTTTCCCATTGCCATGGAAAGGCTGGGGAAGGGATCAAGCCCAGCTGATCCCTGCTTCATTGCCAGTGAAACCTTGGTCAGGGGAGCCACAGAAGAGCTACTCTCTCTGGGGACTGTTGCATTGCATTGTCATTACAACTCTGCACTTACTTTTCCTCCAGGCTACTCTCATCATCGTAACCACTTGAAAACTTTTCCTTCCCCCCGCAAGGAAAGAGGGATAGCACCAACCTTTCCTGGCTGTAGGCTTTTTTCCAAAGCCTCTTCTCTTAAGCCAACCCTTCCCCTTCACCCTTGAGCCTAAACAAAGCAAAGTGAAAGCTCATGAGGTTCATGAAGCTGTCCTATAACCCTCAGTTCCATTGCTGCTCTAGAGACCTCACTTTAGGTCTCTAAAAGGGAGTGGTACATTCCTTGCATGTAGGTGAATTTCAGACAATCTCTAAACATTGATAAGGAAATTATTAATTGTTCCTTCTTAGGTAGCTAGTGTATATTCAGTGTGTGGCTTGAAACAGTTACCAGAGAAACGTGGATGGAATTCAGCACAAATTATTCTTTTATTTTTATGAAGTCAGTTTGACATTTTCTGTTCAGCTAGGCAGGTGAACCTGCTTTTCTTAACAGGTACTATTTACATAAAAAGAAGAATTCAGCATTATTAAGAGTAGAAAAAATGTGTGCCGCCGCCTGCTCACCTGGCTGCATTGTCAAAGGGTACCCTGATTCTCTAGGCATCTCTATGTGGCACAAATCCTGGTGTCTTCCTACAAGGCAGCATTGCTGTTAGCTGAAGAGAAAACTACCCTTCTAGCAAAAAGCATCATCCCAACAGCAGGGCAAGATTCTGTACCTATAAGTATCATCAAATTTATTTGGCTTGATATATTTAAAACAGTTCTCCCAAAACATTTGTCAAATTTATTATTATCAGTTGGCATTTGCACTAAAGAATTTATTTACCTCTAAATTTATTCTCCAAAGAAGTTGAGTTGCTTTAGCTGAAGTAATTCACCATTAAAAAGTAATCACAGGATAATTTAAACTGGAAGAGACTATGGGTTGTCTGCTCCAACTCCCTGCTTAAAGCAGGTTCAGTTAGATCAGGTTGCTCCAGGACTTTGTCCATTTGCGGTTTGAATATCTCTAAGGACTACTCTGGGCCTTGTTCCAATATTGTTACCATCCTCATGTTACAAAAGTTTTTCCTGGTGCCTAATGGGGATTTCCCACATTCCAGCATACGCCTGTTACCTCTCATCCTGTCGCTGTGCATCTCAGAGCAGAGCCTGGCTTCCTCTTCTCTGTACCCTCCCACCAGGCAGCTGCAGCAGCAGTGAGATCTCCCTTCAACTCCTCTTCCCAAGGCCAAACCAGCCCATTGCCCTCCACCTCCCCTTGTATGCCCTGTACTCCCGTTGCGGCCATCACAGGGACCCTCCATGGCACTCATTCCTGTATGTTAGTGTTTATCCTATACTGGGAACCCAAACCTGGGGAGAGCACACCAGAAGTGGACTCGCCAGTGCTGAGCATCTGGGAAGGATCCCTTCCCTTTCTGATGTAGCCCTGGGTGTGGGGGCTGCTTTGCTGCACAGGTGCACTCCTGTCTCCTGGCCACTTTGTGTTGTACCAGGATTCCAGGGCCTTTTCTGCAGAGCTGCTCGCACCTGGTTGGCCCCAATCTGTCCTACTGCAGGGCTTTGTCTGTCCCAGAGGCCAAGCTTTGCATTGGCCTTTGTTTAATGAATTCTGTGAGGTTCCCATCAGCCAGTTTCTCCAGCCTGCCCTGTTTGAATAGCAGCCCTGCCTTCCAGCATATTGAGTGCAACCCTCAATTTGGTGTCATCCAAGAGCACTGTCCAACCTATCATCCAAGACATTAATGAAAGCATTAAACTGTACTGGCCCCACTGCCAGTTCTTGAGGCATACCACTAATAACTGGCCACCAGCTGGACCTCATGGCACCATCGCTACCTTTTGAATCTGGCAGTCCAGGCAGTTTTTCACCCATTTCATGGTCTACATACCCAGCCTAAATCTCACTGTTTGGGCTGTAAGGAGTCTACAGGACATCATGGCAAAGGCCTTGCTAAAGTCAAGGTGTACAACACATGCTGTCCTCCCTTTTTCCACACAGCCACTCATGTCACTGTAGGAAAACAATCAAGTTGGTTGGGCAGGATTTCCGCTTGATCTGACTGACTCCCAGTCTCTTTCTTGTCCTTCCCATGGCTGCAAGTGGCTTCCAGAAGGATTTTCTCCATCACCTCTCCAGGGACTGAGCTGTGGCTGACCAGCCTGTATCCCTGGATCCTCATTGCCCTTCTTGAAGATGCAGGCAACATCTACTTTTCTGTCATCATCAGGAAAAAAAGTAATCAAACCAGGTATAGATGAAGTTGATAGAGATGAAGATGGTAGACAGCAAGCCTTGCAATGACACTGGCCAGCTCCTTCCACACCCTTGACTGCATCCCATCTGGTCCCATGAACCTGTGTGTCTCTAATTGGCTTAACGCTTCACTCCCAGGGACTGTGCTAGTATGCTCAGGGGGCTGGGCAGCCTGATGACAAACCTTTCTGGTAAAACTGAGCCCAATCCTCTGGGTGGAATAACCTAGGGCAGAATATTTAATCTGAAATGGTTACAGTTTGGCTGAATAACTGGCAACCAAGCTTCTCTAAAGGGAGCTGAATAGGGTTAAAGGATCAGTGTACAAGAGATAATTTTTTTTCTTTTGGAGATTACTCAAATGAGAGATTTTGCAGGAATGTGACTGATGTAAGGCCTCTTGGAGTCACTTGACATGGTGGCAGCAGCATGACCTGTGTATGCACTGTTGGATTTATTACTTCACCTAGTAAGTTCTTGTAAAAGAAATTATGAGCTTGACTGGTGAAGTTGGGGTTTTTTTGAGTCTGTAGAAAGTCATCTTATCTAGTCTAGAAAGAGTAAATACATTATGTATAAAGTAACATGATCCTTATCTGTTGAAGTGTCTTCTATTTTAGAGCACTGAAGTTTAAAAGAATAGCGGAGGCAAAAATCTTAATGTCTTGGTACATGCAGTTCCTAAATATTTGTGCTGGAAGCAAATAAGTCCCCGAAGCACACGTGCCTACATATATTTTGAGAGTAGGACAGATCAATAAAACAGGCATATGAGTCACACCTAAATAATTGTCTGTCCTTTAAATCAGCTGAAGGCCATCTCAAGTTGAACACTGAAAATTCCTGTGGTTTTCTGATTTCTTTTATGTTATCAAGTGAGATTTTAAAAAACATTTTATTTTTAGCATAAGATGTGCTATGGACAGGATTGAGGGCATGCTATTCCAATCAAAAAAACAGAAAAAGGATTTCTTTTCTTCGTGCAAATGCTTCATACATTCCTGAAATTTTACCCTTCTAACCACAGTGTTTTATTTGGCAATTGAGAAGTATGAAAAGAATGCTTATAAAGCCATTGCTTATCAATCGGGAAGTCAATGGATCGAATTAATTTTATTTAAAAGGTACCCTAAATTCTAAATGTAGAAGACCATTAAATAAATATTGCGACTAGTTTACAAGGTCAACACAACTGATCAAATACTGCCAGAAAACTTTACACTAATTTTAGTGACGAAAGAAGAATAATTTCAATGGATCCAATGTAAATAAATAAATAAATAATACAGCCTTCATTTGGAAAAGAGAGGATTTTTTGTCATAAAAATTTATGTGAGATGCAGTTGAATTCTGCTCAGGTTTGAATAAATTTCTGTTATCGTATCACAGAAGACCACTTTGTTTATCCTCAGACTATCTACCAGAATGAGGATATAGTATGGTCTCCATCTTTTGGATGTGAGAAATAAGGAGAAGTGCTGAAGCTTACAAGGATATCTGAAGCAAAGTGCAGCACTGGACCCTACTCTTCTAATTCCCAGACCAATGCTTTAAATGTTCCTTTCCAGAACAAACCAGAGGAGATGATACACTCCAGGAAGGAGGCTAACTTTAAAATGAATGTGAACACTGCATGTCTAGGACAAAGTGAGACTTATCTGTGTTTTATAACACCATCCTGTACATAAACATATCTGGTTATAATTTTTTCTCACAGATCTGAGGCACAAATCACTGGTAAACTCAAAGCAGATTCAGTGGCCAAAAACTCTTGAATCACTCTGTCCTAAATCTCTGTTTGGCCTTTATTAAACAGTTTTACAGTCCTATCCAAAACTCATTTAAATCATCAAGCTTAAACCACACTTAATTATTGCACCATACACTTAGATATAAAGCTTGTTCCCTTAGCTCATCTAAGATCTCTAGGCAACACAGCTGTCTCCACTAAGGCAGCTCACAGATCAAACCTACAAGTGGCTTCCTCTATATAATGTGAGAGCAGGCAAAATCCAGTACCACGGACCAAAGGTGTTTAACAGCCATGCTCATTATGTGACTCATGAAATCAATGATAAATTCTCTTTGATAAGAGTGAGCTAGAACAGCACCATAGGGAAAACTTGCTAAATTATCAGGATGTAAATTTGCCCATTGACATAAACTAGACTGCCTTCCTTCTTGTACTCAGCTGGTTACTGTCTTCAAATGTGTACATTTATTACAAAACAAACTTGTAGACAGCTTGATTCACAGTTGTACTTAATGCTGGAGTTACATGTTTCTACATATAGAAGAAAGAAGCCATCTTGACTCACTCATCTCCTGGCTCAGTTTTATAGGAATTATCCTTAAAAAATACTTTACTTCTCATGAGTCAAGCTTATTTTGTAAAGTAATTGCCAAAACAGTAAATACTGGGCTCCATAACAGACTCTTTTCTAAACGGTAAGTTTAGATATGAAGAACAACTTCAGCCTGAGTAAAATGTTAAAGATAAAAAATTACTGCCTATCATTTATATATATATACTGCACTTAACATGGAATTATTTACCCTATTGTCCCCTCTATGATAACAAAGTGTAATAAAATACTTACATAATCTCAATAATGGAGAAGAAATATGCTTATGCAAGGCTGTGTAAGATTTCAGAAGACCTGAGATGTTCATGATTTTTATAGGAGGCATATAAAGACTTGTTGATAACATCTTGAAATGGGATGAAAACAAAGTTTAATTCTAGGCTTTCTAGTTGGTCTTAAACCAGAAGACATTTTCGTAAACCAAAACTGGGAGGGGGGCGTGTGTGTGTGTGTGTGTGTGAGCTGTGAGACCCTTAAAAAAAAAGCTGAATATTGTATTGCAAAGAGATAGATAAATGTATTATTTCATGCTACACTCCTATTTCCTTTGGCTTATCAGACCTACAGACAACTTACATCCTGATTAGATTCTAAAGCAGTGATGGTACAGCTTTAAAAGTATTGCATACAGGAAATGAAAGAGAAGAAACTTATTTTAAAATTAAATATGTAATGAGTACCACCAAAGACAATTAATTAATCTTGACAAAATTCTTTCATAGCTTTGCTACCATGCTTGGGTTTTTAATGAGATTCTAATTCTCTATTCTGAGTCAGTTCACAATTTTCTTGAAGTACAGGATAACTGTGTTATATTACTCTGAATGCTTAAAAATTATATTACCTTTCAAGAATTTTCACAGCAGCCTTGGCTATTGAAAAAAACCTGTGTATTGGGTTTGCATGGCAAGGTTTTAGGAGCAGGGGGGCTACAGGGGTGGCTTCTGTGAGAAGCTGCTAGAAGCTTCCCCCATGTCCAACAGAACCAATGCCAGCCAGCTACAAGACGGGCACACCGCTGGCCAAGGCCGAGCCCATCAGCAATGGTGGTAGTGCCTCTGGGATAACGTATCTAAGAGGGGAAAAAACCCCTTTCTTTGAGCAGACAGGGAAGGGGTTTTGTACAGCTGAGCTGCACTGCTCTTCCTGACAGTGGTGATGTATTTCTTGCTATTTCATAGATTACAGTACAGCAAATGACCAAATATATACTGCCATTTATTACTGTAGTCTCCCAGACTGTCCCTGACAGTAAGTGAAGAGTTCAGTGTCCGTGAGCTGGGTAGAAATCACGTATTTACACCAGGGCTCTCATTTGGTGAATATTAGCCAGGTTCATCTCTGCTTTTTGGCCTAATGGCCAACTTTTTGATTGTCTATTAGAAATCATTTACTACGTTGTTGTTGGCTACCTCTCTCCTTGCAACATGTCACACTCGTACACTATAGTCAGCTGTTCATAAGTCACAACTCAAATCAAAACAACTCAATGCTGGTTAACTTCAAAAGCTTAACCACTGCCTTCAGGGACTGCCTTTTTTCAGCTGACCATCATTGCTCCTTGGAATCAGCTGCTTTGTGTCAAGCTATTTCTCATTTAAAGTTTGCCATTAGATGTTGAAATTTTGACTCCTGTCCTGAAGTCTTTTTCTTCTCCAAGGCAGTGGTGAACCCCCGGAGAATGCTGTGTTAACAGCCACCATGAGGTCCATGAACACAAGCTCATCTTTGCTCTTGAAACTGCAAAGCACAGTCATAAGCCTCTGTCTCCAAAAAGAATAGGCCAATGACATTAGCTAGGATTGAAGGATCCCAGCCTTTTCCTTATCCCTGCAGAAAACAAGTGTGAGTACCCTTCAAATTGCATGCCAGCTTGATGCATACTCCCAAGAGCACATCCAAGACTCCTTAACTAGCTCTGGCCAGAGCAAAATGATAATGGTTGGCAGATATTAGTGATTAGATTACTCATAAAAAAAGGGAAAATATGACAGGTGGCAACAAGTAGTCTCCTATTCATCTTTTTTTTTTTTTTTTTAATTTTTGGAACATACAGACTTGTAATCCCATTACATATGTTGTAAACAAACTGTAACGTTCTACATGTGTGATTTAGAGACAAATCATTTCACTTTCCCTATATTCTTCTCTGTTTTCATTTTGTGCTAGTGGGATAAGACAGAGGTTTTTCCTTAGTACTTCCTGAGAAGTTACCACCCAGACTGTATGCATGTGTGTAAAAATAACAGAATATATTTTTCCTAATTTTACTGTATGATTAAATCCAGGAGCATAAGTTTAAGAAAAATTCATTAAACTAAAATCAGTTAACATTCACTGCTGCTTTCTTTTTGCATAATATAAATTAAAAAAAAAAAAAAAAAAAAGAAGACAGGCAGCCATTTTCTTCCTCTTTCAAATACACACCGGCCCTTGGGGGAACTGAATTTGAGACTGGAACTTTATGCAGGACCAAGGCATCTGTTAAGGTCAGTGCAGCCTGTTCAAGTGCTTTGCTTTCCATAAGGTAGGTCTGAACCAGCTGCTTCTATAGGCTTTTCCTTTTCAGGTCCATTCTCTGTTGTCATTAAAATCCCTGTGAATAAAATGGAAAATAACCCCAGCAGTGCTATTAACAGTGTGTGTGCAGGCAGGGCAGTACTGAGGAAGGGGAGCGGCAGGATTGGTGCTGACACTGCGCCAGTTTAGCGGGCACTGAATGATTCAAAGAAATCAATGACGTTCTCGCTATCATAATCTTTTTAGACCTTGTACTAATGCCCAGAACATTGCTGTGGTCCCAAGGCTAAGTAGAACAGATTTTATAACAAGGCTATTTCATGGTATGATGAAAGATTTGCCTTTGAGGATTTCTGTTTCAAAGATAAATCAACGTCCAGTTAGTTCTGCAGTATGTGTGCAGTGTGAAGGGTTAAGACTGTGCTTGACTACAGAGGCTGATGGGTGTGATTGAGACCAAAGTGTATTAAGAGCTTACAAACCAAGGTAACATTCGTGCTGCCTCATATTTTTGCTCAGAGATAGATTTACTTTCAATTTTCCACTTACATATATGTATGCAGTTACTCCACTTGCATAGATATGCAATTTATTTCCATCTTTTTGTGTGCTTAGTTGCAGACTTTCATTTTTAAGCTAATTTCTAAGCGTATGGCTGACAACATTCTGGGAAAAGGGGCTCAGTTACTAAAAACACTACAGATCTTTGATCTATAGGCATAGGATTTGTAATTGGACAGTCACAGAAACCACATAAACTTGTTTTAATCATGCTTCAAGTGAACTATGGACCTGCACAAGGCAAACAAAAAGTTGTGCAGAATGTAGATACAGCTCTCTGCATTTTTCACTTGTGCTAATAGGAGTAATGCTAGTGCACTTGAAAAGTCTTGTCTTCTCATCCCACCTTACACTTGTAAATGTTTTCACCATCAGTTATCTAGTTAAGAGTAGATTGGGAGTTTTCAGGCAACTGGAGAAGGCCAGAAACTTCCTGCTGAAATTTGTATACCACCTCAAAGAGGAACCACTCCTTCAGATCTGAGTCCAGCTTCTGTTTTTACACAAAAAGCTCTGCAGTATTGGGGGTGCTGTTTCAGTGCAGAAAGGGGGAAGGGAAAATTAAATTGCAAAATTTTGACACAGGATGGGAAACTCTTTCCTCAAGAGGCTTAGTCAGAGTGTGCCTGCCTTGTAACTTAACTTTTATCAGTATTGAAGTTATCTAAGCTTCCCTGACCTGAAAGACTTAAAAGAAACAACATATCTAAATAACGGGCAACAAATACTGTTGTGACTAAATACAACAAAGAAGAATCTGGTTTGCAGCACCTTGGATTAATTACACTTTCATCAGAATCAATTCATATGATGAATTTGATTTCCACTTGATGTTTTAGATTCAGGGGAGTCCCAACATGTATCTTTTCATACAGCTTTACTCTCACACAGCACTAATGACAAGTGTGACACCCCTTTGCCTCGAATCACTCTAATGCTCGCTCACACCGTATCTTTAATACATGTTCTCCGTTGCTTCACACCCACGAGTTGTCTCTCGTGCAAGACACCTGCACACCCAATGATGAAACCAGATTTCCAGCTTCACATCCAAAGCTCAGCTGAGTGACCTCTGAAGTTACTCCCTTGAAAGACCCCACTGGCCAGAAAGCGCTGCTGCTGCTGCCTGTTCCCATTAGTCAGTGGGACCTTTGTCATTCTCTTAGAGCAGAAAGAATTGTCTCTTCAGAAAAACCCACCATCAGCACTACCACTTAGCTAGACTTTGCAAAACCTGTTTTCACTGGGAGATCAGACACAGTGAGTAAGAGAAGACCCCACCCCTCTGTGTACTGCTTAATGTCTCGGTCAGAAATCGTGTCTTCCTGCCTGTCATCCATGTTTAATTAATTCTTCCTTGTGGGATGGGAATCCTCTCAGAGTAACAGCTCTGGAGAATCACCTTATACCTTGGAACAGAAACAAGCCACATTCTAGACACTTTCTACATATTTCAATTTCATGGAATTTAGTAGATCATATGGGTTTTTTAAAGTCCCCTACCAACATACAGGACTGCAACTGGTTGTTGAATTTGGTTTACCCAAAACAACTGAAAAGCTTTCTGATTGCATGGAATAGGAATTTTTCACCAGCTATTAAGCAACTGTATAAGGAAAGGAAGTATTATAGACAGCAGCAGCAAGAACAGCAGGCTGTCTGCTTAATCCTTTTTTTCATGCCCCTTTCAGGAATGAGCAGGAAGTAAACACGCACTGTGTTCAGACTCATCATTTATTAGAGATTAAAGAGAAAATAATCTGATCTTCCAGATACCTCTTCATACCAAACATGTCTAAAAGTGATGCTTTCAAATATCCCAGGGCCAGAAGAGCAGGCTGTGCTGTTACCATATAAGGATCATTTGTTCAGGAAGAGACTTCATATTTTAAGGAAAAAGATGAAATGGTGCCTCACTCAGCGCATCCTATTATTTTCAATGGAATGTTTTCCATCCCAGAAATTCTACCCTGAAAGGTAATGATCTGACTCACAATGGCCAAACAAGGACACAATGCTATCAAGCAATGGGTGGGGAGCAGGGAATTAAAAACCATATTTTAATGGATGTTTCCCAGTATTGGTATTGTACCTGACTCAAGAAAAAACATCTAGTAACAAACTTAACTAACAGCTTGTCTGGATCAAATGCAATTCCCAAACACCATCTTCAGATGCAGAGGAACAGAAATGTAAATCTGGACTCCATTCAAATACGCAAAATATATCCTTCCTAGTGGCTGAGCAAACATCCCATTATGGTTATACACCCACTAACACAGAGGGCTGGAGGGGGTTGCTTCAGACAAGTGAAAGAGCTGGCCTATGGTCCATAAAATACACATCTGAATTTCGTAACCAAGACCCTTCCTGCAGTGTAACGGGAAAAAAATATTTTAGCTCCATTAGAGGTCTTGCACTTTGTGCTGAAAGCAGCTCTTTAGTTCAGCTAGCTTATCACTGAAAAGCTAGTCATAAAACTGTACCCAACACAACTACAACTGAATTTACCAGAAATCACATGCATACATTCAAGGGTATAAATAAACACCAGATAAATGGTTGTCCTTTACATCATAGTTATCCAAGTTGTTCTTTCTCCTTCGGCAGTTTGCAGCATTCCTACCTACTTTGTCTGGAGCAGCTTTATTGCTAAGAACATCTTTTAAGTTGAACAGTAATAAACATCTTTGCTTATAAAACTACTGAGCAAATGTTTAAAAAAACAAAAGTACCTTTTTTTACATTAGGCCAGAATTAAAAAAAAAAAAAAAAAAAACCAAAAAAAGAGAGAGAAAAAAAGCTGGAGATAAACCACAGAACAAGTTTTCAAGGAACAAAGACGCATATGCACAAATATTCATTGCACCACAATCACACATGCCTTAGAAATTCTCTAGCCATTAGTTCAGCTGTATTCTGAGTGCAGTTACAGCATCTAAGACATGAGAAATGTCTGCAAAGTATAACTCCATTGACAAATATGAGTGTTCCTTCCACGCATGGTAAGTGTTTGCGTGTACAAATACAGAAGTTAGTGTGACGGCAGGTCTGTGTGTCATTTATTTCTGCTGCTCTAAGATACGTATATGGCCCTGTCAATGACAAGGAAGGTAGAATTACGTTTTTCTTCATGTATGCTTCCTAACTGTTAGATAAAGTTGCATTAAGTTGGCTTAGATCCTATAAAAACTGTGCAACTTTGTTTGTAAAAATTCTGGGAATTATCTGCCATGGCCACACACATAACCACAATGTCAAATACATTCTAGCCCCCTAGCTATTATCTCCTTTTGCTTGAGTTATGACTACTATAGACAAGCAGGTTAACAGGATTAAAACTGTTCAGTCACCAGAGGAAAATAATCTATTGTCCACATACGGCAAACACTTACAATTTCCTTGGGATATTTAAACAATTTTACATATGCAATACTGCAATAGGAGCCACAAGTTTTGGAGAAAAACAAACCACTATCTTTCAAAACACAAGCTTTGATTTTTAAAGAAATGTTTAAAAAACAAAACAAAACGAAAAAACCCCACCCACTTTAAAATGTCCTCACTTGGCTACAAAACCACTTACTTAGGAGCACAAGAGCTATGTGTCTTTTTCTGCTCACACATCACCTTCCCCAAGCCTTTCAGCTCTATCACTTAACTAAGCAGAGCAGCCCTGATAAAGCAGTAACACACATGAAAGACCCAATTTGGGATGGGAACCATTAGGCCAAGTTAGCTGCAAATGCAACGACAAAGATAAAGCACAGCTTCCGTAGCTGGGGATTGATTCAGACGCACCACTGGTAATCTGGCACAGCTCCTGTGCAGACAGTGCATTTTGCAACGAAGCATGCTGTTGCTGGGGACTGAAGGAAGGATCCTGGGGAAGAGCAACTTTGTTAAGTGTTTAGGCATGTTTTCTGCATCTGTTTTTTGTTAGAGCCTTGCAACTGCAGCTGTAAGAAAAAGATGAGTCAGACATCCACTCCCTTGGTGCTATGTGACCAGGACAGTCTAGTTAAGGAAAGAAGAAGAACCAGTTTTTGGAAAGCCGAATCACTTCACCTGAGAGGGTGAGTGCAGGCTACAGTTTAAAGCAATCTCAAGCTGCACACAAAAGGGCAAAAATAAATTTTGTAAGTCATTGAGTGTGTCTTCTAGGCAAATGGAAATTAAGAGGCAGAGGGGAGAGATGTTTTGAAGTGGATGACAGGCAGCAATGGTGAGACCTAGGAACAGATCTTTAAAGCAAGGCTTCCCTCTTTTTAGAGAAAATATGGAAGAAAGTACATTGAGAAAAGGTATGACATCTGTTGAAGGCACAGTCTGTGAAAAAGTCAAAGGCTCACCTAACTAGATAATGTCTGTTTTCAATTATTTTTGAATTATGGTAGTTGTATTTCTTCAACTACTTTGCACTCTATTGTTGTGTTTCATGGTGTAATAAACCTATGTAATCTGAAACTTTTCAAAATTACTTTCTGCCTCCCTTACTCAAGAAGTCTTCCCAACAGTTTGCTGTGACTTGCCTCCAGGAATGCTAGACTTCTGCATCAGTAGCTTAGTTTGGGATATGGGAAGTATTTTTACATTGACTTTTCTAGATGTCATGTATTTAAGTCACTACCTTATAGACAGAAAAACTATTTGCTTGCATGACTTATCTTTATTTGTGACACAAAAGAGTTTGTTTTGTTTGGTTTTTTTCTGTCTGGAGATGTATAATGAGCAAAATTTCTCAAAACTAACTTTGTGTTGAGAAAGGATGTTCACATATCTTTCTTTTTTCGTGATTTTACATCAGCTGTCCCTCTTGCTTGTTTAGCCTAAACTTCAGTGTGAAAAAAAACCCACTTGCAAACTTTCTCAAGAATATAAAAAACATTCTTTCTAATGAGCTCGAAAGCTCTCTGCAGAATAGACTGTCTTTTTGGACATAATTTGTGCAGCACCTTGCATTGTCACATTCTGATACATGGCTAATGGTCCTAAATAGGTGACAATGAAAATGTCATAGTTTACTAGTGCATGTTAACTTAAGTGGAAACTTTTCACTGCATTTAACAACATATAATAATAACAATGTACAACCGTACAACGGTAATAATAGCCTTCCAATTTCTTTTATATATGTGCATAATTTAGAAAACTTCCACAAATGGGATGGTAACATATGGATTTTTAAAAACACATAAAAAACATTCAAAATTGTGTACAGAAACCTAGGGAAGCTAATTATTTACTTTTTAAATGCAACTAATTTTTCTTCCAAATTATTTTTATGAAATCATAGAATAATTCAGATTGGAAGTGACGTCTGAAATTAATCTAACTTCCTGCTTGAAGCAGGTCCAATTAGATCTGGCTTCTCAGAGGTTTGACAAGTCAAATTTTAATCTCTCCATGCACAGAGATTCCACATCCTCTCCAGGCCCTGTTCCAATGCCTGATTATAGAACCATAGAATGTTTTGGGTTGGAAGGGATCTTCAAGATCATCTAGTTACAACCCCCCTGCCATGGGCAGGGACACCCTCCACTAGACCAGGTTGCCCAAAGCCCCATCCAACCTGACCTTTAACACTTCCAGGGAGGGGACATCCACAGCTTCTCATCCTATTGCTGTTCACCGCTGGGAAGAGTTTGGCTCCATTTTCTCTGCTCCCTCTCACCAGGCAGTTGCAGAGAGCAGGGAGATCTCTCCTTGCCCTCCTCTTCCCCAGGCTGAACCAGCCCAGTGTCCCCCACTTCCCCTTGTATGCCCTGTGATCCAACCCTGACCACCTCAGGGACCCTTCTCTGGACCTGTCCAGGACCCTCTGCACAGCAGCTCTGCCTTCTAGCACATTGATTGCTCCCCCCAGTTTGGTATCGTTGTCAGTTTTCCAAGACTGCCATTCATCCGATCATCCAGGTTGTCAATAGACACATTAAACAGTACTGTGATGCTTCCTCCTTGCCTCGGTCCCAGACTTTTGTTTGGATGTTGCAGGCCTGTGGATGAAGAGAGAGCACCTGCCTGTTGCTGGCATAGGGCACAAGCTTCTAACTTTTCCCATCCCAAGGGTCTCCACAATGTCCCTTGTCTACCCATGGCCTCTGACTCTTTCTTCTCCTTGTACTGTGTGGCTTGGGCTTTTGCCACTGCAGGATATCTAAAAAGACCCTGTGGAGATCCTGTTCCTTCCTAAATCTACACAGTCTGCTCATCTCTTCCCATCACTCTTGAAATTACTTCTTCAGACATAAAATCTAGGACTGAGATTCAGAAGAGACACGTCTTCCTCATCACCTTCACCAACATGAACTTGAGTCAATGGACTTTAGAAAACAAGTATAATTTGGCAGTTTGACATTATCATGAACTGACACCTTGTCCTGGTATGAGCATTTTAACCCCTCCATGTGGCCTCAGAAGCCCATGTAAGGCACCTGATCCTGTGGGTGCCTTCTGAAGAGAGACATCTCCTGGAAATTCACAGCAAGTGTTGTATTTCATAATAGGCATTTAAAATAAAGATTAATATTCACACCACAAATATTTCTACAGCAGTTCTGCCCTGAAGTTCATATGAAGACAAAAATATTTTGCTCTCCACAAGATGCTTGAGGGTTTTGCTGAGTGCAAATATTCTTAAAAGAAGCTTCTCATCTTAGACAAAAAGCAATAAATGATGCATGAAACAGCTCATTGTAGGTGTAACCCCAATGACTTTTTTAATGCCCTTCTGAAATGCAAACATCTCCTTGCTGCAGGGGTAGTTGTAACTAACTGTTTGGATATTAATAATCAGGCTGTGTTTGCCTGACTCTAAAGAAGAGCTCAAACAAAAGGGCTGTTCCTACACGCCCTGGCAGAGTTACCAGCAGCATTACCCACTGTGGTTCTGCAGATGGAGGCAGACTGTTTAGACACTCAATAGTAAGAGAAACTCCTAAACATCAAGCTTGCGTGCAGAAAGGAATCGCCGTCCATCTTGTAACTCAGGGGGAGGGGAAAGGTTCAAACTAGTCAACAAAATCTTATTCAATGCCATAAAGCAAAAGTTCACAGTTCAAGCTCCTTCCTGCTGCTCACTATCTCCTCAGCCTGCAATCAGCTGACAAACAAAGAGAAAGTAACTGTAATTCAGTTTATTGAACCAAGAAATATTTTATTCGATAATAACCCAGATAGGTATTTTAATTCCAGTGCTTATCTTTATGACAGGTATACTTACTGACTGCAATAAATTTGAAATATTTATCTGAGGAAAGGTCTTAAGGGTGATTACTATAAGGAAGACCATGCTCTTCAGAACCTGTAAACCTGAAAGTCCAGATATATCTCCCCAAAATTCAAATGGGATATTTTTAAAGAATAATTCTTCTCCCTTCAGTTTCACTCTGAGTAAAGCAGAGACAAAAAAATTGTTCATCTGCTGTCACTGAGTACCAGTTTCCAGAGTCATTTTTCAGTGAGTTTGTAGTTCTGGACCCAGTCTCTGGCCATCCCAATTCTAACCTGGAGACAAACCGAACTTCCCAATGCCTCAAGTGAAGGCCATAACCACTGGGTCATCATCTGCAGTATCTCCTGCTAAAGTACACAGGAAAACAAAGAAACCTATAGCTGTCAAAGCAGAAATGTCTGACATGAATGTCTCTTTCTTATTTTGATGAGAAATTTCCAAGCATTTCCACCAAAGCCTTCCATTTCAAAAGACTTAACATTTCATTTTCTGCCCTGTAACAAATAAGCAAAACAAACATCTAATCTGAACATTCCCCACCCATCTCTAGCCATGAGATGAGCTGCTTTGTACATCCATTTTCACTGTCTCTGGCTTTCTGTGCCTGTAAGAGCTTATTTTCTTCTCGTGGCACAAAGAGCAGCTGACAGAGATGGCAACTTCAACGAGACCTGTGACAAATGAGACACAGATGCCAGAGGCCTGGGACAACACTGTTCACATATGCTGGGAGGAGAACTTGGGGAGGGGTGACCTGAAATGATCACTCATTTACACAGGGAACATCATTCCTGGCTTTGTGATCCTTTCACATACTGACTATTGCCAGGACAAATGGAAATTCAGGGTACAGTTGCTTTTACAGCCATTAGATCAGGGACTGTCACCTTCTCTGCTTGGAAGAGTTGTATCACACTGCAGATCATGTTCTCCTCTTTTTTTTTTTCATATGCAATAATAGTAAGAGGCAAGGGTGATAAATCGTGTGGTTTCTGCGGGCTATGTTACAAAGTCCAACAGTTAACAGGCTTGAGGAGGTCATTTGAAAATGCCGTATCAGCAACCTGTTAGACTTTCTTTTTCACTCCCCACCCACAGTCACCTGCTTTTTCAAACAGGCTGAGAATGGTAACAGGCTAGTTCAAGGTATGTCATTAAAAGCAACAAGAAAATCCTTCCTTGATCAGTTAACTGCAATTCCCAGGATTAAGTCTATTCACTACCAGAACGGGTATAATGACTCATCTCCTATGTTAAGTAAGAGCCAACAACTTGATACAATATTGAATTTCTCCCAGCCCTGCCACAGGAAGAATTTGGGACAAATTAAGTTAATCTCCGTCAGAAACATGGCTCAAAACACTGTTTTAAGATTTTTACTCCTGTCCTTGTTACAAAAGGTGACGTTGTCACATTCCCAAGCTTGCAGGAGCAATGAAAAATAGCCTCCCTGAATGGGAGGAGAGGAGAAGGAAAGGTAAAAATCTCTTCTGATAATATCAAACTTACGTACTAAGCTTCAGGTTGCCTTGGGTAGGCTTCTTCTTGAGACAATCTTTTGGTACCAAAAAAAAAAAAAAATAGCCTTTGTAATAATTTCTGAGTGACCATTTCTATGCTCATTTTCCCAATATTAGATCCCCTGTAAAAAGTTTGTCCAGTGACAAGGAAACTGAACTTTCTGTATTAACCCCAAACTGTCATCTATTTCCATTAAATTAACAATTTCCAACACCTGATAGCAGGGTGTGAGAGGATGGAAGAAACTTAGTTAAGAGGCTACCTACTCTCTTCAGAGATTTGTATCCTCACCTAAAATGTAAATAAGTATCTGTATTTTATGTGCTTAGCCAAGCAGTTCTGTGTTACATGAACAATATGAAACAGAAGACGTCTTTGTCTTTATGTGAGTTTGAAAAATGCTAAGAAAACAAGTTGAAGAAGACAACAGGAAAATGACATTAGGAAATATATCACGTATTTCAAAAGAACCCCCAATATTAGTGAGGCAAATCTCTGCCTTACTGCAAAGAATGCCTTCTTTCACCCAAGAAGCTGAACTGTGGCTACACCTTTAATTTTGGTAGTCTGAACTATGCTGCAGATTTGCTTGATGTTGTCCTCTGCCATCTTCCTCTGCATTTCCTACCTGATGGGAAAAGGCCAAGGGGGAGGCAAGGGCTGTCAGGGCCTTCTCAGGCACTTGCTGATGAGTTAGCTGGAGTCCTCTTTTTTTCACCTTTTATTCAGCATTGTTGAAAAACTGAGTGAAAAATCTGGTGTGTGGAAAGAGATCGTTCTTATTCCGTGCTTGCATACACCCACACTCCTGAACATGGGAGATTTGGACTCAGTAACTTCAGAAGACTGGATTGAATGTAAAATTAATGATAATCTCAAGTCAGATGCCAAGTTACCTAAAGCTTCAGTATCTTGTCCTTGGAGTGAAATCCAAAAGGCCAGATACAGCAAGGAAAATTCCCTGCATGTTGCACCAGAGAAGTGAATACCCGGGGAAGGTGGTGCAATAAAACCAGCTGCTGCGCAGGAAACCATCTGTAGCTTGGCAAACACAATGCAGAAAGGTGTGCCTGAACCCTCACTACTTTCTCAAAAGCGGCCACTGTGTTCCCAGCTGCAACTGGTCAGTCACATCCTCCTGGACACAAAGGCCAGGGTCCTCCTTTGCACTGGTCTTCAAAAAAACTGACCCAAGCAGAAGTGATCCCTGCAGCAAGCCTTGTAGCAAGGTCCTGCAGGGCCGGTCCAACTTGCCTCATGCCACACAGACCACCTGTGGCAAAGGGTTCAAATAAGGCTTTAACTGAGGTTTTCAGCCCTCCTCTCCTCTCCTCATCACCAGGATGCTGACTCAGCTACCTGCAGAGATTAACTGCAATATCCCAAAGCTATACATTAAACAGCATCAATTGACAGGAGTCAATTGGTCTCCTGCCTTGACCACTCAAAAACATTGGTTTTGTGGTAGGAATTAGGTTAAAGTTTGTTAATTGGCATTCCATTGGCTCATACTAACATTGCAGCAGTATTGCCCTGAGCGTCCTGCACTTGAAGGAACACTGCTGTTTGTCCCATCCCCAACTGAGATTCAGTATTTAACAACGGGGATCCTTTGTTCCATGAACAGAGGTAAACATTCATATTTAGGAGCAACAGGATTTCCCCACACACCATCTGCAGGCCACAGAAAGAGGCATGTGATTTATGTGCAGGCAGAATGGTTAGACTGGATGGTAACCACTTAAGATCCTATATTAAGAAAATTACAGGATATGAACCATTTTCTGTGGGCTTTTCTTTCTTCAGTAGATTTCTAGTTTAAGTTTCCACTGACTCCTGAAAAGCACCAAGTGTACAGTTACCTTTTTCGGCCAGTCTCAATTTTTTTAGACCTGATAAAGTTATATAATTCTAGGATAGGTTTATGTTTGAATACTTTAGTTTTTATAAACGCTTAGATCCTTTCAAAGTCAGCTTTACTGCACCCACATATTGTATTTATTACCATCTACTTTCATGTGCTATCCACACTTAATAGGATGGAGTAGGATTTTGCCAGTAGTAGCAAACTCCACATGCTTTTCCCAGCATCTTTGCCAAATGGCCATAAAAGTTTTTTTGGTGGATGGCCAATGAATGCTGGTGGTCTATAACCACAATTTCTCAAACAATATGGAAAGAAATCTGTTCTGGAATATCTTTGATCTGCTAGCAAACAAAGCATTTATTCATTGGGATGAAATAAGAGGCATTCTTCAAATCATAAATACAAACATTCTGAAGAGAAAAGAAAAATCTCTGCTACTCTGTGCAGTGGGACCATACATGCACCCCAAAATGTCATAATATTTTTTAAGTCTACTGAGCATTGGTACCTGTATTTTTGTCTCTGTGATGAAATGAATATGTTGTACATTGGAGAAGGGCTCCTATGGCTAATGCATCTATCACTGTATGCATCCCTAACTTGCTGCTGCTGCAAGCAACACAGCCCGGCAGCGCTCCTGCCTTTGCAGCTGAGTGATCAGGTGTAACACCCTGCAGCTGTAAGGAAGGAGTGGGCTCTGGATCTATCCCATACCTCCTGCGGACTCAACAGGTGACCTTCCCAGCTATTCTCTGATAATAGTCAGTTAACCAGGAAGTTCCCAACAGCACTGATGGCAGGGTTAACTTTCACTTATTTTGAAACCACCCTGTATATTTTTTTTGCCTTTGCTACCTTCCTTGTGAGAAAAAAAAAAGGCTCTAATACCACTGCTATATTTGAAAAGCAAACACAGGCTTTTGTCACACATGATTTGTTGGTCACTATATCTCTCACATTTTGGGGAGGGTTTAGAGATCTTCTGAGCAAGAATATGCACTTGGCTGTTTCATTCAGGTCCAACAGCCTTGCAGAGAGAGCTCCCACAGGCTTTCAAAGAGGAATGAGATCTGTACTGGGAGCTTTCCAAACAAGGCGCTCTAAACCTTTCAATTTCTGGTTGTTGGTTTTCTGTTGGTTTTTGGTGGGTTTTTTTAAATGTAGAACATCTCCATAAACTCCAGTGGGTGTAAACTCAGCCCAGCTTTCATTACAACTCACCTTAAGATCCATTTGAGAAAGAAATTTCTCAAACAGGCCATGTCTGGCACACTGAAGAAAGCAGAGTAGAGAGGCACATTTCCAGAGATTTCAACATCCCTGCTTTGCCTTCTGATACCCATGTAGCTGGTTGTGGCACACCTGCATGTGTCCTTGCCCTGAAGCAATAACCGTCCTGAGGAGCTGTGAGGATGCATCTCTGCCAAGAGCCCGTTCAGACTTATCTGCAGAATGCCTGAACGGAGCTTCTCAGGCCTTGTGGCAGTAGAGAGCCCAGGTCTGCATGAAACAGTGAGAGATCTGGGTGAGCTAGAAGGCTATATGCAGACTGGAAGAGGAGAGGGTTGCTACAAAACAGCCATCAAGGGGTTAACAGCCCAGCCCAGAAATGCTTTGGGATAATGCCATGTGCCAAACCTGCTTTCCTTCCTGTTCATTCAGCAGGAGTCATCCCCGTCACACACTATTAGGATGCAGCTGAAATAAAAATAGCCTGTTCCCTGCAATTCTCTCTTCAGCTGGGCAGGGGTTTTTCATCCAGGAGGAGGAATGGAGCAAAACGGGAGGAGAAGGATTTAACGGAGAAATGCCTTTGCAAGTCTTGCCACCTCAGGCAAAGGCAGCTGCCTGGGTATCTGTACTAACATCAAGATGTCCCCTGCTTACAGCCAGCCCCCTCAGGACTCTCAATTTCTCCTGCTTGCACACCAGTCCCTCACAGCACTCTAGAGCAGTGGGATGCTTTGTGCTAATCTTGTTTTCATTGGTGACAGAGAAACACCACCATTAGAGATAAAGCTATAACCCTTTTCAAATCACAGAACAACACTGCACAGTGATGTCGTTAGGGATTTTTCTCACTTTCAGCCATGTAAAAAATCAGGAAATGAGGCTACTACAGCTGTTTAGCATTCCTCTGCATTCAGGGACAGTCATTTTCAGGACGCAGCTGATCCCATTTGTCCTAAACACTCAGTTTAGGGTTATTCTAATTTTTCCCTAAGACTAGATTAATACAGTCTCCAATAACTGGCATTTCCCATCTCTAAGTCCCATCTGACTGAAAATAGCTATTTGAGGCCTTTGTAAGAACTACACACATACAGCTCATAAAGCTATAGTCACAATGAAATGATGGTGCCAACTCATGCTAATAAAAGTATGTTAGCAAGGGTTAGGGCTCTATGTTGCTTTTGCAAATATCACAGCAGTTGCAGATGGACCCTGGAAATCTCTGTCCAGTCCTGATGTCTATGCTTCAGAGTATATTCTGGCAAAAAAGCCACAAGAACACTCCTTAGTCTTGAAAATTTTCTTTGTAATAAGAAATACTTGAGAAATCTCACTGATTAACACAACAAAAACTTAAACAGGGATTTGGTCACAGCCTGGCACTACTTACATTTGGGGGATGTTTTCAATACTGTATGCTTCTTTCAATCAAGCAAGTAAAAAGACATGAAGTCATTCAGTGGCTGGAAGCTAAAACTGAGAAGAATGAGGGCTACAATAAAGATGTATATTTTTCAAAAGGAGGATGATTGGCCACTAAGGTGGTGATTGGTTTTCTGCCAGTGAAAGCTTTTTGATAAATAAGATTGATCTGTCCACAGACATACTGAAGCACAACTGTGGGGTTGATACAGAAATTGCTTGTGGGGTTGATACAGAAATTACTAAGCCCATTTTGGAGGTGGTAGTAGTAACTCACTTTTCTCCCTGGACATACAATAGTGTCTTTGCCTCAATCTTTAGGGCTTCCTTCAGAAGTTCTCCACACATCTCAAAAGATGGAAAGGAAGAGAAAGGAACATGGGGAGGTATTATAGAATATTTGAGACAGTGATAGGTAACTGGTGAACTAGTAATTCTCAAGTGTGTTTGCAGCAGAAAGCAACAAGG
Source organism: Balearica regulorum gibbericeps (assembly GCF_011004875.1). NCBI lineage: Eukaryota > Metazoa > Chordata > Aves > Gruiformes > Gruidae > Balearica > Balearica regulorum. The sequence goes on from NC_046220.1 coordinate 17,079,742, forward strand.
TTCTTGATGCAAACCACAATGAAGAGAAGATCTATCTGTTTGATGTGACAATGACCGTAAGAGGCAGATATATGCAATCATTATGACACTGCAATATGTCATTTTTTTCCTAATAGTAGAATCCACAGTTGAATAAAAGATCAGAATCTCAAAAAATAAGTCTTCGCTGGCATCTCAAGAGTATGGCAGCCAGCAGTAAAAGAGAAGCAAGACACCTTTCTAGACTTCAAACCACAGAGGAGATAAAAGAAAATTACTTTTTATCCTCTTTTTCTGAACTTCTAGGTTTTCCTACCAGTGAAGGAATTGAGAACTATATCCAGACTGTCCAAAAGAGGAGCATACTAGGTGCATCATTCCCACCATCACACTTCATAGTGGAGCAGGGCTCTGATGCTTCAGGCATGAATAAACCACACAGGGTCAGCAGCCAAAAAAAAAAGACATTCTTGCCCCAATCCAGTGAAAGCACAGATGATAAAGCCTTGTCAGGCAACACACACCTACGTAGCTTAGAAAACCTGCAAGTGGCAAACAAGGTTACAATCAAGGAAAACGTGGAGATTTATCGATGGGCTCTTTGCAGTGTTCTCAAAATTCCCTGATAAAGGCAGAAGGTTAGTTCTAATGAGTCTGCTGGCAGAAACATCATATTTTCCTCCATCCAAGCGATTGGATGATCACACTCGTATGATTGCCTTTTGTGCGCTGACTCACCAGAGGGCAGCAGCTTTCCAGATGTGATGTCAGCCCATAAAAACGCAAGTCGTCCCTCTTGCTCACCCGGTCGGACTATCCCTCTTCATACTGTACACTGATGTCAGCAATCCCATTTTGCATGCTCTGCTGGCAAGCTAAACATCACAATGTTTTGGGATAATGACAAGTCAGGTAAGGTATCTGATCCATGGTTAATTCACAGTTCAGTCTCTCAGTGTGTCTGTAGTATAAAAACCATCTCACACAATTAGTCTGCAATGAGTAACATGTCTAGGATGATCTGCTGCCTCATACAGACAGACTTTTCTGCTACATCAAGGCAAATTGAAAAGATTTTTTTGAAAGACTCTTTGCTTTAGCACCTAGATATGCTGGCAGCAGGACACGCCTTCTTCCCCTCAGTTTTCTACTTTTAACTGAAGGATGAAGAAAATTACATCTATCCTCTATTAAGACAGGCAAAACCTCAGTCTTCCAGGAGTATCCCCTAGCAGGGAGAAAGCCTGACATCTGTCTGTCGCTGGTGATGAGTATGTCTGCAGCTACCCTTCGTTATTAGCTCCATTCCCTTTCCTATCCCCTCATTTCCCATGCCAAAATCAGGATACTATTTCCTTCCCAGTGGGGAGGTTAGAAGAGTTTCTGGGAGGCACTGTGTTGTATGTGCCATACAGCAGAACAAAGCACAACAAGCAGGAAAGCTTCATCACAGTGGCATTTCTGTTCTTGCTGCCTGGCTTCTAGGTGGCCAGGTGTAAAACAAACAGCTCAAAACTTGCAGCACAGACTTGGTGGTGTCATTCATACCAAACTGGAGATAAACCAGCTGCAGAGACTGAAAGGCTGAGTCCATTTCCATTTCAGCTGAATGGGAATAGTGCCACCGTTCACAGCAGGGCCTGCAGTTTGCCACCAGCCATGTGAGGAAATATGCCTTTAGCGTTCATCCCGAGGGGAGCTCATTGAGGGAGCACACAGGACGTATGTCCTCTGAGCAGCGACCAAGATTTTGGACAAGCACAAGATGCAGCCATGGCATAGTTAGAGACAGAAAAACAAAACCCACTGGTGGTTGCTTTAAATACCTCTGCCTAGTCCAGTGCTTCAGGGATGGTGAGAGGAATTGGAACAAACATTATGGGAATGCAAAGTCTTATCAAAAAATCCCTATCAAGAGTCTATAAGAATTTGTCAAGTACCAGGGAAGCGTGCCATACATGCGCAGGAGTGCAGACTGGAGCATAGTAGGATCATAGCAACACGTTCAAAGCATAAACCCCTCTCCATGCACCCTTTGCACTTGAGACCAAACTTCTCAAAGATCCTTAAGTGTTTAGTTGCATGTGGAAGCACTGACTCAGAACAGAAATAGTGAATGCTGCATAACAGAGGGGACTTCCACCTTCCATCAGCAGATACCACTTAGAGATTAATTACTTGGACCTTAAACATGCATTTTGGGTCCTACTTGAACTGGAGCCGCAGTGCAGATGAAATCACCAGTGTTTTATGTCCACATGAACACTGTCAAGAAAAGGCAGGCCCTGCTCTAAGTCATTCACTGTCTAAATAGGCTGGAGGAAGGACGGGAAAGGAGGGACACTGAGAGGCCAAAGGGCTTAGTGAAGGTCCTCCCACAGCAGAGCAGGAGCAGGTCGCATCCCCCAGTCCAGCTGGTCTCTCTGCGGTCATTCGTGCAGTCAGTGCTTATCAGCTTTCCCCTCCCGGCCGGCTCAGCTTTCTGCAGTGTTGATATAATTTCTGGAGCAAGATGAGAGATGAGAGTGAGAGTGAGAAACACTGGTGGTAAGGTATGCAGGTCTTCCAACATGTCTGGGAAAACACAGCACATCAGAGGGAAACGGAATAAAATGATTTCTTGTGAAGGAAAAGACCTTTTCATGACCCAGTGGAGACGAGAGTGCTTGCAGCTCATCCCCCAGGCAGCGGGACCACCCCTGGCTGCCCAGCCATGGTGCCCATGCTGCAGAGGGGTTGCACAGATGCCCTCCCCAGGGCCATGTGCTCCTGAAGCCCACACAGGACTCTCTCTGGCTTTTATCACACAGATTCTGACTAGCAAGTAGGGAAAAGACCAACAGAACAGGGCTGAAGTTGTCTACATGGGGAAAGCACCTTTTCTCCAGCACTCCAAAAGTTGTATGGCTACACTTGAGCAGAAGAGGACTCCTCGTCACACGTGAGCCCCCCTGCATCTGGTTCATAATGTGAATTCAGCCTTCAAGAGCAAGGGCTAAAGTCCTACTTTTCTTACAGAAGTACTGGTCTCCAGTAAACCCTTCATGTGTCCTGTACAATTCATCAGGACAGATACAATGTTCTTCAGTTACTATCCCAAATCACCTGGATTTTTTTCCTCTTCAACTGAAATCTCATTTGGTTCAAGTCTTTCTAAAATATCTTAACTAAATTAGTCAAATTATTTTCTCTATCCCTGTTTTTCTAAGGTTGTGTGCAAGCGGGTTTTTTAAAATACGGGGGTAAGGGGCATGGACACATACATCAGGATCGCAAAGACCATTGTTTTGGATTGATGAGAAGAGCACGCATCTAACATATATCAGGTTGCATGGAAACATATTTTTGCCTAAAGTGTGAATTCTTTTGTCCAAGATCATTGACAAGGAATTAATAATGATGCAGCCAAACAAACATTTAACCACTGTAAACTGTAGAGACTTTCTGACAGCTTTAACAAAGTTTATCCTTCCAGCAGTCCCTGTCAAGCAGTACGGTATTGCTTAGCCTCAGGAAGGGTGGCACAGAAGACTCACAAAATTTAGATTTAACAAGAGTGAGGGGAAGCAGGCAGGAAGGAGACACATTAATTATTCGTATGAGCTTCAACCCTGCAAATTAATTCTTAGTGCAGGAGAAAGACACTCTTGCAGAGGTTACAGCAATCAAAGGGCACCCTGCAGCATCAGCAGGGCTGCAGCCAGAAGAGGTGTCACATAAAATGTAGGATATGGGTGCAAAGAAGAGCTGCTGGAAGCTGTTGCCATCAGTTTGGAGGGCAGTGTGTTAGGTTCCTGGACTCATATTTCGGAAGGACCTCCTTCTTTGTGGTGGGATAACAGCACTGCAGGTGTTTGTCTTGGAAAGCACGAAACTTCCCCTGTACTCCACCAGCTTCACCCCACGGATGTGGGCATTGCTTTCTGCTGTGGCTGCTGGGTGGCTTCAGAGGAAGACAATGCCTAGCCTTCTAAGAAATAGGAAGAGTTTTTAAACACCCACCCTCCCATAACCACAGTTCCTTTAATAGATGATAATTTTATCACCAATTACTAAAATTGAGCACTTGCAAGCCTGCAGCTGTATTTTTGTTTACCAGGCTTAAAACTTCAGTCCATGGAGTCACCAGGAGATCAGGCCCAGCGATGTCCCCCCAAGTTTCCTCCAAGATTGTCCTCCTTCTCCTAGGACGCCTCCAGGAGCCCCCACCCTTGTTTACCCTCCCCTTCCCACCTCAGCAGCATCCCAGCTCTCTGTGTGTTGAGCACAGCTTGTGCTTCCCAGAAGGTTTGTTGCCTCTCGCACCATCCCTGTCTCAAGCTAGTCATAGCACTACTCCTTTGCTTTTCAGATTGCTGCAATATAAGGGATAAAGCATGTAAGCAGCCATGGAAGCCATCAAAGGGGACTTACTTTGGCTTTTTTTTTTTTTTTTTTTTTTCTGTCATTTGCATGGCAACTCTTCTTTAAATCTGATTCAGCATTGTCATTTGCAGCTCAGCCAAAACCATCTATACAACCACATTCATACCAAAAAAAATTATTTAACAACAAAAAATCTAACCTTCAGGGAGCCTGTTTGCAGAGGTAACTGTCATTATGTAAGGTTAGGTTTCTATACATAATACAGATTTTCAGGCACTTGATAGTTTCCTAAGGGAAAAATATAATTTAGATCATGCATTATAAGAGTAGCTGGCAGCTACTGGTAGCAAACAAAATATAGTTACAAATGTTTACTTTTTAACAGATAAGCAAGAGTCTTGTGTCTTCCTGGAGCCCGACTGGAATTCAGATATTGTTTGACTTTTTCTCTCCCACAACACTCATTTGATCTTATAATACTTTTGAAACCTTGAGCAAATAGAATACTGCAAGTTAAACATTACATGAGTCAGATGTACCCATTACAATGACTTCAAAACAACTGCTCAGAAGAGCGTATATCTGTAAGCAAATATGTTAATGAGGAATTAAGAGTAACCAGTCTTTACCACACATCACTTTCCTAATAATTCACCTACCAGCTCTGTGAAGATTTCTGAATATAACACCACTCCTAACCATTCCTACAGCTTCTTTTTATTGGTTGGGTGTTTTTTTTCCCCATCGGAGAAGCCCAGAGCATTTGACATCTGTTCGTTATTTACCCAGTGCAATGCACTTGGCAAGCACAGCCAGTTCTGCTCATTTCATCACAAGAGTAAACCGAGGCATGGTGAGGCAGAGCCTCACTGCCAGTGTTAATGGCTTATATGGTGCTATGACAATTTACACCATATAATGATATACCTAAGGATGTTAAATTGGTTGCCAGGACTGTGAAACAAGTCATGGCAGAGCCGATAGCAGATGGAGACTTTGCAGTTCTGGTCACCTCTGCTGACAGCACAGCACCTGCAAATTGGACCACTGGTAGCCCCCGAGAAAATGCTGTAGGAAGGGAGTTTGTTGTCATGAATCTCAAGAGTACTTTTTTTTCGTATTTGAAGATTAAAAAAATAACCCACTGATGTACATAAAACTTGTATTTGAGACATATTTAAATATCCCAAAAATTAAAATACATAAATCCAATTTTTATTTTCAAAATTATATTCATCTCCTCTAAACTGAATTTTCAGTGATCAAACATAAAACAATGACATTTAAATTCAAGGGTTTCAATTTAATAGTTTTTTTAATTTCCAAATGTAGAAAAGTGATTGTTGACCCCATCAAAAACAATGCAAGAACTACCAGTAACCTCAGTGGATTTCACCCAAAATAAAATGTGAACTCCTGCAGGTAACAGCTGAGGACAAGCATCCTGAAAATGGCACCTTTGCTTGCTTGGGGTTGAGAGGTAGATACTTTTTTAAGCTGAACATAGCCTACAACATACTAGCTTTGATCTCTGTAGCTTTCTCAGTGTCACACTAAAGCAGTCCAACAAACAACCTTGTTAAAAAAAAATGTCTTGCATAAGGTAAAAGTTGGTCTAAAACATCTCTTTAGAAATGAAAGTATTGATGATACAATGTCTGAAGTAATACCTACACTTTTTATTCGAAAGGATCTTTGGATTATTTTATTTCACACAGATTGATGTTACCATATCTTCTCTAACCTTCTATGTTTGGGAGTATGTTTTTCAGTTTTAAACATTATTCTTCCTTCTTTGTTGTCTGCAGAGGTATATTTTAAGATAGTATGACATTAGTTCTCCACCAACAAACCAGTTACCTGACCCCAAATTACGTTTTCATTTCCATATCAAATCACGTGCATTTATGTTTACTTCAGTAATTTTCTCAGAGCTTTAATAAGGCAAAGTAACTTCATTTATTTAAAGCTTTTTTGAGTGCTTGTTATTGTTGTGTGTAAGTGCCAGTAGGAAAAGGAAGTGACAAATAGTAATTTTCAGGATTTTATTTTTTTAGGTACAGAATTCCGCACCAGATTAATAAGAACTGACAGATTCTACATCTAGAAGTGTGTTAAGAAGACAGTACGTGTATCCATGAAAGCAATGGAAAGATAATTTAATGTTCTTTGGTATTGCTAGCTCCAGAAATTATGAGTTTAAATTGCCTTTTTCTTGACCAAACAGGTATTTTCAATAGCACTGATTCAGAACTCACAAGCTTTGAGACTATGTAGTCCACCAAAACCATTAACAGAACCTTTATTTATTTTAACAAACAAATGAATGCAAGCTCCCTCCTGACCTTGGAGCCAAGAGAGAGTGTGTGTAAGTCAGTGCATTTGCTTTCCTTCTGAAAAGATTTCTGAGTAGTGTGAACATCCCAGAATACCCATACCACTTTTTCTGGTGCATTGAGATCTAAATCGTGTAGTATATGAAATTGCTTCATCATGTTTTGTTTTGTGACCTCTGCCCCACTTAAAAATTGTACAGAGAAGACCATTAAAAGGGTGAAGTTATTATTATAAAAAGCTCGGTCCCCAGCACAGGCAGGTTCTGTGGCTAATGAGAGGACAGATACTTCCACTTACGTGGATCTTTTCTTGGACAGATTTGCCCAAAATACACACAAGTACAGGAAAGTTAGCTGATTTCACCTCAGCAACCCAAACCTATATTACAAAAAATATTAATAACTTTTTAGTTAGTTTCTACCTATAGTAGAACAGCTGTGATTTTATGGTTATTGATTTTTTAAAATTAAGGATTCCGGTACTATAAGACTAATTTTGTCCGTAGTATTAACAGAAACTAGACTTTTTTGCATGTTGGCTTCTAGTTTTACAGACCTCCACTTTAGCACACTCAGTGAGTACAGAGCTATTCTTCTCTTCCCAAAGACCTTTCACCTTTTTGGCATTTCACTCTAATGGAAACCGGACATGCAAGAATGAAAGCAGAGCCTGAATCCCACAAAGCAAACTTTGGCCGCAAAAGGCTTTAGCTAAAGCTGCTTTCTTCATCTGTCCCCTTCTGCCTGGATTTCTCCTTGGCTAGACAAAGGTCTCCATGGCCACCAACATTTCCATGGCATCTTTCTCTGTTGGTATATCGTGTGCATGGCCTCTCTTTCCCAAAATCAGATGTTGGTGGACTGGGGCAGCTGAAAGGAAGGTGCCATGAGGCCATCAAGACAAGCTGTTTCCTCCTTGTATATGAAGACCATGTTTTTGTGGGCATGTACTCGAAGATCTGCAGTTCTTTATTTTCTTTTTCACAGGTGCATGACAAGTCCTCAGCTTTTGTTTTGCCCAGTGGTAGGCTCTGACGTGATTTCCATCCACCTCTCTCAAGATACTGCAGTGACAAAAATAAAACCCACCAGGCGTATTCCTACCACAGCCATAGCAATTAGTCTCATCCCAAGGCAGGTTGAGATGCATATCATGGGCTCTGATGTAATGGCCTTGTGCTCAGGAGCTAGACACAAACTGTAGACTAAAATATTTCCTCCTGAAATACAGAGTTCCATGAAACTAATGTACTTTGTGGAAAATTAAATGGGGTTGGTATTTTGATGTGAATATTTTTCTAACAAATCTTTAATATTCAATCACTATTTAAAGGTGGATTCTTTTTAATTAATCAAGTGGCTTCAGTCTCTGTTAAAGAACTTTGAAACCAAAGCCCTCTGATCAATCTGTCCTTGAAAAATGTTGCTGTTTTGATTTGCTACCTCATTTCTTTAACAAAGCCTGAGAGCTGAAATGCATCAGGATGGAAGCTGCGTTCTCAAACACACTATGGAGGGCTAGCCACAGGCCCACCAAATCAACCCTCATCTAATAAACCTCAGTCGACCACTGTCAGCTCCATGCAATAGCAGCCTTAGATTTCTTTCAGATGACCCATCAGTACCTTCCCCGCAAGCCTTTGGTCCCTCCTCTCATTCTCCCAGCCCCAGAAAGTACCAGCAGCAGCTTATGCCCCTCGCTCCTCTTCTCCTCCTTCTTCCCCAGAGGTATTGTCTCAGCTGCTTTCCATTCCTGAGCATGCTTCACTTTGTTCCTCTGCAGAGGGGCAAAGAAGCCAAATGAGAGCTTTTTTTAAGGGTGTTCCTTCATCAAGTCTTTTGAATGTTCACTTGCACTCAAAATAAAAATGAAACTCAGGGCTCCCGAGCACAGTACAGCAGTGGTCTTGTTTTGTTGCAGCTCTTGTTGCAGCAAGTAAGCTACGAAATCTTGCAATGGACACAAACCCAGATTATAGTTGACAAATTGGGTGAGTGTACTCTTGGCTATTTGACACACAATTATATTAGAGGTCAGACGCAAATGCTACACATATTATATGTTGCACAGATAGACATTTCTCCAGAGCAAACCCAGTCCACATCAGAATAAAAATTGTTAGCAATGCTGCCAGATTTGAAATACTCATGTATTTTACCCTCTTGCTCTCAACTGTTATCCTTCAGGGCATCACAGAGTATCTTGGAAAACAGCTAGCATTTTGCTCTGCATAAAACTGCTGAAACTGTGTTTGTTTTTAAAAATTGCCTAATAACTGAGAGCTTCCTTGCCAAGATTCAAGCTTGAAGCCAAGTGCAAAGACCATATTAACATCTTGGAGTGGGGGAAGGAGAATTTGTGTGTGAAAGAAAGAAGTAAATCAATCCCCTATCACAGGGAGAAAGTAGAGAAAGTTCAAAAATCAAAGCACTTAAAAATGAGTAAATGACCTGAAACATAAACTTGAGGGAGGGTGGAAAAGAATCTTGTTTCCCCATGGATATATCATTGTATTATTTCTTCTAAGATCTAAGACCTTAAAGCAACCTTTTTTTTTTTTCTTTTTTTCTAGGAAAGGGGATGAGAATAAATTTAAATTCCACAATTCTTTTAGAAGTTCTGCTTTCATTGTTCCCTACATTGACAGTGTTAAAGACACTCAGATTTCAGTGACATGCCATTTTTTAAAAAATTAGAGCATCAGACTTCCAATTCAAAATCTTCTTCAAAATACAGAGCATTAACTTTTTCACAGGACCACCAACTTAAAGCAAACAGCCAACATAAAGCAAAACAGATAGTTTCCTGAATCCTCTCCATAAAAGCTTGCAAGACTGTCATCTGACAGTTGCAATATCACTCTGAGACTCAGGATCTAGGTACCATTCCCAGCTGTATCCCAGTACTCCTTTATGCACTTTGGACAAGACATTTACCTCCATATGCCTCGATATTCCAAATGTAAAATGGAGAAAATAGCTTTGTGCTACCTCATGGTACTTATATTCTCTATACATGTTGTCCTGGTTTCAGATGAGAGGGTTCATTTTCTTCACAGTAGCTAGTATGGGGCTATGTTTTGGATTTGTGGTGGAAACAGCATTGATAATATAGAGATGTTTTTGTTCTGTGGACCTATTGTTGAGCAGTGCTTACACAGAGCCAAGGCCTCTTCTGCTTCTCGCACCGCCTTGCCAGTGGGACGGCTGGGGGTGCACAAGGAGTTGGGAGGGGACATAGACAGGACAGGTGACCCAAACTAGCCAAAGGGGCTATTCCATACCATGTGACATCATGCTCAGCATAAAAGGGGGGCTAGCCAGGGAGGGGCGGTAGCAGCTCCAGGATGCGTGGCTTGGGGACAGTCCAGTTTCGGGACAGGCCTGAGCGTGCAGTCTGAGTTGTACGGTCCTCAGGTGACAAACTGCATTGTGTATCACCAGTTTCATATACTCTGTTAAGTACTGTTTTGTTTTGTTTTGTCTTCCCCTCTCCCTTTGCTATCCTAGTAAACTGTCCTTATACCAATCCACCAGGTCTTGCCTTTTCCTTCCTATTCTCCTCCCCATCCCACTGGGGAGGGGGGGAAGTGAGTGAGTGGCTGCGTGGTGCTCAGCTGCCAGCTGGGGCTAAACCACGACACATGTACACATTATTACTCCAGTCAGAATCATTTTTCCCATATTCACTTGCAAAAGCTATTGACATTTACTGGACTCTCCTTCTCTGGCTTTAGTATTGAACACATATCCTTCGATATATAATTTTAAATAAATTAATTTAGGATGCAGTGCACCTTGAAAACCACCAGCTCAGTACAAATAATAATAATGAGAAGAAAGCACCTGTTAATCAGAAAAGGGCAATTCCTTGAAGCTTGGAGTAGTTTATTTAATATATTGCAGGTAGGATCTCTTGCCCTGCCTGAAATCCCAAATCTCCCTTAGGCCCTTTGCAGCTGTCAGGGGAGCTTATCCCTTTCAGAAAATTTAGGTTTGGATCAAAAAATCAAGACTTCCCCAAAGCCTGAAACTGCATTTTGCCTGGTATGACTCCTGAGACCAATGTGCATATTAAGTGTATTTTTTTCACTGTGTCCAGTTTATGAATGGGTAAAACAAACACGGAGGTTAAATGATTTACCTACAAAGTCCTTTGATACAAATAGAAATTCTTGGTGACTTGTATTTCCAACCACCAGATCTAAAAAAAAGACCAATGCCTCATGCCAAGCAAAGTCTGATACCAGACAGGTCCATTTCAGAAGGAGGAGGAAGTCCTCCAACAAATGCCACATGAGTGCATTCCTTTTAACTGAAAAGAAAGCTCTGCCCTTAAGCCATAGCCCTCCTGGTGCACAGAAACCTCACAGAAACCAATTTTACACAGCTGAATTTTGAATCTATTAGGCTAATGCACTATTTTCCTTCCCGTTCCTTGACCTGAGACATACATCTCATAGCAAGCTGGGAGAGATGCTGTTGTTGGTTACCAACTGGGAAAGGGCCAGGAGTTCTCATAATCCTGGATATGCCACCTGCATCTCGCTGTGGCCTCAGGCAGGCAAATGTCTTCCAGCCTTTCATTCTCCCAACTAGAAATAATATCTGCAAGCTGTGAGTGCTCCAAGGCTCATCTCAGTCACTGCACTCCATGACTTGCATTCAAGATTGCAGGTGCTTCACATAGTGCTCTGCTTACACCACAATATCAAAAAAAAAGCAGTGCAGCCTTGCAGCCAAACTTGCCATTTCAGACGTCCATCTTCCTGCTCTGAAGGAACATTGCTAGTCTGTGACTATCCCATTCCGTGATTATTTTGAAAACTAATTTGGTTAGGCTGGACCATACCTGAAGGCTTCCCAAAAAAACCCAACAGCTTTTGTATATAAAACTTCTACCTCGTGAAGCTCAGGCCCTTTCTATTCCATTTCCTTTGTTGGTGTTCAGATTTGCTTCTAGTAAATAGTTTTGTTTTTCAGATTTAACCAATACGAAGAATTTAAGCCAGCCAGATGGAAATACCTTCAGAAAATTACTGAGAAATGTCATGTAGTAATATGGTGAATGAGTTCCAGGAATTACTGAAAGTCACTTGCTATTTATTGCTTAGTAATATAGTACTTGAGGTTTCCTGTCACTAGTTCAGTTGTGCCAAAGCTTAAAACACTAAAATACAGTTTCACATGCTTTGCAAATGCCTGCTTCTACAGGATCACTTTACAAAAAGAACTGACCTGGTATTCAAGCACACATGAGGAAGATTTAAGGACCTTTCTTTATTCACTTTGTGACCAAATTTCTTGCAAAAACTAACTGTGAGAGCAAGAGCAAAAAGGATAACACAGAATTAAACTGCAGTAGGCATCATTCTCCCATGATTTCAGCCAGATAATTCTGTTGCCCTTAACCAATAACTCAAGCACATGTTCATTTCAACTTGCTGCTGCTAGTCCACATTGGCTAGGCAGAGCCCCGCACCAACACAAGGAGAAGGGCTACTCCACATCCGCCTCTACTCCCGCGGCTGTTAGCTGAGACCACAGCGTGGCTTTCACAACCACAGGGAACCAACTTCATCAGCAGCAACACGCAAATGCTCCTGTTCCCGACTGAAGCACATCTGAGCATCTCAAGATGCCCTGCCTACGTGACTGAGGACCACAGACTTACACAGCCCATCAGGGACCTTGGGAGGACTCCAGTCCAAGCCCCTGCCCAGAGCAGGCTCAGCTGTGGAGTCAGACTAGGTCCCTCAGGGTTTTTTATCCTGCTGGGGCTGGCCAGTACTCCAAGGATGGAGATGACACAACCTCCCTGGGCCCCTGCTGCACTGCTGGGCTGTCTTCATGAGTGTTATGGTTTAGACCTGGCTGGCATCTAAGCACCATGCAGCTGCTTGCTCACTCCCCGCTGGCAGGATGGAGGAAAGAATTGGAAGAGTGAGAGAACTTGTGGGTTGAGATAAAACCAATTTAATAGGACAAACGCAAAAAGGAAAAAAAAAAAAGAAAAAGAAAAAATATACAAAACAAGTGATGAACATCACAATTTCTTATCACCCGAAGTCAACGTTACACACGACCTCCAGCTGCCCAGCCTTCCAGCCCACACATGCAAGCTAAACAAGCCAAGGGATTCATTCACCACTGCCCACGAGCAGGCAGGTGTTCAGCCATCTCCAGGAAAGCAGGGCTCCAGCACACATAATGGTGACTTGGGAAGACAAAAGCCATCACTCCGAACATCGCTGTGCAAGAACCCCAGCTGCCACACCAGGCCCCCAGTTCCTGCACAGGGCCTCCAACTGCTGCACGAGGCCCCCAGCTGACCAATTGACACACCTCTCAGCACACACCCCAGTTATAAATGAGATATGATGTCGTATGGTATGGAATATCTCTTTGGCCAGTTTGAGCAGTCCTGGGCTGTGTCCCATCCAGCTTCTTGGGTGCCCCCCACCTTCTCGTTGGCAGGGCAGTATGAGAAGCTGAAAAGTCCTCGACTGCTTGGCAACAACTGAAAACATCAGTGTGTTATCAACAGATTGTTCTCATCCTAAATACAAACCACAGCACTACTGCAGCTGTCAGAAAGAAAACTAACTCTACCTCTGCCAAAACCAGGACAATGAGGAAAGGCCTTTTCCTTACTGTCAGGCTGAGCATCTCCTATTTCAGTGAATGACCATTGCCTCTCACCCTCCTGCTGTATGCTGCTCAGAGGAGCAGCTTTGTCTTCTCCGTAACAGCATTATAGATATTGGTGGGCAGGAGGGCTCAGCAAGAACAGGGCTGCTCCATGGTAGGCACAAACAAGGAGATGTGGGTGCCCCCAGCACAGGCAGTGCCCACAGCCATGTCAGCTTGGTGAGAGTGACCAGTCCCATCTGCAGCCCCAGATAAGGTGAGGTAACAAGTCAGTCCTGGGGTCCACCAAGGGATTCCAGCCACAAACAGCAGGAGACAGGGCTTGGTGCAGGTACGCTATGGTGTAGTGGTCTGATAGGCTGTTGGGTTGTACTAGAGATCTCAAAGGTCCCTTCCAACCTGCACAATTCCATGATAGCTCATTTCCGACCTCACGTTTGTGTTTTGGTGAAGGAGTAATCAAAAGTAAAGCATTTGACCCATACACTGGATGATTGCAGTCTGGTGGACAGAGAATGAACTCCAAACTCTGAATCCTATTTTATAAGAGTAGGTGCACAGTGAACTGAGCCAAAGGAAGAGACTGCGTTTGATTAATTCCCTCATGAGGTTTCTAACACAGTCTACTTGCACACCCAAATTCTGTAACACAGAATCTCTTAGTAGGTTCCTCAACCTTTTTCAGAAACAGCTTTCAGTATGTTCAGTGTAAACAGGAAAATCATTGTCACTGTTATGCACTGTGTCCATCTTTGCTTCTGTCTCCCCTGATAAGCCTCAAACTCATGAATTTTCCAACTTTGGGAGGCATGGTAATATTTTCCAAACAAAGATAATCCTGCCAAGTAAGTAAATGTCATTGGCATTCTTGTTCAGGGAACTATCTGCAAAACCCCAGCCTAGTCAAAACTGATTTTTCTGAGAGCCAAAGCAGGGCATACTGATCAAAAGGAGAAAACAGGGGCAACTTTTACACATATTTACAGCAAAACAGTGAGCAGAATATGGTCTGGACCCATTTTAACTGCCCCAAGGGGACACGGCTTACACAACCAAAGCCACCTCCATGCTTCGTGTGCTGCCACCCTCAGCAGTGAAAATACAGACTTGACTGGTGACAGAAATAGCTCTATGTTCCAAGCCCAGACAGAAGTGGTACTTCTGGGAAATAACTTCTACTAGTCTCTGCATGTTTCCTTAGAGGGAGACTGGTTAAGTCATGTACTCTTCCTTGGAGACGATCAGGATTTTAAGCGATTCGTCTTTCTGCCTCATAGAAAGTCATGTCTGTACACTGGCTCAGCTCTCTGATGTGGTTTTCCACCTATTTATGTGAGTAATGTCAACAGTGACTGAAATGGTATGGTCACCAGCTCCCAGGCAGCACCCCACATCCTTCAAAGGATGTCTTCTGGCTCAGGTCTGCCAGGAAGAAGGCAAGTCTACCAGGACCCTCGCAACAAGGACAGAGGAAACAAGATAAAATAGTGAGAACTAGAGCAAAGGAGAGACTAGAATCAGGAATGCTCTAATTCTACTACTCTGGAGTAAAATCGGGTGTGCTGGGGGTTTCCAAAAAGAAGGATAGCAGCCCAGAGCTCAGACAACTTGGCATCTAGGGACAGAAGGTGAGGGCAGCCTTTATTTTACAACCACAAGGAAGAGACAGCAAGTCTGAGTTTTAAGGGCTTTGCTAAACTGGCAGAGATCTGAGGCTGATTGGCATGTTAGCTTAAATAGCATATATGATCATCAGGGAGTGCAGCCTCCCTCCCTCACTGTCTATACTCCCACCACAGTTCCCAGCCTCTGTTTCTCATGTCCTCCCTTCCTACCCGTAACTCCTGTCCTTCTGCCCAAATAGTTACTCCAAATGACATCTGTGATTACATAGCTCCTCAAATAAGGAAGAGCATCTCCCAGGACTGACCTCCACGTGACCCTTGTATTACAAATACGCCACCAAGACCGACAGCCTGACAGCTAGAAGGCAAGTGGTTCAGGTGGTATATAATGACATTTTTACAGTTGTCTGCCAAGAGCACTGTGGACATTGTTATCAGCATCTTGTGCTTAGGAAGAGCATCTACATAAAGAACTTGTTGAGACAGGAGTAACGGCACTGCAGATTTGTCCCATGTTGATGGTGTTATGTGAGGGGCATAGGTCAGAAAGAGAAAGGAATAGCTGAAGGGTAAAAGAGAATGGTCATCTGGTTACTGTCTGGGCAGTGAATGGGCATAACGTCACTGAGACTGGATGAGTAAAATAGGCTATTAATTCTCCAATTTAATGTTTTAAAGAGAAAATCAGTTTAAATCAATGCTCCTCTACAACTTCCTTTTACATGCTTTGCTGTGCAAGAAGAGGGGTGGTAAATACATACATCTGCTATGCAGTTTGAAATATATTTATTTAGTTCCAGAAATAATTTTGCAAAGATCGCTAGAAGGAATACATTATTCTTAAGTCTTGGAAATGAAAGAAAAATGCAAACTGATCCAGTGGCAGGCATACCCAGAAAGCAAACAAATGAGAAATGTTTCATCTGTTGTTCTCACAGAACAAAGAAGAAAAATGAAAAGACTTTTCATTTCACAGTTTCTTCTCAGAGCAGTCCTCTCATCAGGCAACACAGGCTAACACTGAAGGTTTACAATATCCATGAGGTCTTGTTTCTGCTGCTATTAAACTCTGCAGCTTTACTCACGTCATTTAGGGAATCATATTTTAGAGAAGCCACTGACTTGACAGTGCTTCTGCTTTTGGAAGTATACTTTTTAGGAGGTGTACAATATTTCCTCTTTTCTGATATTTTGTTGTCAGCAAAGCTTTTGATCCTGACATTTCCAAAACACGGCACACAAAAATCAGGTTACCTAAAATAAACCTTCAGATACACTTGTGAAGTAGGCTGTGTACTTAATATTCTGGAAGTTCCCAGAAGACTCAGAAGTAGCATATGCACTGAAAGGGAGAAAGGCAACTCTTTTGTGGTAGGCACATTTTATTGCATGAATTCAGGAATATTTCAAGAATTCCCTCCCACAGTCATACGACAGCTACTTCTGTGGCACTGGAGAAGGGAGGAAGTTATATATTTCTACCCAAGCCAGTGATATAGGAGGCATGCAAACTATGGGTCTTTATACCAGAGAACAAAACCAGAGCTTAAATAAAAATGTTAGTCAATATTTATTATTGAAATGTTAATTTCACAGCAGTGTAAAAGGAGGTGAAAAGTAGAGAGGCCAACCAATGTTTTCCAGTTCTTCACCATTTTCCTGGAGAAGCACAAATACAACAGCATCAGAAGCAGGAATAAGAGCACAGTTCCTGGTGGGGACAGCCTCAAGATTCTTCACATCTTGGACAGAGCAGAGGACACTCAGCAGGAGATACATAGGAAGGACAAATACCTGACATCATCCTGCGAGGTGGCTGTTTCAAGATTCAGTCAAAATGAGGTGAAGGAAGGAAAAGACTTGAACAGTGGTCTTTCACACTTCTGGTCAGAATGTGGACAAAGGGGGAAGATACACAAAGCCAAGCAAGTACAACCCAATCCTGCTCTTTTGTCTAACTCCAGGAAAAATCTGTGGCCAAGAACTCAGATAGATGCACTTTTCCAGCTGGTTGGCACTTTTTAGGGTCACGAAGCCTTGTCTGCAGAGAGTTTCCTTGGGGTGCCTTACCACCTTACTGGCTTTTGTGAATCACCTCTGTCTGGCATCTGGCTCTGTGAAGCTATCATCAGGGGTTTAGGTGGCTCTGAGATCCAGTAATGACTAAACACTAATCTAACAGTACTGGTCTAGCAATGACTGGTGATGACTAGGCTTTCTTCTGTGAAAAAACTTTGATTTTTCTTTCATAAATACAGGAGGGCAAAGACTCCTGCAACAGCATGCCTAACTCGGTGGAGGAGGTCTGAAATGATGCAGTCTACCAGTGTCAGCTGCCCTTTCTGTGATGGGACCTCAAGCTCACCAGAGCTTTGAGATAGACTTGCTGAGACATTTTTCTTATAATGAGCTCCCCAAAGAAATCCAAAAAGCTTCTAAACTCACAAAGTCAGTTTTATTTTAGAATTGGGAAGGTGAGGTCAACAGAAATGTAAAGATGTTTATAACTAATTCTTTCCTGGCACTGGTATCCCTGCTTCCATGCCTGACCAGCCACTTCAGGGGTTACCCAGACTCCCTGGTCCCTTAGGAGTTTCTCTGTCCATCACCATAGGAGCACCTTTTTGGACTTGTTGAATATGTCCTGCCCTATTCAGCAGTCTCTGCTGCAAGGACCTTGCTCTTTCCTCTGGGTCTAGACAGGTATCAGGGTGTCTCTCAGTGCCTGGAACCATATCTACTTGAGCACATTCAGCTGCTTTTGCAGGAAAGGATACTTTTCTCTTCCTTCCAGAGGGGTCCACCCAACACAGTTCTTATAAATGAGCTTAACATACGAGCTGAAAGCAAAAAGGGATAGACACTGTTCACCACCCCATCAGATTCACAACAGGAAACAATTAACAGAAATTTCCCCTACATCACTCTGAAAGTCTTTCAGTAATGCTGGGTTTTGCAATTCAAGTATATTTTCATTTAAATGGTTGACCTGTTTATGTATTAATTTCTTTAATTTTCATATCAGTCATTTTAGTTTCTTATTTTTTCAGGTGCAAATCTTAGTCATTTTGACCCTGAGGCAAATTATGACTACATCAGCATGTGTGAAACCCAGAACTGAAGTTAGATAACATTGCAAACAAAACCCTGAGAGAGGAAAAACTTTCTATTTTGAATACATGTAGAATGCAACTATTGTCACCATTTTGCCCATTGAAATGTAAAAGAAAACTATTTACATTTGGGTCTATTCCTTTGTGTATTTGTAGCACTGTTTCAAGTCCTGCATCTAGTATCCCAACTCACAGCTTCATCAAATTCTTGGGTGAGTGTAGGTAAAGGAGGCAGACACAAAACCCTAATCCATCTCAGGTTTATATGCCTCTGCCTCTGCTCAACATTTTTGGATCTCAGCTATATCTGCTAGCCAATATGAGTAGAGGAAGCTCAGCACATGATATGCTAATTATTTCAAATATGTAAACAGATGGGAGTGAAGCTAGGATACCAGGTAAGAAGGAGAAAGGGAGGTGCGATAAAGTTCTCTGGAGTTAAAAATAGTGGCAGGTATATCTATACAGCAGTAGAAAAGGAAAAGTGAGATTTACTTTTCATACAGGTATGTACTAATCAATGATAACTTCTGATGAGATATAGTATGTTCCTGCATCTCTCCAGTAGCACCATCTGACAGGTAACCCTCTCCATTTCTTTCATGTTTACTGCAGGACAAATGTGAAGCACTGACAATGCATTCTAACTTTCCAGATTTATCTGTTAATCAACGTCACGACTTACCTCATCAGCACAACCTCTTCTCTTACAGGAGAACAGAATAAAAACTCTCCCTATGCTGAACCCCTGGGTAGCAAGAGTTTGCAATATTCAAACTTTTAAGTCCTTTCACGACTATGGGTAGCAGGCTTTGGAAAAGCTCTAAGAAAAAAGGATTGAAAATACACCTCCTTAATCCTGTACTTGTCCTGATTATGTCAATGGAGTCAGGCCCTTTGAATTCAACTGGCTGCAGGGAATAAGCACTGAGCCCCACTTCTGAGAACCACTGACATATCTCAGGACCTTCTCATACCTTCTTTTACCAGACACACTGCTTGGGAGACAAGAAGGAAAACACAGAAGTTCTCGTCTTTCTCCTTTTCTGCTTTATGTGATGGCCCAAATAGGGGAAGATCTTGGAAGAAATGCCCCTGGATTTGGGTCACCTCAGTGCCTGAGTGGATGCTACAAAAGGACTAAGTAGCCCTAAAATGTCTCACCTAGCATGCCACCACTGTCAAGCCAAGCTAGTATAGCTAGGAGCACTGCAGTAAAATCACCCAGGTGCAGTCACTGAATGCTGCTGTTCACAGGAAAGGTGCTTACGTATCCATCCCTGAGCACTCATCAGGTATGAGCATCTGATCTCAGCAGGCACGTTTGCAATAAACATCCCCAAATCTTCTGACAGAAACACCTGGAGTTCTGTAACTTAACAGACTATTTCCTATTTTGTAGTAAGAATTTAGTAAGAAATTGCATGAAGAACGATAACCCAGCATGGTGACCCAGCTATGATATGAACCAAGCCAGAGTACTAATAAATCAAGTGCAGGAACCTGGTCAGAAACTGCTAATGCTTTGATTACTTCTCCATTGATATTTGGAGACTTTCCAATACACCAGAAAACTATGGCAGGTGATTTCCTCCTGGCCAAAGGAAG
Source organism: Balearica regulorum gibbericeps (assembly GCF_011004875.1). Taxonomy (NCBI): domain Eukaryota; kingdom Metazoa; phylum Chordata; class Aves; order Gruiformes; family Gruidae; genus Balearica; species Balearica regulorum. The sequence goes on from NC_046220.1 coordinate 17,099,419, forward strand.
TTTACAGAAACAATGTCTTGAGATAGGACTCCTTTGTCTCTGACCAGAATCATGTCTTTCAATATACAGAAAGAGAGAGCAAAGATACTTATAAATTCCTTGTTAATCTTTCCAACAACTCCTCTGAAATGAGAATAAGCACATGCAACTGACAGAATAAGTTCAAATTGAGCAATTTGATCAATGCCACAGAACAAAGAGCAGCCAAACTAGAACTCAATCCCATCCCCTAGCTATCCTTTTTGTCTTCTTGCCTGACACGTACAATTAAACTAATAGTTAAACTAATATTTTGTAGGAACTGATCACACTATCTCCTCTCTATTGCTTGAAGTAGTGAGCATAGAGTATCTGCTTACAATGTTACCCAGCAAAAACTGTTGCAAAATGAAAGCAGGAAGTCTACAGAGTCTGTACTTTTATGATTGATCCTTTAGCTTTTAGTAAGCTGAAAAAGTCTCTAATTCTCTTTCAAACTCTCTGTTTCTGCTGTACCAGAAACCCTTATTATCCAATGTTGTAATTTTAAGCAATTTCTTTTTCGTCAGAATTCCCGATAATCCCCATTTCAGGTATAACTGTGTTGATTTTATGTTCCTTTCTATTGCCCTAAACTGCATTAAATTTTCTTTTCTGGAAAAGTATTCATTAGGCTTTAGGGATATCTGAGAAGCTATTTCAAGCCAAGCTGCCCTACGCTGAGTGTCATGATGTCCATATCCCTCCTACAGGATATCAGTGTCTCCTTGTTGTCAAATGTCTCATTGTTTAAGCTTACAAATCATAACCACAGCTCTAATCACATAAAGATTCTTAAAACATGCCAAAATGTTACATTTTTTTCACAAAGCAGAGCCAGAGTTAAAGGTGAAGGAGCCTGAGATTTCAATCTCTCCCATGAAAGCTGCTCCACTTTGTGAAGACAGGACAGGAACCTAAGCCCTGCCTCCTTTCCTGATGGTACCTTTCCTTTCAGTACCAGAGGTGTTGGTTCCACTGACATTGAACCTAGGGGCTGACAGAGCAACTGGAGAGTACGCCACTGCCCAGTGGTCAGAGTACTCATCTGTAAAATGAGAGCTGTGGTCAAATGCCTTGAAGAAAGGAGGGAGGGATTCAAGTTCAGGTTAATGAACAGAAGGTCTCCAACTCCATCACATCATACAGATGTTTTTCTGTGAAACTCCTACTTTAGTAACAATGCAGTGATAATTCCTACTGCATCCAAGTAGCACAGAAATGCCAACATTATTCCATCAGGGATCAGGCATGGCTGACACATTTGGCTCTCCAGTGTGTTTTAAAATACAGATTGCTTTGGTAATGTATGTAAAGAGCTTCAGAAATCCAAATCTGTGCATCAAGGTCCTCAGATACCTCTAAGACTAAACAAGGGAGGATCTCCAGAACATAAATTTGGCACTTAAATAACCATGCCACCTTACTGTGGTTATTTCCAAATGACACCCAGCTGGTGGGAAACAGAAACGCAGTGGGCTGTGTCAAGATGAACTACATCTCCCTCCAACATATGTGTTATTGCTTAAGGAAGTCTAGTAGTGTTTCCAAATTCACAGAAATGTAGTTTTCACCAGGTGGCAGAAGACTCATGACTAGCCTGCAAGCGTTGGACTTCAACCAGCAACCGGTGGACTTTGTTTCATTATTAGCTAATTGCTATCTCCTTTTATGGCAAAACCAAGCAGAATGACCCACAAGTAATAGTGACTTAAGTCCCTATACTCTATGTTGTATTTGAAGATTTCTTCTTGTTCTATTCAAGATGCCTTTTCACACACAGAGAAATGTGCCAATGGCACTTTAAAAATAAACCAAATAAACACAGAAAATGAAATGTAAGCTGTGTAGCATCCTGAACTTTATGAATTAGCAGGTGATTGATAAAATCTTTTGGTGGGAAACAGTAGGCTGGATCCATAGCTAAAGCCCACGAGCTTAGGTCTGTGTTAATCTCCACCACAGTTTACAGCAACTGGGGGTCTGTGCCGTGCTCTGCGGTGACACAGCCACTTCTATGTTGTCCATGAGCACAGCCTTGACACATTTTACTCACCATTGTGAGTAATTTTTCTTGGCGTGTAGATACACCAAAATTTATCATTCAGAACCAGATTGTCACAGTATTTACTCAGCTGTGATTGCAAGCCCAGCTGCCAACAGAGACAAGAAGAGGTACTAATTCCCATCTCTAATATGGGTACAGGAGCCAGTAAGGGAGACAAGGCTACAAAAAAAAGTAGCACTCCTTACTCCAGAGCAACCCAAAGGGAGAACAAGGGGTTTCTAGCCAAAGGCATGTTGTCATCTGCCTACTGAGTGATGCAGGTTATAATGATCCTGACTGCACTATCAGTGTATCTAAAATGGGTGGGAAAATATGAGGTTTAAGTTGGACTGGAAGATTTTCACAGCAGCTAGTAAAGTTGTTTCTCTGGAGAGAAGATCCAAAACTTGTTATTCCGGCCCATTATTTAGGGCTAATTTGATCTATAATCTGGTTTCTAGTTTTTGAAGTTCCTCTCCTTCCAGCTGTACCACCAAATGTCCCATAAAATGAAACAATAACAGCAAAAGGAAGAAGGATAGAACTTACAAGAGAGAGAAAGAAAAACAGAAAGACTGTGTGAGAAGAAAGCTTTAAAAAGAGAAAAAGATTTAATACATTGCTCAGAAACATGTATTTTCTCAAGTGAACTGATCGCCTTCAAAGCAAGCATGCAAAAAAGCATCTTCTTTCTTGTTTGCCACTTATTGTGACAACTTTTACAGTTCTTTGTTTTGGGGTGTTTCACAGACCATGAATGAGCAAAAGTGAGAGACGCTTTCATGCTGGAAAATCAAGAACAAAATTTGTATATGCAAGATTCGAAAAGCAGCTGGTGAATTGGAGCACTTTTCTGAATACTCACAAGGCTTGATTTTCGCAGGAGCCCTGAGCGTGTACAAGTCAGCAAAGAATGAGGAAACCCAGTAGGATATAACTGTTGACAGAAAGAGAGAAGACAACACCCTGTGCTGTGCAATCACTTGACAAAAAGGGAGGTCTGAAATCTAGAGGTGGAACCTGTCATGCAGTTTTGTGGTGTACAGTATCTGACCTCAACATCTTGCACACTAAAGACATTTTTTTATGAGAATATCAGCACTTGTGGTGGTAGCTCCAGGCACTCAGAAAAAAATAATCAAATTCAGCTCTCCCATACCAAATCACATCACTGTTATGGTCTAAATTAAAAAGGTGTTTGCTATGGATTTCAGCTCCCCTGTTGTCAAATCCTTTGCTCTTCCCGCATCTGAACCCCACCAAGGGCTAAATCCAAGAATGACTGCTGAATAAAGCCATTTTGTGCACACACAATGAGCATTTTGTTCAAGACATTTAAGACATATTTTACAATAAATCTTTTCATTATCAGAGGCATTTTAAAAATGTTTCGCCTTTAGTCACAGTTTACAGATTCACTGTGTGTAGTATTAAGTTTGGTATTTGATGCACAACACTTTTTTTTTTTTTTTTAAATGCTTAATCATTTTTGAACCACCCCATGTTTCTAGAGACGGCCAACCAAGGGTAAGTAAACATTTTTGTCCCTAGCATATGTTTTCATATTTAATCTTGTTTCAATATGCAATAGTTTCTTTCTCAGAATAGAAAGTTAGGTGACAATATCTATATAGATACAACTGCTTTATAGCATTGGATTCTTTACGGCATTTCCCTGTGAGGATTTATTTTTTAAAAGATCAATCATTGTGTATTCTAAAGGTGAGCTGTGACATGCCCTTGGAAATATTTTTCTTACACAAATACTCAACTAAAAAAAAAAATTACTTTTGAGATGGTCACAGCCCTATAGCTAAGTATGGCACTGATCTAGCAAAAAATATTCCCTGTACAGCGTTTTATTTTTTACAGTCACACAGTGTCCCACTCATCTTGCTTGCAGAAGCAAGACTGGTTTGCTGGACCCAACCATGGTAGAAATAGAAACCATTTCTTAGCCTTCAAAATGAATGTAATGACAGCTTACATCTCTGCTGAACTTTGCCTCTCTTATTACTGCAAATCACAACAAAAACAAACTCCAAACTCAGCTCCTAGTAAGCACCTCCTATAGGCTGAAAAATCTCATGACCCCCCCCCAAGGAGTCTGCTTAGAACTAATGAAATGAACTGACCAGTATAAAACCATCTCTTCAGGAAGATCAAGCATCAAAGTGACTCAATTGAAAACTCTGCCTGCTGATGCAGGACCAATGATGGGTTAGTAGAAGAACCACATTTCCCTGTGTGAGAAGCCTTCTTTATGTTAAAAAGAGAAAGGGACTCCCCCATACATCTCATTTTTCATATTAAACCTGACCCAGAGATGACTTCCTCAACAAAGACATCTGACCCAAAAGTAACGGGAAGGAGCACAAGTTTACAGCCACCTCCTCATCTGCTTATCACTCCTTTACTCATGACTTCACCTCTCATTCTCTAATAACTTAATTTATCCTGTATTCAATTCTGAGAAGTATATCGATCACCTTATCATGCCGGGGAGGCTGTATTTTTCTTCTTCCCTGGAGTGGGAAGCTGAACATTACCGCTCTTCTACACACAACACAAGAGGCTAATGAGTTTCATTAGACCAGAAAAGCAGCAGCCTCTACATACAGGGAGGCGACAGGGAGGCACCACTGCAGTGTATACATGCTGTCAGATTTGCTTTAGATGCTTTTTAGCTAATGTGGGTACAGGAAATAATGAATTTGCAGCAGCATAATGCTGAGTACTTAGCAATTGAAAGCACTTTCACCCTGACTTCAATAACCAGGCCAGGTAGCTTGAAAGTAGTGTGAGTATGTCTGTGTATGTCCCCCGATGCTGTGCAGAGATGTCCTGAAATGCCTGATGCTGCCATGATGTACCTGCTTTTGCAAGCACAACTGCCCAGCATTACTCATTGCTGCTGTGCAACCTCCCAGATACAGATCCTTTTGCTGCTGCACAGGGCGTTATGGTCAGCCACAGATCTGGCCAACCTCAGTGGACAATGACCTCAATAAATAGAGCAGAGTAAATGAGGGGATGAGGCTGCCTGTTCTCTTCCACAGACAGGGAAGCTTCATCATGTTTACACCAGTTAGACAGTATCATAGAGTAGGAGACAAGCCACAAGTTGTCACCTGAGCTTGCCCCACTGTGTTTGCACCTTCCTCAGCTTCTGCCTGTGAGTGAGTGGCTACAGGGCAAAGTACTTCCCATTTGTCACAATTCATTGGTTCATCATTTGCAGAAAACGGAGATCCCATGGTGTCAAAGAGTTAACAGATGTTATGGAGTCTCCTTGTGAGTGAGGCCCTTGTGTGCGAGTCTGATGTCATAAAATGAGGTCACTGAAAAAAGCCAGGTCAGATATACTCTGACCCTGGTTAGTCATCCCCTAATACTAGTCACTTACCAGAGAAGTCATGAAAGATTTGAAAATGTGGACAGAGTGCACTGTTTATTAACTGTTATTCCAAATTACTTTGTAAGCAATGTGACAATGAGCTTTGGGGAAAATATTTAGTTCTTTAAAGCCACTGAGTCAGTACAGCTTCTGTTTAGAAATCTTCAAATGAGGCTTCAACATCTTTTAGTACATTGAAATCAGGGGAAAGTTAGCAAACATGCCAAGCTGGCCTTACATCACTGTCTATACTTTCTGCAGCAGCAGTCACTGGGTATTTCGCTGTGCTTCAGCTTGTACATGTCTTCAAGGAGAAAGTGCTCAGCAGAGCTCTGATTAACAAGACCTAACTTCTCCTCTGCTCCTTCATCTTGAACCTGTGGCCCAGGGACAGGACTGTTGCCTTTAACTAGGTCAGTTCACTAAAATAGACACATGATCCGCAAGCAGGGAACTGACCTTGTCAAGCAATGACTGATGCACTGAAATCCTGCTTTGCAGTCCCAGCAGCACTTGAAGATTCATGCCTGCAAATAGTTGAGGGTGTCTTACCCACAAGAAACTTTGTGCACATGACTCCACGCAGAATCATCTCCTTGCTGGCGTAGGTCCGACTTGAACAAGTATTTATGGCACGGGTGGTTCGGCCACACTTGAAGCTCTATATTCATGAAAAATAGAGTTTAGTCATCCCCCAAAATCTCAGTACTGGAACTACAGTGAATAAAAAGGAAAGGATCCAAATCTGGGTCTCAGATTTTCTGCTACATTGTGAGATCTGGGGAACAGGGAATGAGGTTATGAGGCTCTGCCTCTTGCTCTCGAGCTACTAACACTCTCACAAACATTACTTTGAATTAGAGAGCTTTAGCAGGTGTCCCTGCATTCCCAACTTCACAAAGGCACAGGCATGGTAAAAATGAGCATTGCAAACAGAAATTCGAAAGAATAAGTTAAATGTGCTCACTGAAATCAGTCCTGCTCAGAGGTCAGTTCTTTGTAAGATCCTATTATGGGAACCAGGATTTATGTAAGAGGAAACCATCTGGATGCCTGTGACCCTGGTTCAGGAGTTGCTTTGTGTCTTAATAAGAGATACTACAAGGAACTACATGAACAACATCCATCACAGCTGCCTTCTGGGTTCTGCACTTCTGTCACAACAACCCCACGCAACACTACAGGCTTGGGGAAGAGTGGCTGGGAAGCTGCCTGGTGGAAAAGGACCTGGGGGTGCTGGTTGACAGCCAGCTGAACATGAGCCAGCAGTGTGCCCAGGTGGCCAAGGCGGCCAACAGCATCCTGGCTTCTATCAGAAATAGTGTGGCCAGCAGGAGTAGGGAAGCAATTGTGCCCCTGTACTCGGCACTGGTGAGGTCACACCTCAAGTACTGTGTTCAGTTTTGGGCACCTCACTACAAGAAGGACATTGAGGTGCTGGAGCATGTCCAGAGAAGGGCAACAAAGCTGGTGAAAGGTCTGGAGAACAAGTCTTATGAGGAGCAGCTGAGGGAACTGGGGTTGTTTAGCTTGGAGAAGAGGAGGCTGAGGGGAGACCTTATTGCTCTCTACAACTATCAGCGAGGAGGTAGTAGTGAGGTGGGTGTTGGTCTCTTCTTCCAACTAGCTAGCGAAAGGACAAGAGGAAATGGTCTCAAGTTGCATCAGGGGAGGTTTAGATTGGATGTTAGGAAAAATTTCTTCACTAAAAGAGTGGTCAGGCATTGGAACAGGCTACCCAGAGAGATGGTGGAGTCACCATCCCTGGAGGTGTTCAAAAAATGTGTAGATGTTGCACTTTGGGACATGGTTTAGTAGGCATGGTGGTGTTGGGTTGATGGTTGGACTTGATGACCTTAGAGGTCTTTTCCAACCTTAATGATTCTATGATTCTCTTGGGGAAGGTGTTCTGCAAAGGACCAATGATGCTGCAGGAATAAAAGGCTACCATATTTGTCCTGTGAATTTCTTTGCTTTCACTGTCCTTTTTCTAATATACACTATTTTGTATTTGTAATTCCCATTCTTGCTTTTTCGTTCTGTCTTCTGTCTTCCACTGTCTTACAGTTCCCATTCCTCACAGCAACCACTCTCATTTCCATCTGCTCCTCCCTGTGTGGACTCATCCTGAATATGAGATCTCTTGAACTTTCTGTCACCTGATCTAAAGCTGGTACATACCAGAAGCATCAGATCATGCAAGGTTCAAAAAACAAGGAGAAACATTAAAACTGAAGGTTCTAGCAAGAGGGAAGGATGACTTCTGGTTTTGCTAGGTCAGAGCTGCTTCTTTCTGCATCTTAGAGACCAGACAGCATTAACAAATGTCAGGCCTACTAAAATATGCAAACAAAGGCATTATCTTTTTTACTGAAATGGAGAAGGATACAGTGTTCTTAGTCTCTTTTCCAGATATGCAAAAGCTTTGCAAACACAGGCACAGCATGCCATTTACTGAGATTCCCTAAGGGAATTCAGTCACTGCTGGGTGTTGGGGGTTTTTGCAGATCCCCTACAGGCATCAAACTTCAGGCCGATGTTTTGGGTTGCTCCATGCCCGGCAGCGGCGGGGGCAGCGCAGTGTCCCCTGTCCCCCCTCAAAACGGCCGCGCTTCATCTAGGTGGCATACGTACCTCTCCTAAAATTTCACACTGAGGTGGGCACCTGCCTCCGGCACTGCATTAGGCAGTTTTTCTATGGGTTATTGCAATTTTTAAAAGAAAAAGGCAGCTCAGCTGCCCCGGGCTCCGCGAGGGCGAGGCAGGGCGGTAAGTGGGAGATGGGGCATTGTGTTTGCCATCCTCGATGAAAGTTATGAGTGTAAAGAGTAAAGGTCGTCATCAAGCAGAATGCTCTTGAAAAAATGCCATTGGTTTTCAAACTCGTGATAGCACATGGAAACTGTGGGAACTGTTAAATTGTCAGACTTACAAAAAATAGATATTCAAATATAGCAACTGTGTGCAGAGTACAGAAAAGCTTAGTTCTGCCCCAGAGCAGCCTGACATTTCCCACAGACATCCACATGCATAACATCAGCCCCAAAAGCAGGACTCATGTCTGCTGGGGCTGAAGTGTGCCAAACGCCTTTGTGTGTGCTGCCCCTGAGTGGTCTGTATTTGCAGCCCGCATGGTCAGGGGCTACATCTGTCACAGGTATGATGTCCATCCATCTGCTACTCATATTAAAAGTGATATTTCAGTGCTTGCAGACATTACCCACAGATGAATGGGACATTCACCACACATCCCTTTTCTCCACTACTGTGAGCGGCAGTCTTGTAGTCTTGTTGACCACTTCCTTGCTGTACTATTACCTCTGTATTTGGAGGTCCTCGTTCTTACTCCTGATGCTTGAATACAAGCTGTTAAAAATGTTTTTTTGGGGGGAAGGGACAAACAAATAAGCAAAGAGCCGTATTATATTTATTGTTAAAGGCCTTATTCATACTGCACTCACAGAAGTGATGCTCTACTTTGCTGTCATCTCTAAGCAACACCACAGATCTAATTAATAACATATAAACCTAGGATGGCCACAGGTCATGACCCAACATATGCCATATAGATATGCATACAAAAAGAAAATGCAAAAAGATACAGTTAAGATGGTAAGGAGCACTTCTCCAAGTCTTCCAAGATACTCCAGTTTCAAAGTGCTGACCGTTACGCAACCATTTTTTGATCTTTTAAAATTTGCTTTCAAAAACCACATAAAACTTTGCTAATCAGCAGCCCTCCCTGTTCAACTGAACAGACAGAGAACCTACAGCCAGCACATGTGGAGGAAATCACATGCCTGGTCACCTGAAAATGCCACCAACCAACAATATCCTGCTGTTGGGAGGCCAGCACTCCATCAGCTGCAGCAGCTGACACTCCTCTGTACCCAGGGTTTTCTACCTCTCTGTTTGGTACAGTCACTGCTTCGGAGTCCAACCAGGAGGATTGCTGGAAACCCAATGAAAGAAGACATGACAAGCAGACTCAGTCTGTGACATTAATGGTCTGCCTCTGCAAAGGAGGCTGTGCTGCCAGCTGGAGAAGCCCTGTCACTCCTCAATTTGGAGTCAGACAGGGACCTGCACCTCACATAAAATTTTGCTGTGGAAGTAACAGAAGAAGGGCTCCTGAGATGTGAAATGTTAGACTTTAAAGGGGGCAGCTAGTGTGTGGGCTATGATCAAGCAGATGTGGTGCATTAGTATGTTAAGGATCATTGCAATATCACACACTGTCTGGAAGATGTATTGAACACAGCAGCAATCAGTGACTGGAAAAAAAAAAAAAAAAGAAAAAGAAAAAAGAAAAAAAAGGCAACTCAGCTTTCCCTTATTGTAAAGATACTTTTTTTTTTTTTTCCCAGTAGAAGTATTTCCAATCACATTCTGGTTGTAAATAAAACTTGGAGGTAAACACATATAGCTTTATAGAGGACTCCACAGTGGTTAGAGGTACCTGAGACTACAGGAATGGTAACTAATGTGCATGTGTGCTATGACAGGTGGGCACAATGCCATTCCAGAGGCAAAAGAAAGTGAAACACCTGTGTTTCCTGGGTAATCACCTCTTTCGTGAATATGTAACTTGAAAACAAACACATGACCAAATGTACTTGATAGCAGCCATCATAGGCTGTCCCCCAAAAAAAACCATAATAGTGTGTCATAACTTGTAGCACATATGGCAGCTTGCACTGCAGCATCAGCAGGCACAGCAAAAGCAGTGAATTAGCTGTATCCTCCTTCCATGAATGGCAGCCGCTTCTGCTCACTACTTAACCTCTGCAGGAAAACAATTAGGGAATCAGAAGCTATCCCTGTGCCTGAAACGTGATGCCACTAACTGATTGTCCAGCATCACAAATAATCCTGAACTGCTTTTGTTCACAGAAGAAAACATGCACACCTACACAGAGTGCCAAATCTGTTGTCTTTTCCCCACTTTGAGTACCCTCTGTGGCTTACAGCCAGGAAAAACAGCTTTAGTGGGATTAATTTTACAAAAGGCAGTGATGCTGTAATGACTATATGTAACCAAGTTAAATGGAAATATGAAGAGGCTTATGGTAATATAGCAGCGTAAGAAACAAGGCTAGTCAGATAACTATTTTTAAGAGAGTATATTAAGGTTACAATCAGTGAGGAGTCTGCTACCATGCCACAGATTGGATCTTCAGAGTCACAGTGTCTCTTCTACCGTGAGAAGACTATACTTGTTGATAAAGAAAGATGACTCAACCCACATTTCTGGACAGGATTGTTCTTTGATAAGTAGTCTTATCAAAGCTTTTGAAGGAAACACTGCATACATAAGAAGTATAAAATGCAATGCGGCACAAGTTTAACATGCTTTGTTATTAAAATAAAATTAATAATTAAAAAAATAATTTAAAAAAATCTGCCAAAGTGAAGTTTTAATGACAGAAACATTAACAGCTTACCTGGTCTGACAAGGAAAGGATAAATCACAGATAGCAGAGATCTCAGGTAGAAACAGTTTTGTTCTAAACTATACCATAACATGCTCTCATTATTGCTTAAAACCACATAAGCTATACACATGTTATAAAATATCCTGTTCTGTTTGATGAGATCGTATATGCATTATTTAAATCACAACAATGCCAGCATTGCCAAATTATAAATTTGAAGTTATTTTAAAACATTTTGTGCCAAGACATTCTGAGTTTGCTGAGTTTGTCTTAAAATATTTGATACTAAAACACACTTACCGTTCCACTAAAACATACTTACTGTTCCAACTACTCACATTTCACTGAACCTTTGATAAATTACAAGGCAAATCTCTTTCATTATTCTATTTACAGAAAGCATCTGTGTTCTCACGTTAAAAATAAACCCACTATATCTCAAGCCCAAGGTCATGGGCTTTTAGAAACCAACACAATATCAAGGTAGGCCTTTCCTGACCACATGGTGTCTCCTTGCTTATCCATAATTATGACAGCTAAGAACAATAAAAGTGTTTTTATAACTGAATTTTTGATTTAGATATTCTTATATAGAAAACTCTGTCACTGAGGATTAAAACATTTGTACACATGACACCAGATTTGATTGCCTGATTAGTCTTGTTCTATGGTGGGAGATGTTAACTTTGACTGCATCTACAGACCTAATCATAACACAAGCATCCCGTGAAATTATTTAAACAGAAAAGGATCTTATGAATAAAACAGGGCATTTAACTGTGTTGAAAACTGTAGAAAGGATATACTTCAGGTCACAAGGCATGAGCCAGAAACGCTAGTAAATGCAAAGTGGAGCACAGAAAGAAACTAAATCATGTCTTCGGAATGTAGGGAAGACTTAACAGTACCTCATTCACCCAGCACAAACCTTTTAGCAGTAAGTATGAACTCTACAAAGCACATGTTGCATGGACAGACACTGCACACGTAATATGCACTCAACATTTTATTGAAGCTTATTTTACTTGTGTAAACACTTTGCAAACAAGTTAACCGGATAATGGGTCTCATTGGGGAGGCTACTGTATATAAAAACACAGGATAGTAAAGGAATCCAAATGCCCAACACCATCCCATCATCAGTAATGCAGAAATACTCAATACCTTCAACCAGATTTACTAGGTTCCCCTCCCCCACAGTTTTGGCTTCAATTCAGGCTCAGACTCAAAAATCATCCTTCTGCCCTTCACTCTGCCTCTAGAGCTGCCTACTGCTAGTTTTGGCAGCATATCCTGCAGCTATAATACACAGTTTTTAACAAATGTATTAAGAAAGAGAAAAATAGTCTCTATTGCAAAGTGGAATGCAAGCTAGACAGGAACTAAAACTTCACCCTATGTTTTTTTCTCTCCTGTACCGTCCCTTCTGCAGCACAGAAACCTATGCTTCTGCCTGCCTAACAGTGGGGTTTGACCAAAGCCTAAGACATCAGCTGCGTCTCCATGTTTTCACCTTCTAGCCATTGCAAAAGGGCTTTGAATGACAAATAGCAAAAGACAAAGCCAGTGGGCAGACTTATTTCTGATGTTTAAAAGACATCAGGTAAAGTTGGAAAGTTAGTTACTTTCCAATGACTTTTCAGAGTGCATATCTCCTTTATTTTGGAAGGCTGTATGAAGCATGGAGAATGAGGGAAATTACAACATGCCAAGAGGCAAAGAACTGGAAGTTCAACATTTGGAAAGAAACTGCTTGAAGAATTGAAAATATTATTCTAGTTTTCCACTAAACACTTACTTCTAGCATTTAATGAATGCTCTGGAGAAAGAATGCTGTGATTGGAGTCAAACCGTTACTCCTCCATTGGGATTAATTTTTAAGTACTTTGGTATGGCCAGTCCAGGGAGTGATATTATCCTGTTTCCTGCTTTTTTGATAGTCCCAGTTTCAGGGTTTACGCAATTAGGTAAAAGGAAGATCTTAGCTTTTTGCAATAGATTTGAAAAGACAACCCTGGGAACTGATATAATTAATAGACAAGCTAAAGATGTTTGAGTGTTTGACAAGCCAAAATGTTTAATGGTGTGATAATTTAAAGCGTGTTATATGGTAACTCATTGCTTGGGCTTTACAATAGCTGGACTAACAGTATACAGACGACTCATATCCTCAGTAGTCTGCCAGCCAGCTTGGGAAGATCAGGTTTGGTATTCCTAACAACTAATTTTCAAGACGATCTACAAAAGAGAGTGGGATGCAGAGAAAGAAAACTTCTAATACTTTTTCATAAAACTTCGTGGACTTTAAAAAAGCAAGACAAAACTAATTTAATATGAATTCTTTTCAGGTCAGCTTTTAAAAAAAAAAGTCTTGACATCCTTCATGTGTTCCTTACTTAAAGGTAGGGCAGGCACAGCTGCCAAATGAAAAATTCAGAAACATTCACTAAGCTCTCAGCTAGCAAATCTCAATCAGTGGACAAGAGGTCTGAATAAACATTGGAAAAAGTAATTAGTCCTTGACACCCATGGGCTCAGGTAAATCAAAATTTCATATTCCAAGATATCTGTATGTTGAAATAATGCATTAAATTGCAGCACCTCCAAGCCCCCAAACCTGTTTGGAATAATTCATATCCTTGAGAATATGAGTTGGCTGTAAGTAGGAAATCTTTTCTGTTCCCTGTGAAGATATAACTACATAGTTACAGAGATAGAGCAATCAATAAGGGTAATTTACTACAAGATGAAATTGAACCTACATATTCTCAGCATGTCTTTATATGCAGCTAAACTGTAGTGAGATAGTCAATAGCTTTTAGCAGCTAAACTCAACCACTGCACTCTTGATCAAAATAGAAAAAATCAGCACAATGTGACTGATTCTCCAATTCAATCTGGTAGATGCATTGCAGCTTAAGCAGAAGAGTTGTCATTAACAATATAAATCTACATACATACACTTGAGGACTGGATTAAATGTTTAATTAAAGACCTGCTTATTGTGAATTTTATGTGATTCAGTAACATAGTCATTGATTGTGGAAGATGTCTGACGTCTGCCTAACATGTTAAGCACTGCTTAGCTCTCAGGCAGCACTTTACCTGACTCACCCTCTGGTCAGACACTCCAAAGATGACAGTTCCTTGCAACTGCAGAATCACAAAGCCGATGGACAGGGTGCACAGTAGTTTTTACCATTTAACTTTGTATGTTGAAAACACATCTCAAACTCACTAGCCTTTCTCCTGCTGTCCCACAGGCCTATGAGCACAATCCTTACCTATGTATGTGAGCCAGAGACACAGAGTGATTTGCTCAGCGCTGTGATGGCGACATGAGAATTGTTTCTTAGATTCCAAGTTGTTTTGCTACACAGATGTCACAAAAGCAAGCTGGGGCTGTGCTAGACTCTGTGAACCGGAGAATGTGTCCTGGATTCTGCATTCATGTCTTTCTCCATAGTCAGCTAAATCTTTGGATATGGAGGCATCTAAAATAAAAAATAAAAAAATAAATAAAAATAAAAAAAATAGATCTAGATGGCACATTTTCTGATGCTGTGGTTTATCAGCACTTCCATAGTACAAAACACAGTACCAAACCTTTGGGCCATCTATGTATCAGGAAACTCTGGTGGAACAAAACTAAATCCAAAATAACAAAATGAGGATAGCTTACAGAGAAGATAGTCTGGTAACATCTGCTTACGTTTTGGTAGCTTACAGCTCTCTGACATAAAAAAAAGCCATTGATTTGTTTCCTAGTTTGAGTGCTTCCTCTACCACTGATTCAGCTATTCTTGGAGAATATTTTGTCAAAGACCCCCAAAGAAGCAAATGGCATCTCCAACATGGTAACCAAACATAGAAGCAAGTTTCAAGGTCTCTCTCACTGAATCTCTAATGCTAACACCTCCAATGAGAATAACAGTGCACACAGAGAACTCATTGCAATTACAACTAGGCAACAGCCATCAAATTGCCAGAAGTGTGTCTATACAGTGTTTTGTAGTGCTCATGTCCACATTGTTTGAAGGAATACATAAAGAACAATGGGGTAAAAAAGAGAAAGTCCACTTCCAAAATAGTGTCAGTACTATTGAAAAGAGACACAAATAAATTTGAGTTAGTGCTTATACTTCCACTTGAAAGAAATCCAAAACCAGCATGTTTTTCTGATTTATTTGTATATTTATTTTGATCTGTGCAAGGAATGTTAGGTCACCAGCGCTGTCTACCTTCCTCCTTCCCAAAGAAAGAGACCCAACTGAGAGAAGAACAGAACCTCCTACTCCAAACATAACTCCCTAAAGGGTGTTAGCAGGAAGGAAAAAACATCTGTGACAAACCTGCCAATAACTTCTTTTCCTGTCCAGTGATAACTAGCCTAATTTCTTGCCAGATCAAGCACAAGAAATTGAGGAAGAAACAGACTTTTTCACAAAGCCAGATTCTCCCCTGCTAAGGTTAATTCTCCCTGATTTGGCAATTAGTATCTGAGGGGAGCACAGAATTGTCACATTTCTCTTACAGGTAGGCAGACTGCCAGAGCTGGCACTTAACTACTTTCAGGTGCAGTCCGTAGGAGAACTGGCCTGTGAACAGCTGACGTTCTTGGAGACTGGAAGCTCACTGCTCTTGCAGTCATGTTATTGCCCAGCTTGAGGATTTTAAAACCTTCCTCCTTGTTTCGTTTGTTTTTATGATTTTATTTTGTTTTCAAATCCTTACCACTGTGCCGCCAAATATTCCTGTTATGATACTCCATTCTTCTTGGCAAACATCCCTGGTGATTTCCTACAGGAGTCAATGATGTGTGTTCTCCCTAGTGAAAGCAGTAACATAACTGACGATGGGGATTTTTACTCACATCTGCACCTACTTTATCAGAACGTGATATATTAAGATTATTCTGCAGAAAAAAATTATTGACAGATTTTTCAAAATCCAAAGCTCTTTAACCTGTACTAAATTACATTTCATTGTGGCAGTTTGGACTAATTACAAAACAATGTTTTGGAAAAACTTACTTAAATTTCTCTGGAGTCAAATCAATGAAAACTAAGAAAATCTGCTGTGAGTAACATTTTCCTTTGTGGTAAGCTGGTTTTGAGTAATATTGAGCTGATTACACATTATGCATACTAACAATTATCTTCCTGAATCTCTTGATATTTCTCTTTTTTTTTCCTTTTGACTGTAGAAATCAGTATCATTGTAGTGCTTGACAATGTAACTTCTTGAGGTTTGTAAGAAATGCTAGCTTCTTCTGAAAGCAGTATGAAGTAATATTTTGGGGTTTAGGTATTTTATTTACCACATAGCCTTGCAGTAATAGGTGAGTTGAACAAATGAGTAGAAAGCCTATGTTTCTTTAGATATGATTTTCATGGGGTTTTGTGGTGGGTTGACCCTGGCTGGGGGCCAGGTGCCCACCAGAGCCGCTCTATCGCTGCCCTCATTCACCAGACAGGGGAGAAAAGGTACAATGAAACGCTTGTGGGTCAAGATAAGGACAGGGAGAGATCACTCACTAAGTATCGTCACGAGCAAAACAGACTGAACTGAGAGAGGGAATTCATCTAATTTTTACCAAGCAAAACAGAGTAGAGGAATGAGAAATAAAATCAAATCTTAAAACACCTCCCCCCACCCCTCCCATCTTCCCGGGCCCAACTTCACTCCCGGCTTCAACCTCTGCCCACCCAGCGGCACAGGGGGACGGGGAATGGGGGTTACGGTCAGTTCATCACACGGTGTTTCTGCCGCTTCTTCCTCCTCAGGGGGAGGGCTCCTCTCATCATTCCCCTGCTCCAACATGGAGTCCCTCTCACAGGAGACAGTCCTTCATGAACTTCTCCGACGTGAGTCTCTCCCACAGGCTACAGTCCTTCACGAACTGCTCCAGCGTGGGTCTCTTCCATGGGATGCAGACCTTCAGGAGCAAACTGCTCCAGCGTGGGTCCCCCACGGGGTCACAAGTCCTGCCAGCAAACCTGCTCTGGCATAGGCTCCTCTCTCCATGGGTCTACCGGTCTGGCCAGGGACTTGGTCCAGCATGGGCTTCCCATGGGCCACAGCCTCCTTCAGGTGCCGCCACCTGCTCCGGCGTGGGGTCCTCCATGGGCTGCAGGTGGAATCTCTACACCCCCTCATCCTTCCTCCATGGGCTGCAGGGGGACAGCCTGCCTCACCATGGTCTTCTCCAGGGGCTGCAGGGGGAATCTCTGCTCTGGTGCCTGGAGCACCTCCTCCCCCTCCTTCTGCACTGACCTTGGTGTCTGCAGAGTTTCTTACATCTTCTCACTCCTCTCTCCGCCTGCAAAAACTCTCCCTGTTTTTCTCTTTCTTAAATATGTTATCACAGAGGCGCTGATGGGCTCAGCCTTGGCCAGCGGCAGGTCCGTCTTGTAGCCGGCTGGCATTGGCTCTGTCAGACACAGGGGAAGCTTCTAGCAGCTTCTCACAGAAGCCACCCCTGTAGCCTCCCCCCGCTACCAAAACCTTGCCACGCAAAACCAACACAGGTTTGTTTGTTAAAATAACATGCCCTGCTTAAAACTTTCACACAATTCCAGCAGACCTGGACTGCTTTTTTTTACCTTATGGATATATCATTGGCACCAAAGCCCTGTCAGAATCCTTTTTCTATCACTAGTGTATGGCTGTCCTGTAGCTGAGAATCAGGATCAATATACTATCTCTACTGAACTGAAAGTATACCTTTCACTACTGGAGTGTTTCTGCTGTACAGTGGTCTACACACCAGGGCATATAGATTTAACTCTTCCTCTTATTTCCTTTTTTTTAATACAGAGGTCTGAAATATCTTTATTTTCTCATTTTTATGGCATTCAGTGCTTGAATAGCAAATTCATTAATAAAGAAAGAGAGAAAAGAAAAAAGAAACAAATAAACAAACCCCACAGAACACTAGGAAATCACCAGACTGTGTATAAATGCTCAATTACTTAACCAGATGCAACTATTTATATGAAGAAACTCTTTATCATGAGTGGCACTCCACACATTTTTACATATCTGAGTATAGAAATAGTAGGCAGTGTGAGTGAAGAAGCAAAATCTGGCACTAGGCTAATTTGATTATAGGAACATCCCAAGTGTTGCAAATAAACCCACAAACTTAGTCACTTTATATAGACAGTCTTCACTGGTCACGCCTGTTAGCATTTTTGTGTTTGCTGCTGATGTAAATGGCTTGCACCATTTAGCACTGCAAATAGAGAGCTTTTTTGGTAGTCTAGCTGTGCCTTTCTGAAGTATAATGCCAAGAAAATTATTTCATTGTTTTGATAGTGTGTATTAATTGCTTCAGATAAAGATGCAGGTAAAGAAGTGGGCAGCATAATTGCCAAAGGATTAAAAAGCAGAGAATGGCGATATGGAGTAGAATTATGATTACAAACTTAGAGATCCTGTGTATCTCACAAAGGTTGCATCCATGCACTAAGGTGAGGAAATGGGTGACTTTATGGACACTTCACAGTGAAAGACGCAAGGGCACTTACAAACCTCAAGAAGCAACATTGTGAAACGTACCTGAATGAAAAAGTGAGCTCTTACTTCCTCTGAGTCTTTGCACAACACTGTGCGCAGTAAGACCCAAGAAACCTTTAAGTCCCTTTGTAAACCACATTTATTGGTAGTACAGTGCGATTCACAAAGCAACCTTTAGGATGAAGAGGAAGCTCGCCCGCCACCGCACTTCACCAATGCAGTGGTTCGGTGGGTTCAGCAAAGGATATATTTTTTTTTCTGTCAGCTCCGGGCCGTTTTTTCCCCCGGAGCGGTGGATGACAAAAGCCGGTGGTCAGCACGGGGGCGGCGGCGTGGGGGGTCTCCCGTCCCGGCGGGCAGCTCGGGGCGGTGGCGCGGCGCGGCCGGCGGCGGGGGGGGGGAGCTGTCCGTGGTGCTGCCGCCTCCCCGCACCCCCCTCCGCCCCGCGGCCCCGCCCCGCCGCATCCCGCCCCCACCCGCCGCTCCCCCCCGGGGCTGGGTCCCCGCCGGGCGGCGTTAGAGCAGCGCAAACGCCTTGTCATGCCGAAAGAGAGCTTGCCCGTCCGCTGTGGCCTTTGGAGGAAAGGTTCAAAGTCTCGACTTGGTGCATTATTTTATTTAAAAAAACAAACAAACAAAAAAAACCCCAGCCGGTTCAGACGGAGGGTGGAGACGTCGCTGTCGCGGTTCGTATCTCCGGGCAGGCTGTCTGCGGCGCTGTGCGCATTGTCTATTACTAAGTGTCTGTGCCAGCTGAAAGAGCTCGGAAGAACTCGCAGTTCACCCTACGAGAAGGTGAAGAAGGGCGGCCACCACTGCCTCCTGCGCCCCTGGTGCCGGTGGGTGCCCGGAGAGTGAGGCCCCGTTAACACCAGGCCCGCGGTCCCCCGTCAACTCTCGTCCTTAAATCCCGCTCTCGTTAAATAAAGCGTTTTGCTCCCTTTGCTCCTACCCTTCCCTCCGGCCTCTTCTACCGGGTCGATCAGGCGCAGGTTAACACGCTACTGCCCTTAAGAGGGAGCTGGGGGGGGGGGGGGGGGAATAAATAAAATAAAAAATATTGGAGAGGCCGCCCCGCCGCCGGACGCTCTCCCGGGAGCCCGGCCCTCCCGGCCCTCAGATGGTAGCGCAAGGCGCTCCGCCCCGGGGCAAGGCCGGGGGCCGGCCGCGGCCGCTGCGCCCTGCCGCGGTGACGGTGACAAAGGCGCACGGGCGAGGCGGGGCCCGCAGGGCCGGGCCGGAGCGGTCCGGGGCGGAGCGGCACCAGCTGTGCGGGGAAAACAAGCTCCGGACGGCTCCGCCGCGCCCTCGCAGGTGAAGGCGGCCCCGGCGACGGCACCGCGCAGACACCTCCGGGCCGGGGCCAGGTCGCGCTGCCCGGGGTGCCGAGGGCTGCCGGGGGCGTGGAGCGGCGGGGCCGGGCGCTCTGATGGGTAGGGCGCCCCCCGCGGGCCGCCATCGCCGCCAGCCCCGGGCAGAGCGGGGCGGCCGAGCGGCGACTGCAGCGCTCCGCGGCGCCCGGCCGCCGGCCGTGTGAGGCCGGGGCGGGCAGGGGCATGGCGCGGCGGACGGGCGTCGCTGCGGCGGACGAGCTGGCCAACGCCGCCGCCCGCGGCGACCTGCAGCGCTTGAGGGAGCTGCTGGACGGCGCGGCGGACCCCAACGCCGTCAACTCTTACGGCCGGACCCCCATCCAGGTAGGGAGGCTGAGGAGGCGGGGGGGGGGTGGGGGGGGTGGGGCGGGTTAGGGACAGCGGCCCCTCCGTGCCCGAGAAGCAGCGGCGGTAGCACCGGGGCAGCCTGCTAGCGCCGGCCGGCCGCCCGCCGAGTACTGCGCTCGGCTGCTGTCGAAGCGGCGCGGCGCAGCGGTTCTTCTCGCCTTTCTGGAAAGGCGAAAGTCTATGACGGCCGCAACAGAGAGGTTTTAGTCTTAGCAACCCATGAGTTTATTTTAACCAACTGAGATAGGATGACTCAAACCCGAGAACTTTAATGCTCATATCGCAATAAACGTGCAATAAAAAGTAACAAGTCACCTTTTCAGAAAGAATTACCCTTTCGTCAAACGTCTCCTGCTTCAGACATCTATTAGTATTTTCCCTCTCCTCTCCCTTTCGTCTTACCTCGTCTCCGGCTGTATACATCTATTCGTATTTTTCCTCTTCTCTCCCATGAAAAAAGTATATTCAGTGATCCTCACGATATACTCACTGACCCGTACGAGCAGAAACATGCAGCTGCGATAGCCTTGCCCAGCAGATCCTGCAGGTACACAGCTAGCAGTCCCAGAGGGGCTCAGTCTGCCCACATTTTGCAGTCGCATGAACATATAGATAGATGTAGGGCCCGGAAGACTAGTAGATACTCGATTTATAAAGCTGAGTTAATTTCCGAGGTAGCTCTAGCCAGCTTCATCTTAAATTTTCAAAATAAAACGAAACTGGAATAATCTGAGAAGCTGTATTTAAGTTTTGCAGACAGTGCTTGCGAAACTCTCTCCTACAAAATGTCGGTGCAGCATTTCACTCGAAACAGGTATCTGTTGCCCTCCTCCGACATGTTGGTTTTTTTTTTTTTTTTTCTGCACCTTTGCGTGCCAGGGATTTAGACCGTGTGCTGAACGCACTACCTGGTGCGCTGGGGGGAAACGCAGCTTAAAAAACGGAGACCCCGAAGGCGAGGCCTCCCGGGCATTTTGGTGCTGCATTGGGCAGGGAGGTCAGGCTAAATGTGCGTTTTCAGTCTGTCCTGAGGCCGAGGGAAGCGTGGGCGCCGCGCTGCAGGAAGGGCAGGTTTCCTGCACACGAGTGTCCCCTTGCCAAGGACCTCCTGGAAAAGCGTCCCGGGTGCGAGGGGGACGGCGACAGCCCCGGGAGCCGCTCCACCGGAACAGTTCCGCGGTCGCCGTTGCAAAGCGGCTCGGGACTTGCCCTCGGTTCTTGCGGAGGTGCGCCGGGAGAGGGGCGAACCCTTCCCCGGTCTCTCCGCCCCGCGCCTGCCGCCGCCCTGCCGGTTCCTGTTGTGGAGCAGCCCCGGTGCGGCCCCGCACGCCTCGGCCCCGACGGTGCTTCCGCGCCGCATTGCCCCACCTGCCCCGCCGTGTCCCGCGGCGCGGAAAATGAGGGTTTCCCGGGCTGCGCATCGCTCCCGCCGGGTCTGTGCTCTCCACCGTTCGTGGCACCTCCGGAGTCGATCTCTAGGCCTCACCCACGGATTTTCCGCTCCTTTCCGCGGGCGATCCCCGCTCCTGCGGGGCTGAACGAGAGAGCCTGAGCGGGGCGGGCGCGGCGCTGACGCTGTCTCTCCCCGCAGGTGATGATGCTGGGCAGCCCGCGGGTGGCCGAGCTGCTGCTGCAGCGCGGAGCCGACCCCAACCGCCCCGACCCGCGCACCGGCTGCTTCCCGGCGCACGACGCGGCCCGCGCCGGCTTCCTGGAGACGCTGGCGGCGCTGCACCGCGCCGGGGCGCGCCTGGACCTGCCCGACGGCCGCGGCCGCCTCCCCCTCGACGTGGCGGCGGGGGGCCCTCACGGACCGGTGGGCCGGTACCTGCGACACCCGCCGCCCCGCGCCTAGCCTCCTCCTGGGCGACCCGCACCCCTAATTTATTACCCGCGCCCGACTCGGTAGACACGAAGTCGAGCAGCACTCACGCGTTGTAAATAATCCCGGGATCGCGTCTCACTGTTTGGATGCACGAAGCACCGGCAAGATATGTATTGTTTTGTACGCTATACTTTGCACGTGTCCATATGTTATCTTGCACTAGAAACCCTCCACGCACCCGTTTTTTTTCACGCTAGAGTCCAAACACTGTGAAGAGAAATAATTACGAAGGAAAACCCTCTCACGGAGATGGCACAATAAACCCTTCTTGTTTTGTCAAGGTCGTGTCTGGGCTTTCTGTTTACCTTCCTTCCCGAGGCTCCCCGCTGGCACTTCCCAGCCCTCCGTCTGAAGGGGACGAGAGGGCCTCCCGAGCCCGGGCCGACTGCTCCCCGTTTGATTTCACTCTCGACTTAAATCGGACTCAAGGGGCGCTGAAACCAATCTCTGCCTCTCCCTAGCAAAACCGGCCGGGACAGCAGCGAATTGAGGCTTCCTGGTGCGACTGCGGCTTTGGCAAATACCTGCTTAAAACCACGTAAGATGCTGTGCATGTCCGTGCATGAGCCCGTGGCGCATCCGTGGCTCTTCTCATGAAGGTTGTAAACATGGGACCTGGAAGGAAAAAATAAAGAGCGAATTGTGTCTCTGCAAGCCCGATACCGCCCTCATTTGAAGTAATAGGTGTTTTACCAACTTGCAGGTGACCTTCCCTGAGTGACTGTGAGTTTAACAGTATTTTGAAGAAATCGTGACGATTGCAAAATGAAGGTAGCATGGAACTAAAAATTAAAAATCGTACCTCCAAGCTCGGCCCCAGGGTTTCCCAAGCTGCTCGAAGGTGGCATGTTTGGTAAAGAAACAAACTAGCTGTTGTAACTGCAAGTAGTTGTAACGGCTGTGCTGCTGCAGGAGAAACGGGCGCGGCGGGTACGTTAATTACGTGAGAGCTGATCCCTCTTTGACTGACTGCCCCGGCGCGGGGAAGCTGAGTGTGAAGCATCCCACAGTAAAGCCGTAACGGCAGCCCAGCTTCCGCCAAGGGGAAGCAGACGGTCGGGGAGACCCGCTCCCGCCGCGGCGGATCCCAAACGGGGACCGGCAAGGACGGCGCTTCCAGCCTGTGCGGCTGGCGCCGCTCCCGCGGCACGAGTGGGAGACCCTGCCTCCTTCCCCGGACCCCACGCGGGGCTGTGCCCACACGCCCACGGGCGTTACGAACAGAGCAGGGGAAGCAAGGCGTGTAGTGGGAGAGCTCTGGTCTCCTTTCCCAGTGCAAATCCTGGGCACTTTGCAGGGCTACCTGTAAGGAACTAAAGGCGGGGGGGGATTCTCTTCATTTTGCAGTCCTACTGATTGTCCGCGTCTTAGATATTTCATACATAAACCTTAAAAATAACATATATACTTTTATATAACGTATTGGAATAAGTAAATTATTACGACATAATTTCCTACCTTGTGTGCTTTATAATTACTTTGTATGAGTTGGCACACTATAAATATGTATTTTGCTGTTTATGTACACAATATATCTATGTAATACCTATATCAAAATGTACATAATATGCATATTTATAAAAACATTACGATTATTTATCAAGCCTACATATTTACTTATCTGTTGTTTTCATATGTAATAAGCTTATGCTTAATTATAACTACATCATATGCATATAAAATATGTACAAAAATTTCACGTTGTATTTAGTCTACATTCATGCTTGTTTAGTATAAGTATGCCTAGAATATGAATTTTATACATATATATAAACAGAAAATATATAAAATCACAATCTGCGATGATAACACCTGATGAAACTGTGCTGTATTCTGTCTTAGTACATGGCATAGCCATAAGCGAGCCAAGGAGAACATCAGAGACACAGCAGTCAAGTGCTTGCATCTCATGCCTGAGGGAACCAGGTTAGAGCCAGGACCAGCCACAGATATAGGGCAAGGTTAAGACCCTGACCACCCTCTTTGCAGAAAAGTAAGAGTCTAATAAACTGTGCTTCCAACCGTAGTTAGACCAGTATGCCTATTTTAAAATGTCATTTTCTCTAAGAACCAGAATTCAATTTAAAATTCTGGGTATTTCCATTACAGTTTATGAAAAAACAATGATGACAACAACGATAATGATGATGATTATGATAATGACAACGACGATGACAACAACAACAACAACAACAACAACAATAATAATAATGTGTATAATTGGCAGGGAAATAACAGGCTAAATGCCTAATTGCTATAAATCTGCCCCGCACCGTAGCTCCAGGGCCCCTGCCTGGCTTAGGCCCACGGTGGGGACTGCTCACCCTGTGGGAGGATGGGGTCCCCAGCACGATCCCACTCAGCCACGGGAGCTTCCACAGACCCCTTTCCTTCTGGCAGCAATATCGGCTCCAGGGCTTGGAGTTCTCCTTGAAAAGAAGAATAGTAATTGTTAACAACAGCAACAGCAATACACATTTCAAGAAAGCCCTAAAACCATTATATTTAATGTTATAATAAAAACTCGCGCTTTTTATTTTTGATATCGCAAGTGTAATTGAGTACATGTGCGCGCACACACACACGCGCACACACGCACAACCCTCTGCAGCAGCATCTGCGCTCTGTGCACGGCGAGATGCTCCTCGGGCCCAGCTCGGCCATGCATTCAGCGTTGGTGGGTATTTGGTTTCTATTGCCAAAACTGTCAGTACATCTTCCCACCACCGCTCCGATAACCTGCATCATGCACCCAGGCAGGCATTCATTTATCTTACTTGTGCCTTGCCTGTTGGGGAGGAGTCGCCACGAGAGGAGAAAAGAAAAAGAAAAAAAAAGAAAAAAAGCTTCTTTCGAAGAGCTGCTTTCATTTCGAAATTGCTGTTTTCACTCACCCATTTCCTAGGCTTGAAATCGGACTCGGTCGAGGAGAAACCATTACAGGCACTTCTTTATTAACATTGTTGTTAGGGCTACTCCGCGCCCGGGCAGAAGAACGAAACTTCTATTGACATCGGTATTATTACAGTTTGTCCAGCCGAGAGAAGGAGGTGTTTGTCATGGGGAGGTGTTGCATACGTTTATGCTCGCCAGCCTGCCAAAGGACTGCCGCGCTGCTTCCCGTCCCGGGGCTTTCCCCGCCGGCTCTCTGCGGTCCCTGCGCCCCCCTAGCTCCGCGCCGAGCCGCGTCCAGCCGTGCCGTGCCGCGCCGAGCAGGGCCCCGTCGTACCGAAGGAGAGCGAAGATGCGCCCACAGGACCGACACCCTCTGTGCCCGTCACCCTTCCCGCGCCTCGCACGGAGGTACCCCGCACCCTGGGAGGGGGGATGCGCGGGCAGAGAGGCTCCCAGGGAGGGGGGCGGGAAGAAAGGGGAGCGAGACCCCCACACACACTCCCGCCGCCCAGGAATCCTCTACCGAGCGGCGGGCCTTGCTCCGCAACGGCTGTCGGGGGGTTTGTCACCCCTTCGGCGGTCCCCGCGGCAGCGCCGGGAGCCGGCCCGGGAGGCGAGAGCCGGCAGGTTGCTCGTGGCTTTTCAGCGCTACTCCGCTGCTTCCCCAACGCCCGCCCCCCGGCTGAGAAATCTCACCCTTCAAACCGAAAACAAAGCGGTCCGGCACGGCGGAGCAGGGCCGGGGAGAGGGTCGGCGGAGAGGAAACAGTTAATTACCCGTTTCGGTTACCGGCGGGGGGAGACAAGATCCGCTTTTTTTTTTTTTTTCTTCTTTTTTTTCGCTCCGCTACGCAACGGCCCCGCGTCGCGTTCAAATGACCATGTGACAAGGAAATAGCTGCTTGCCCGGGCCAATACTGGCCTGCGCTTTTAAAGTGGCAGGGATCCGCTAGTCGCCCCCCCGGGGCACCAACGCGGCCCCCGGGGGACGGGCAGGGGTCGCGGTGCGCTGGGCCGCCGCAGCCCCGCCCCGCCGAGGGGGTCCCGAGGGGAACGGTGTCCAAAACCCACTAAACAACAAGAAAAAAGCAAAATAACACCCCCCTCAAAAAGAACAAAAAAAAAAAGGAGCGGGAGGCGGTATGTTTGGAGAGGACAGACGGGGGGGGGGGGGGGGGGAGGACATGTCGTCAAGGCTTTATTTGAAAGCAAGGGGAGCGCCCTGCGATTGGCCGGCCTCCACGCCCGTTTGGCGGTGGTGCTCCTCGGGGCGAGTCGGTGGGAGGGGAGAGGAGCCGACGGCCTCCCTCGTCCCCATCCCCCGCAGCCGGTCCTCCTTCGCCCGTTTTCTAGGCGGGAGCCATCATCATGGGAGGCGTTTAAGGGCAGAGGAGGGGGGGGGGGGCGGAGGGAGGGAGGTGAGGCGAAATGAGGAGTCGAAATTAGTCAAACGGAAAAGAAAAAAAAGAAAGAAAGAAAAAGAAAAAAAAAAAGAAAATCCTCTCCAATGAATGGAGGGTGAGAGGGCCGATTCACCGGTGGGGCCCCATCGGGGAGGTATTTCTAGAGCGGCACGCCGGGGGCTCCCCCGCACCCATGACCCCCCGGATAAGGTGCACCGTACGCTTTCGGCGCGCCCGCAGCCTGCGGCGGGCCCGGGCGCTGGGCTGGCGGATACTCCGCGGCGTCGTCGGGGCACTGGGGCGGCGCTGGCTGCCGCGCCTCGCTCTGCTGCTAGTCCTGCGGAGGAGGCGCCGCCGGGGCCCCCGGCCCAGGTAGGGCCCCCGGGGAGCGGGGCTGTTCGGGGGGTGGCGGGGACGGGGCGGGGGGGGGACATACGACACGCTCCGATCGTCGCAGACGGCCCGACGGGCCGGTGGAAGCGGGAGCGGGAGGCGGTGGCTATCGCCCTGGGGCGAGCGGTATGCCCGCTCCCCGCGGCAGCCCGGCCCCGGTCGCGCAGCGCCGCGGAGCCCTCTCCGCGCCACATGCTCAGATTGCACCGGGAACACATGAGGTTTGCACAGGCGTGGGGTTTATTTTTTTTTCTTTTCTCCCTCTCTCTCTCTTTTTTTTTTTTTTTAAGCAGTTGGAAACGACAAGTTCTTACTGCAAATTATTTTTGCCTCTTCCCCCCCTCCGAGAAGCATTTATTTTCGTTTTCTCTATGGCTAATTTGGAAAAAAAAAACCCACCACCACCCCTTACCAGCATTTGCAGACTGTTCCTTGCGAACAAGGAACATAATTATTGCTCTGAAGAAAGAAAATGGCCACTGTTATCCGAGCGTGTATTACTTTCCACTGTTGTATATGACAGTGAAATACAGTAACCTACTTTCCCTTCCCTCGCTGTTACATAAATATGCACAACAAGGGTCAGAGCGGCCGAGTAGCGTCAGAAAGAGTAATTAAAATACACATATATAAAGGACCTTGAGAGACAGCCGAGGTTCAGGCGGGTTTAGAGACTTTTTCCTGATTGCAGAATGCAAAATTGGATTGTTATGGATCTGCGCGGCGCAGCTTAGGCCTCGGTCATTAGACATAATTAGTCACATTATGAAAAATAAAATTAATATTAATTTTGATGAATATTTGAGGATTGTTCTGTAAAATCCTCGTAGGGAGTGATTAGAGGAGTACACAACCTCCTCTAATCCAGGGCACAGGCTGGAGAAGATCAGAGGTAAAAGAGAAGGAAAGTAGAAAAACTTGCCTGAAAATATCTACAAAAATAGATATTAGAGATTATATATATATATATAAAAATGTATATTAAAAAATTAAAACCCTTTCAAGCTATAGGACTCGAAGTGTGGAGATAAAGCAATTCACAGTTTACCTGCTCCAGTCTCTGGTTAGATCACTTTCAGCGCTTTTTGAATATCAGATGTGCAGAGATAGACACACACATGCGTGTGTGTATATATATATTACATATATATATATATAAATCAGAAACAGCATCCAGTTTTCCTTGTGACCTTCAAATACCTCATTTCTTGCATTTGTAGTAGGCCTAAATTCTTAATTTTACACTAAATGGGGGAAAAAGAAACTATAAACTCTAGCTGACCTGAAATGCACTAATTCAAATACAAAACATAAATATAAAGGTGATTATCATCTCGAAGTAAATTCGCTGTAGCAAGGACAAAACCCTCTCATGGATCAGGCAGAGTGGCAATTTCTTTTCTGTCTATTTACACACTTGCTGTAAACACTGCTTTCTACTTCTTTCTTTCTTTCTTTCTTTTTCCTTTTTTTTTTCTCCCCCCCCCCCTTCTTTCTTTCGTTCTTTCTTTCTTTTCCCCCGAGTTTTTCATCGGGTAGACGAGTTCTTCTAAAAGGACAATTAAGTCTAAAATGGTCACTGAAATGTGCTGAAAATCTGATTCTGAAGGGGCTAGGGAGGGGTAAGACAAGGGTGTGTGTTTGATCTAAGGAAAGATGAGGTTTTCCCTTTTGCCTAACGGTGCTCCTTCCACAATAGGAGGTAACAGCGTTACAGTCACAAAAGTAATGCAGAAATATTTTGGCAGCTCGGACGGAGCGAACCCCGAACCCATAGTATTTCGGGCCACAGTTTGCAGGAAAAGGGTGTCTTCTTATTCGGATTAGATGGAAATCTATTTCAGGGGGGGAAAGTAAGTTTGGAAATAAAGAGAAAAGAGGTCTTTTTGCCCTTTCGTATTCAGGGAGACGGGTCCTATTCTCAAGTTTTGTTCAAAATTATATTGCTTAATTAAATAGATGGAACAAAGAAAATTTTTACACTCCTCAAGCAGTGTTAGAGTGAGTCTTTCATTGGAACAGCGTCCACAAAGCTACTTCTGGACCCCGAGTGGGTCCGAGGCGGGGACCGACACTCAAAAACTGGCTAAGAGAGGTAACCCTACAGCTACCCACCCGGGCCATGCCGTGACTTATTTTTCTTGCAACATCTAAACCTGATTATTTGTTAGGATGATGGGAGAGATTTTATTTATTTTTGCCTTTTGTGTGTGTTTGTTTGTTTTGCATTTGCTTTGCTATTTGTTTTTTTTTAAGGAAGGGAATATTTTACCTGATGAAAGCCCAATTACTTTTTGTAAACTGATAGGTGATTATCCAGGGCCATTTTGTCGTTCTACTTTCTGATGCCTCTATTGCATAAAATGGGGGACCCGCAAAATACGCATCTAAATTTTTCTGGAGGGTTTCTAAGAAAAATGTAAAAATATCTAGGGATATTTTCACGGTTATTTAGGGCAGCATATTAAATTCAGAAATGCACTCTGCGCAAGTTTGTATCATACGACTCAGAAAACAGAAACTGAAGTATTTATTCTTTATTATTGCAGGTTGGTGATTTGTGCTTTTTTTGTTGTTGTTTTGCTCATTTTTATGTTCAAAAGAAACCTCTGTGGCACAACTTCTAAAGGTCTAAAATTAAGGTACTAGATTTTCCTGTTCTTACCCAATATGTGCAATGAAGATAATTATTTTTGCAAATGTTCTGACATTTTAAGCTGAAGAGTAAAAGGATACTGTTCAACTATTTCTATGAATCGTTTTTGCTTGATTTTTAGCATAACTCCAAACAACTGGGTTTTTCCCCCCTTAACTGTAAATCAGGTTACCTCCATGCAACGTCTCTATTCCATCCACCACCCCTGCCCCTCATGCGCCTTTTTTTGCCTATTTACAGGTGAGAAAATCTCAATATTAGGTTCTGTATAATTTGTCCTTTTGTACTATTTAATTAACCCCTAAACTTATTACCGAAATACTTGTTAGATAATAAAATAACTCACGTAAAAGTTTTAAAATACTTTTAAAAATTTTAAATCTAAAAAAAAAAAAAAAATCGTTGAAAGGATAGTACTTGCTAAGCCTTAAACAGGGCGTAAGATGGCTGCTTTTGGTAATTGAAAATTACCTTTTCCGTCCTCTGTACTATTACTAAAACATCTCAGAACAATTTGCTGTACTGTAGTATTAAAATGGATCTGATTTCAGCTTCAAAGATCTGTATTGTTGAACACCGACTTTAAAAAGAAATAAGAGTAGAAACGTAAGATGGGGAGATTGCTTAACGTGGATCGATTTTTCTTTTTTTTTTTTTTAAATAGTAAAATATCTTTGCAGTAAGGGTTGCTGGGGAGAGAAGGTGGTTTCTCCTCCCTTCCCACTAACACACCAGTGAAATACAAGGGTCGTTTTCAAAACACATTAGCACAGGCTCGGCTATTATTTCCCTAACTTCAGATATGACAGTGTGTTGTTATGTTTCGATTAATCTGAGGTCGTTTGTTGCTACCAGAATTGTGTAAAATAGAATTTACATGGGGGGGGGGGGGGCGGAATTGGTATGACTTCAATAATATAGCTTCAGATTTTATCGTTTTAATTGTCCAGTACCTTGATAAGTGACGTGGAGGGTCAGTAATCGTTTGCACGGGACTGTATTTGTGGTTTACGCCATTCTGCATTTTCATGGCTTTTTATGGATTTTAGCAGGGAAGGAGATGCAGACAGGCCCTCTGACTCCTCTAGTAATATCTACACTTACAAATACATTGACGTGTGAGTGTATAACTTTTTTATACTTACATAGTCACAAAAAGACACCTATGCATATACTTATACACACAGATGCATAAAATCCACTGCCAATACTATTTCACAGAAAGCAAGATTAATTAGCAATAATATGTAACCCTGCCGCCTCTCACTATTGATTTGAAATTTTAAGACACCTGACACACATAACCAAGAAAGTTTTCTCCTTGGATTTATCACTAGATGGCTATCATTAATAGCAGAGAGTGCACTAAGCACTTGAGGGCACTTTGCCTGTTGGGCGGGGGATCCTTTCCTCTTAATTTCTCAGACTTTACGGACTTTTAAAAAATCCACTTTTAAACTTTATTTGTTGATTTTTTAAAATATTTTTTTATTTTTATTTTTTATGGTCTGCCAGCCCTGGGGTGCACTCCGCACCATGCGCCGAGCAGGCTTCTTACCCCACCCAAACCCACTTCAAATGTCACAACCTGCTCTTGCAATGCCACTTTCCCCAGAAACTTCGCAAGGGAGGCTCAGAAAGCCCCCCAAATGAGAATATTTCGGTGAACCTCTGGCTTGTTTAAACAAGGATAAATTCGTGCTTATTTCTCCTCATCCAAGGATGCCTCTGCCTTTCGGCCGTCCGTACATACAGACATAAATCGCCGTTTTCCCCTTTTCGCCACGCAGGGCTGTTCGTATGCCCGTGCGGCGGGGAGGAGTTGAACGCCGAAGCGAACAAAGGTGCATCTGCAGGGCAAATATTGCTATTGTGGCAATCGCATTGGTTTTCTCCAATTAAACCGAGAAAATTAGGGAACTGACATTGGGGGCGGGAAGGGAAAAAAAAACCACCCCAAACCCACCCCCCCCCCCCCCCCCCAACCCCCAGACTAAAAAGCTTCCTTAATCTGTTTCTCTATTTGATCACTTCACTGTGCCACCTCGGCGGTGGCTTCGAAACGTCCCTCTCTCCGCGTTGCGATGCGGGAATGCAGGAGCCTTAAACCCCCTCCTTCGCCTTCGAGGTGGCGGAATAAAACCTTCAAGTCGCGGGTCGTGGGTGCTGCGCAGCCCCGCGGGCGCTGGGGCCGATCCCCCCCTCCCCTCGACGGGGGGAGCCGCTTCGTGTGTGTGGGGGGTGTCACGGGACCCGCAGCGGGGAGCCGTTTGTCCAGGAGGGATGAGTGGGAGGGCGGAAAGCAGGGGGAGGAGTCAGGTGCTTGTTTTTTGGCGACCTTCACAGCGGCGAGGCGAGGCTCTGCTCCGCGTCTGGCTGCCGGGCGGGGGTCGTACCTTTATCCCGGCTGGGTCCCGCCGCGGTTTCCCTGCCCGCGAAAGGCTCCCGCAGGACCAGAGTGAAGCGATCCTCTTCTGCCGGGTGCCATTAGGTGGATCGCAGACTTCCAACGGGCACGGTTCTCTTCCTCATCCGGGCCGCCCGCTCCCACCCGGCCGTGGAACGGAGAGACGGACCCCAGACCCACCGCTCGGAGGGGCTCGGGTCAGGGCAGGGCCTCCGTCTGGAGGCAGAAGTCAAATCCGTCCCTTTCACAAGAGTCCCTCTTTGCCCTGGAAAGGCTCCCCCCGCCCACCCTCCCCTGCCTTCACAGCCCCCCCAATGTGGGGAAGGATGGCGGTCGCAGGGCCGCAGCCCCCATCCCCTTCCTTCTCCCGCACCGACGACGCTCCGGAGGGAGGCAGCCCCCGCGGGACCCGTCCCATAGTCTCGGGGGTCTGTGAAATCGCTCTCCCCACGGGGTTGCCGAGCTGCTCCCGCCTCTCAGCTTGCGGAGCAGGCTGCTGGCACCTCGCGGTCCCCCCACCGCCCACTCGTGCCCCCCAGGGAGGGTGCGCGGATTTTACCGCAGCCGCCAGCACTGCGCTTCCCTCCCCGCTTGGGGCCGGGGATGGGGGGATGCTGCAGGGCCCTGCCCCGCCCGGGATGTGCGATGGGGGGGGGGGGGGGGCGGGGGGAGGGGTAGGCAGAGACATGACCGGGGGCCGCCTGCCCCGGGGGGAGCCGGGGGCGGCCGCTGCCCTCGGGAAGGAGGAGCTGCGGCACCGCGGCGAGCAAGATCCCGGCCAGGGGAGACGGAAAGCCAGGGGCACCCGTGCGGGTCGTACCGGCGGGGGGCGATGGAGGGGTCTCCCCGGGGCGACAGCTCCGGCGACCGGCTGTGCAGCGCCGCCGCCCGCGGGGACCGCGAGGAGGTGCGGAAGCTCCTGGATGCGGGCGCGGATCCCAACGGGACCAACTCCTTTGGGAGGACCCCGCTGCAGGTACGGAGCAGCGGGGAGTGGGGGTGACAGGTGAGGGGAGATGTCCTCTGACACGCTGGCGGGGGGGAGGGAGGAGAGATTTTGGGTTTTGAATGAATTTTTATTGTTACTATCGGAACTGGACTCCAGCCACAGCTGCCTGGATTCAAGCGGGCACTATTCTGAACCCTCACCCTCCTGCAAATACTAGATGGAGTTTAGAGGGACATGGCTAGCATTAAACGAATTATGCTAGAAGGTACTTACAAGGGGAAGTGCCACTGCAAAATCTGCTTCCAGATGGCTTGAGGGAGTTGACTGTGCTTCGACCATCTTTTCTTTTTTGTTTGTTTTAAATATAGCCTTAATAGGTCTTTTTCCCGAAGAAAATCGCAGTGGGGTCCCTTACTAGTATACTCATGTGAAAGAACGGCACTGAAGATAGCTTAGAAATTGTCACCGAGTAGAAATTGTAACTTGAAACTAGGTATATATTAGTAGTCACTATTATTAGTAGTATTTTTAATATTCACTATTCATCAATAGTGGTAGTATTCATTGATAGGTATTATAAGTACCAGTGTGTAGTGTCGTTGCTTTCCAGGCATTCTGAGAGCTAGAAGTGTGTTATATTAATCGACATATTTAAGCTGAAAGTTTTAAAATGTTCCTTGAACGATGAATGTACTGTGATTTAAACTGGAGTTGTGTATTTCAATAAAAGGTTTTCTTGAATTGTCATTTGAAGCAATATATTTAATGATTCACCAGCTAAGCTGAACAGCCATTTTGGTCCTTGCATTTTATGTGGAAAAGGAAATATTTTCATGAAGTAAGTTACTGAGAGAGGTACTGAGGAATTTATTTGTTTTGTTTCTGTTGTAGTTTCAAATTCCAGACGAAAAGGGTGTGCAAATCGTTGAAAATTTTCTCTTTCCTCCCCTCATTTCAGAGTGAAACTAAGTTCTGTTTCCCTTACCAGCACTTTGCAAAATGGCTGCCACTCTGACATGTGGAGTCTATCTTTCTGAAAAACTTAACCTCTATAGGAATTTTAAAATTATGAAATTTATAAGCATTGCAGCAATTATATTATAAATAAAACAAAATATTTGTACTCCATAGCCAAATTCTCTCAAGAGAGAAAATTATTAGAAAACCTATTGTCTTCAAGATATTTTCTACAGTGTTAAGATTCAATTTATGGAGGTTAAAATTCCATTGAAAATGACCAGAAAATGCGGGAAGTAAAACCCCAAGTGTCATTTTATTGTGTTTTTGTCTGTTTGTTGTTTTTATTTGTTTGTTGGTTTTGTTTGCTTGTTGTTTTTATTTGGTTGGTTTTGTTTTGGTTTTATTCAATAATGCATGATCAGACCTTGCAAAAAAATTTCTGCTTTTGGTTCAGCTGCAGAGAGGCATTTATTGTTCAGCAGGGAAGTTTTATGCATTACCCCTGGGCGCGCAACAGCTTTCCTGGCTCCTGTTAGAAGAAGCACAGGTTTAGCCAGAGCTGAGAGAGAGACAAAAGGCTCGACCCAGAACTCAGGAGAGGGAAAATCCTCACCGGGCACCGAAAAGAGCTAAATCGCTGCCAGGGCCGGAACATCCACTTGCCTTGGCCGGCAGCGCTTGCTGTGCTGCGAGCTGCGCTGTTCGTTGATAAATCAGTAAATCCTCCTAAATGGCTGGAAGCTTAATGCAAGGGCTGTCACAGAATACATAGTATGTATGTATGGTTTAGTAAATGGTGGATATAGATAGTATATATAAGTGGCATATATGTTTGTGCGTATGTGTATGTATCTGTGTGTATACATACACACACACCACAGGTACCATATATATCATGGTACATATAAATGGTATAAAATGTGGAACAGAACATACACATATGTAGTATCTAATCTGGAAATCACACGCATAGTAGCTAATACTTTAATTTGTCATAGAGTCATAGAATATCTCAAGTTGGAAAGAAACCATAAGGATCATCAACTGCAGCCGTGTGCATTTATGCAGGTCACAGCTACAAATAGCTGACATAGGAAAATTACGCCCAAAAGACACCCCAACCCCCAGCTGCGCCCGCCCCATCCCACCCTCCCAGCTCTCCGTAGCCGCGGTGCTCCGCGGCGCGGACGGGCGGGCGCGGCGCTGACGCTGTCTCTCCCCGCAGGTGATGATGCTGGGCAGCCCGCGGGTGGCCGAGCTGCTGCTGCAGCGCGGAGCCGACCCCAACCGCCCCGACCCGCGCACCGGCTGCTTCCCGGCGCACGACGCGGCCCGCGCCGGCTTCCTGGAGACGCTGGCGGCGCTGCACCGCGCCGGGGCGCGCCTGGACCTGCCCGACGGCCGCGGCCGCCTCCCCCTCGACGTGGCGGCGGGGGGCCCTCACGGACCGGTGGGCCGGTACCTGCGACACCCGCCGCCCCTCCCTGCCGCTGCACCGGGAGACGGGCCGGCCGCGGAGGGGGCTGCTCGCTGACCCACCCCCCGGCCTCCCACCCCCTCCCCTCTAGACCATCCCGCTGTCCGCCGTCCCCCCCCGCCCCCCTCGCCGCAGCGCCCGAAGCCCCGGCGGCAGCCGTCCCCCGCCGACAGCTTCTCCACTTGTCCCCTGCGCTCATGTCCGCGGCAGGCACCTGGCAGGTGCTCCCGGGAGCCCGGCTGCTGGGGAGAATCTTCTTCCGTCTCTCTGCCCTAGAGGTCCTCCCGCATATCCCGGGCACTCTGTGCCCTGCTTCTGCGAGGCGACGCATGCTGCTGAATTTTCCAAGAAAAAGCGGAAGAAACCAAAACACGGCCGCGGGGAGCGTTCCTGGTCCGCCCCCCTCCGCTGGCTCCCCGGCGGGCGGAGGACAAGCAGCAAACGGTTCTCCCGTGCTCCAGGGGGAAAAAGAAAATTCGTCGTTTCCCCTTTCCATTTATTGTTAAATTGATGCGGTTTAGGGAACTGAGAACGCTCCGTTTCCCTTAGAGGCTTGCTCACTGCCCTGAAAGCCACCGTCTTGGTCTCCATCATATGCTTGTCTTATTCATGATGGTACTGAATTTATTCATTATCGCACAATCCTTGAGGGCTTTGTATTTTAGCGATACCTTGAGATTTTTTTATATAACTCTCTGAAAGACCGATCAACTTAGCCACCTCGTTTACTAATTTAATTAATCTTCAAATCTTCTCCTCACAACGCCCCGTCCAAATTACAGTGTCTTAAAATATTTAACACTGATCGAGATTACAGTTTGGGAACGACTACAAATATTTCGTATAGATGTATTTAGGGAAGGCTACTCATGTGAGAAACCAATTGGTAATCGTTTAGCTACTGCGTAGTTTTAACATTTGGAGATACCCCGTTCATTCAGACGATCTGTGCAACGAGCTCGGTATATTTAAGACAGCTTTCCGACTCTCTAAACCAGACACTTGGAAACAAAAACGAATGGCCGAGCTTGGTTAAAAATCTGAATCTCTTAATATGCATTGCCCCTGTTTTTCCTACGCGATTTCCATCGTCTACCCAATGTTCGTACTACTTACGCATGATGAAATACCTGTTACTATTCAACAACAAAATGTCAAAGCGGTTGGCTTAAAAAAAGCAATCCTTGTGTTCAACTATTAAATGGCTTTGTATGCATCGCTACTCAGTGTTGGGCGGTGTTATTTATTTCGACTTTGTTCGTGGCTTGCATTTTTTGTGTCTGTGCATAAATACGTATACATACACATAACATATTCACGCAGATTGAATACACAGATGTGTCTTATTCAAGCACATACATAGTCGAGTTAAAAATATCCATGAAACTCGTTAATTTCCTTATTGAAAAGAACGCTTACAGAGCAACAGAAAAGTTCAACTGCATTTCGTACCTTTGCACGAATTTACGATCTTTTTGAAAGTGGAATATACTTTTTTTTTCCTGCAAAAAATTCGATGGCAAGCACACACTGTAGAATAAGGCACCGCGGGCACACACTATGCCTGAAGGCTTGCTTTTTCTCTTTTCTTTTCTTTTCTTTTCTTTTCTTTTCTTTTCTTTTCTTTTCTTTTCTTTTCTTTTCTTTTCTTTTCTTTTCTTTTCTTTTCTTTTCTTCTCTTTTCTTCTCTTTTCTTCTCTTTTCTTCTCTTTTCCTTTCTACTCTTTTCTCTTTTCTTTTCTTTTCTTTTCTTTTCTTTTCTTTTCTTTTCTTTTCTTTTCTTTTCTTTTCTTTTCTTTTCTTTTCTTTTCTTTTCTTTTCTTTTCTTTTTTCTTTTTTTTCTTTTTCTTTTTCTTTTTCTTTTTCTTTTTCTTTTTC
The DNA here is from genome assembly GCF_011004875.1 of Balearica regulorum gibbericeps. Taxonomy (NCBI): domain Eukaryota; kingdom Metazoa; phylum Chordata; class Aves; order Gruiformes; family Gruidae; genus Balearica; species Balearica regulorum. The sequence continues at coordinate 17,136,461 of NC_046220.1, forward strand.
TTTTTCTTTTTCTTTTTCTTTTTCTTTTTCTTTTTCTTTTTCTTTTTCTTTTTCTTTTTCTTTTTCTTTTTCTTTTTCTTTTTCTTTTTCTTTTTCTTTTCCCTTTCCCGATTTCCGCAGATACGTTGTTATTTTTGTTGCCCGCGCTTAGGCGCCTGCACTTTGCTCAGGGCGCAGATCGCGACGCCACGTCGTGGCGCCTCTAGTTTACACGTAACGGCTTTCTGCCGCTCGTTTCTTTCGAATAGGGGCGGGGGGGATCACTCTCCCCTTAAATAAAAAGTTATTTCCCAGCTATTTGGGGGCAAAATCGAGAGCGAACCCCGCCGCGGAGGGCCGGCGGGAGAAGGGTCAGCGAATCGGTCTGGGGCGGGGGCAAGGCGGGTGGGGGGAATGTGTTTTTCTTTTTCTCCCCTGCTCCCCCCCCCCCGTCTTGCATGCAGGCGGCAGCCCAGCTCAGCCTTGCGATGATTGCGCCTGAGGGCAGGTGACGGTCCCTCCCGCCTGTCCAAGCTGCCGGCGGACCCCGGCCGGCGCGGTGGGGCGCGGAGCATCCCTGCCTTCTCGGCTCCCCAATACGCCCCGATCCCCGCTGCCCGCCGCCCTGCCCACAGGCTGCCCACCGAAGGAGCCCCCTTCCCCGTGGGAAGGCAGACCGGTACCTCGTGGGGTCCCTTCAGAACCGTAGCAGGTGGAGTGGCATTCACACAGGGATGCACACGGGGTTCCCATGCAGCCTCTCCCCACCCGGGAAAGCCGTGCCAAAAGAGTGTGACTTTCCCATGGGCTTTGCCCTTGGAGCTGCTAAAGCCCAAAGCTTCCTTGGGAACTCATCTGAAGAGAAGAGGATGAAGAGTTTCTGGGACGGAGTTACGCACGGTGATTTCAGACGCGGTGTTAAGTGCAGTACGGGACTGAATGGACAAGGCGTTCACTAGACTGAGCAACTCTCCTTTTACTGCTGCCACCATGAATAGGGAAGCAAAGGAAGAACTTGCATGGCTTAGGAAAGTATAGAAAAAGGTTTTCCCTTTAAGTGTCCAGCCCAGCCTCTGTGAAAAAATACTTGCAACCTTTTTGTCTCTACAAAAACTCTTTAAAAAGATACGTTCAGGTAGCAGCTTTATGCTGCTTTCCTTTCTGTCATAAATGGTCACTCTTTGGACAAGGAGCCAGCAGCCCTGTGTTACCAAGCGCACTTCATTTGTGTGCGTGAACCTCAGCATCTGAATAATGTGACTAGATATTTTCCATTGTGGTGTCCTCTGTCAAGCTTTTATTTTTTTTAATAAAAATACCTTCAGGTGTAATGGCACTTAGAAAAAACCAAAATGTTTTCTATTACACATTTTGGAAATTTACTCTTTGAGAACATGTCTCCCAAGCTTTACAACAGGCATCATTCCCTTTAAATTCACATACATTTACCAAAGTTTATTGTGTCTAAGGGTCCATAGGCTTTGCATATTTTGTTCACAGTCTTTGAAAGCTTCACAGAAATGAAAAACAACAAGCATTTTAGGAAAGAAAGTCATCACCTGACCTTGCCTGGGCAAAAGGTGTGGAAATACATTAACGTCACTGCCCACTTACATAGAAAATAAGCCTCAAGCACTGTGAGTCTCGGGTGGAAAATGGAAATGCTCAGAGTCCTCACAGAAGAAAGTGAGGAATTTTATGATAGTACAGGCAAGCCACAGGACCTGGTGCTGGAGAGAGCACCTCTGAAGACTTACTATCTCACCAGAGCTCTGGTGGGGCAATCACTCCCAGCAGTAGAGATGAGGGATGATCCATCTAGTGGTTCTAGATTTTTTTTATTTTTTTTTTTTTTAAATCAGGTCTCAAACAGTCCTAATCTGACACTCACCGAAGTAATTTACAATCTTTTTTTCTCTTTCCTTTCCTCTTCTTCTCTTCTCTTCTCTTCTCTTCTCTTCTCTTCTCTTCTCTTCTCTTCTCTTCTCTTCTCTTCTCTTCTCTTCTCTTCTCTTCTCTTCTCTTCTCTTCTCTTCTCTTCTCTTCTCTTCTCTTCTTCTCTTTTCTCTTTTCTTCTTTCTTTTCTTTTCTCTTTTCTTTTCTCTTTTCTTTTCTTTTCTTTTCTTTTCTTTTCTTTTCTTTTCTTTTCTTTTCTTTTCTTTTCTTTTCTTTTCTTTTCTTTTCTTTTCTTTTCTTTTCTTTTCTTTTCTTTTCTTTTCTTTTCTTTTCTTTTCTTTTTTCTTTTTTCTTTTCTTTTTTTCTTTTTTCTTTTCTTTTCTTTTTCTCCTTTCCCTTTCCTTTCTCCCTTTCCTTTCTCCCTTTCCTTTCCTTTCCTTTCCTTTCCTTTCCTTTCCTTTCCTTTCCTTTCCTTTCCTTTCCTTTCCTTTCCTTTCCTTTCCTTTCCTTTCCTTTCCTTTCCTTTCCTTTCCTTTCCTTTCCTTTCCTTTCCTTTCCTTTCCTTTCCTTTCCTTTCCTTTCCTTTCCTTTCCTTTCCTTTCCTTTCCTTTCCTTTCCTTTCCTTTCCTTTCCTTAAATAGAAGTAGTAATACTTTAATATACTGTATGAAGAGAAATTAAGACAGAACACTCTTTTTCTCTGTGGATAACAGACCAGAGGACAAATTTCTCCATCTTTCTATCTCTTTGTTACCAAGTACCTGCATGCTTTTGTTAGAAACACTTGCTAAGAAAGTGTTTCTGTGCTGGAGTATGCCCAAGAAGGGGAAGAGAAATGAGAGGTGGTCCTTAGGAGTTGAAAACCAAGAAAGTTGCAACTAAAAGACTTCAGGTTGCCTCACAGAAAGGTACACAGATGTTTGCCACTAGATCCAGCATCGCTCTTGGTAGCAAGTGTAAGCTCAGGATGGAGGGTGGGCTGTGGAAACCCCTATTTGCACCTACTGCTCCAGCCAGGGGCTGTGCAATGAGGAAGAGGGTTTCCAAAAAGGATCAAGGGGACAAGACGTTTATTAGCTCACACCATCAGCAGAGGCCATGGTATTAGAAATACTCTACTTCCTACCACGGAAAATGCTGCCATTGGTGTAGTCATTCTTCTCAGGAAGCAGCCTCCTACATGTGGTTTCTGAACAAAGACATTGTATTGATACCTGAGGAGGTGAGCATGGTAATCTAGAACTGTCCTGGTTTTCAGCTGGGATAGAGTTAAGTTTTACAAGAAGGTGGGATGGGACACAGCCAGGACAGGTGATCCAAACTAGCCAACGGGATATTCCATACCATATGACGTCATGCTAGTATATAAAGGGGGCTGGTCAGAGAGGAGGAGCCACTGCCTGGGGACTGGGCATTGGGCTCCTGGGCTGAGGAAATTGCAGAGTGTACCATGCGCTTCGTGTATTCTAAGTACTGCTTTTTTAAATTTTCCTCTTCCTTTGCTGTCCTAGTGAACTGTCCTCATCCCAACACACAACTTTTACCTTTTTCTTCCAATTGTCCTCCCCATGCCACTGCGAGGGGGAAGAGGAGTGAGCCAGTGGCCACTTGGTGCTGAGCTGCTGACTGGGGCTAAACCGTGACAAGAACATAAGAGTTTGATCTCCCAGGTGGGGAAAGTTCCAAGATAAGCATCTTTCTCTACATGGTGTTGGTGGCTGACAGCACAGACTGGATAACAAGGTAAGAAAACACATATGCTGAGGCTGGGAGGATGAGGCAGAGGCACAGGGTGTCCAGAACAGGGGGAAAAGAGGCAGGTCCAGCTCAGGGAGGAGGTGCTGAGAGGAAGGGGAGACAAACATGGCAGAGTGTGCCTAAAACTGAGAGAATGCACAACACACATTTACCTTTACCCCACCCCATGCCAACCTGGGTTGATGGCTTTGTGTGGCTTCTAAAACAAAGCTCATCCCTGCAGACATCCAACGTACATGGCTGATGAGCAGTGGCACTTACAGTTAGACAGGGGACTCTGGCAGAAATCATGGGAGAGGGGGAATTCCTTGCCTCTGGATATGAAGCATTTGAACACTGCTAGCTTTATGGGTTTTTTACATCTGTTTTCACCTTAGGCCCTGGGCAGCCAAAGGGCCAGAGAAGGAAGCGGGAGTTGAGCCAAGGTACCAAAACCACCACAGAGTGGAGAATTTGTATCATATATGGATCAGGTACAAGGACAGAGCTGATTCCACTGTCCTCCTCACATACACTTTAAGGGGAAAGCAACTCCTCCCATCACCTTCCTCCTGTGGGCTTATCTTGCTGGTATATTTTCAGGCAGATGTGAAAGAATGATTTTAAGTATTTGATCATGGTGTGAAAACAAATGAAACATATTTCAGAACCTTCTTACACAGTGGATAAAAGCCCAAACAGAAGCTGCTTCCTATAAAAAACACTAATTAACAAAACACAGATTCTAAGGTCAAATTAAAATATTTCCATGAGATCAAATGTCTTCCTTCTTGTGCTAGAGGAACCATACTGTAGGAAACCAAACAACTGGACAGACTTCACACGTCCTCTAAGATACACTTACATTCTTCATTCCATATGTTCTTCATTCCATATGTTGCTAAATGTGAGGATTGAACATTGTACCCAAACTTTTTTTCTTTCTTTTTTTTTCTTTCTCTTTCTAAGGTGTACATAGAAACCACTGTATTTTTTAACTCAAATTGTTCCCCTAAGCAATGCCATTCAACACTGTGGACATTAAGATACCCTACAGATTCACATAATCCATTTCTTTTCTACAGATGTATAGAAGCACACAAGCTATTATGATTTATGAATGTACTTCATTTGAATATATTGTCCTGTTGTTGTTTTCAGTAAATGCTCAGGCAGTTCTGTTCACTGGTAGCAAGGCAAATTGTTCACCAAATGTCAAGCTAAATAATGTGCACAAGAAACCCGATGCCATGAGGAATGCCTGCCCTAGAGCAGGAAATTTGAAAATACTGAGAGGTGTATGCATCCAAAAATAACATCTTGCAAACAGACTAGTCCAGAAAGCTGGTTCACAAAAATTATATGCAGATGTTACTTTTGCATTTCTCAGACTCATGGAATCACATATACACAGATTGGTAGGGATTGGAAGGGACCTCTGGAGATCACCTAGTCCAACCTCCCTCTTAAAGCAGGATCACCTAGAGCAGGTTGCACAGGATTGTGTCCAGATGGGTTTTACATATCTCCAGAGAAGAAGAGTCCACAACCTCTCTGGGCAGCCTGTTCCAGTGCTCGGTCACCCTCACAGTGAAGAAGTCAAATGTCAGTCAACAAGTTTCATGTCAGTCAACAACAATTTCTGGAAAATCCCAGTCTACATAGCCATGGAAAAACCCCCATGATGTTAATTAAAAAATGGAGAATCTTCTGGATTCCACTCAGATTTATTCTGCATAAATTTTAAACATTCTGTTTTCTGGTATTGCTACTGAGACCATAAGGCATTTCTCTTGCTCTGCCCTGAGTAGAAGACTGAGTCAGAAGATTCATAGTGTCATTCATACCTGCCTAAGTTTTCTGGAAGCATGTTATTTATTCAGTGATAATCACAAGAACAATAATCTTATTTCTTACTGCTTGGTTTCATGAGAATAAAATTGAAATACAATAGAAAATACAGATATAGAGTTAAGTGGGGGCTTTCCTACCTACAGAATCTTTTTACTCTCTTTCAGTAAAAACACTAAACTCATGTTATATAGTTTAACAAAGATCAAGAGATCCAGATGGCCAGTTGCATGGTAGGAATTAGGCTATTGAACAATGACTTTATTGTTCATTTACAAGAATTAGCAGAAAACAGACAATCCAAAGTTTGATTTTTTCAGCCTAAAGTTTTTTCCATAGAAATAGGGCCAATTCCATAATTATTTCAAGACTGCTGAAAACTAAATTGCTTGTCTTTCGGAGTGCAGTTCTGGGGCAGCTGGCAGACTTAATTTTTCATAAGTGCTGTAAGGAAAAGCCCTTTCCTCCTGCCACCTGGCCATGCAGCCCCACTGTGCTGATGCCACATTGCACCCTTTCATGACCTGCTTTAACTTGCTAATATGGTGGGAGCTGTTCCATTTTGGGGAAGGGACTGCATCTGGGTTTTTTTGCTGGTTCTGTGAACCAATGAAACCTAAAGAGGAGTTTGATGTGCATCAGAGCCAGAACAAAAATAAGGAGCAGGGAGGCATAGAAGAGATGGGGAACAGCCGCCCCATCAGTACACAACATGCACTGTAAAGAGTTGAAAAATCCCACCAATACCTGTGAATAAATTTAGATGGGAATCTTTGTAATCTTCTAAATTCATGCAGGTGGGCCTGCTCTATGACACCCTGATGTTCAAACAGAAAGCATATTTCTCAGTATACCTAGTTATGCATGGCTTTGCACCACAAATTGCCTGAGCCAATTCATAGCAAAGGTGGTGGTGAACTTGACAATTATCTAAATAACCAATTGCAAACTGTTGAAAATAAGTGATTAAATGTTAATTTCAATTCTCTTGCACTGTCCTGCTTCAGTCAGTACTGCAATGACAGTGGGGAAAGGAAGCAGTCGTTAAAACAGTTAAGCCAGAGTTTCCGTCTTAGAGGGCTGATCCCGCCCAGTGCTGAGTATCTCCTGAATTAATTTCTCCCCTTACTGATACGCTGCTGGTTTTGATAAACAAGATACTCTCCTACTGGTTACAGTTCTGGGAAGCCCAACTGCTCTTGGGTCTGTTTTGAATACTAATATAAAAACTAAATTCTGATGTCACATGACACTTGTGTTGATGCTGAGAGATGCTTTGGATGTTGTTAGTATGAAACAGTGTGAAGTATTTGCTAAGTGAAAATGAGATATGAGTGGGCAATTTTACATTAGCAAGATAGATTAATGTTAGGCTGCACAGAAAGATTTAGAGAAAACAGAAAAGGGAGAAAAAGGTTAAATCTAATGGCCTGCCGCACAGTCTAGTTTGTAGCATATTTGAACCTGCAATATTGCATTGGCATCAGTACTTTACACTGTTAACACACATGCTGGAGGATGCTCTGAGCAAAGTAAGTGGAGATGTCTTCCAAGAGTAAAGGACTTTAAAAGCCTTGGATATCTGGGCTAAGCAAAATACAACATCCAATCAGTGAGAAGCAGGATAGGACACAGTAGCAACTCCAGTTAGAAAGAGCAAATATGATACAAGTAAGTGTGGGGTGCTGGCTTGGAATATAGTCAAGGGCTGTTTGGGTCTGAATGCTACTGAGTCCAGATCCAGAAGTCTCTTCAAGTCAAAGCAGATGGAGATCTGTTGCCTGTGACACATGTGCCAAGATGAAGCAGACCTAACGCATGCCACTGGAGGGACAGTTAGACAAAAGCTCCTGAGAGTGAGTGTATGTCTTCCTCTTGCATTTGTTATTTAGATGTTGAACTTCCCTTGCAGTGACACTTCTGCTTGTAGTCTGTGTGAATCTGGGCATTTCATGTAGTTCTAAACTCTGGCATTTCCTTCATAGCCCAGTGGAAAATTTTACAAGGAATTAGTTAGTTATTGATTCTGTATCTCCCAGTCCTTGGCTAATTCTGGCATGCCTCCTGCTTTGTGCTATTTACAATCACTCACTTTCATTCAGTCTCCCCTCTGTACACATGGGGAAAAAAATTAGGCTTTCAGCATTTATTTCTAATACACCCACTGTTTCCCAGCTGCATTTCTCTATTCCCCCAAGACAAATGCTGCATAGGAGCACAAGACTTCAGCACCTCCTGGTAGCTCTAAGGGTGATCCCTTTCCCTCAAAAGCCTTGAAAGCATTCAGGCCATACAAATCAATGAGTTACTTTAGGACAATTCCACTGGAGAATGAGAAGCAGGCTTGAAAAATGTAAGGTTAAATTTCATTAGCTAATACTTTATTAGGCTTTCCATGGTTCTAATCCATCTTGCATGAGACATGCAATTTACTCACAGAGAAGCTGCTTCATTTGCTTCAGTGGTCAGTATTTAGGTACCTGTGTTGAAGTAGTCAATGTTTAAATGAGGCTAAAACGTAATGGTTCAGGAAACATACACATAGCATCCTGAAAGGTCTTGCTGAAAGCTTTGTTAATTTTTATAAGAGACAGTATTTGGTATAAGAGATCTCAGTGTAAAACTCTAGCAGTAAGTGCAAAACAGGTTATGTTTAACATACAGAAGACATGAAGTTTCTGTAAGAACATCAATGACATCAGGGGATGGAGTGTACTCTCAGCAAATTCCCAGATCATACAGAACTGGGAGGAGCGGCCAACACACCAGAAGGCTGCGCTGCCATTCAGCGAGATCTGGACAGGCTGGAGAGTTGGGTGGAGAGGAACCATGTGAAATTCAGTAAGGGCAAGTGTAGGGTCCTGCACCTAGGGAAGAACAACTCCAGGTACCAGTACAGGTTAGGGCTTGACCTGGTGGGAAGCAGCACTGAGGAGAAGGACTTGGGAGTGCTGGTGGACAACAAGCTCTCCATGAGCCAGCAATGTGCCCTCGTGGCCAAGAAGGCCAATGGTATCCTGGGGTGCATTCAGAAGAGCATGGCCAGCAGGTCAAGGGAGGTTATCCTCCCCCTCTACTCTGCCCTGGTGAGGCCACCTCTGGAATCTTGTGTCCAGTTCTGGGCTCCCCAGTTCAAGAAAGACAGGGAACTACTGGAGAGAGTCCAGGGGAGGGCTACAAAGATGATGAGGGGACTGGAGCATCTCTCACATGAGGAAAGGCTGAGAGAGCTGGGTCTCTTTAGCCTGGAGAAGAGAAGACTGAGAGGGGATCTCATCAATGTTTATAAATATCTAAAGGGTGGATGTCTAGAGGAAGGGGCCAGACTCTTTAATGTGGTGCCCAGTGACAGGACAAGGGGCAATGGGCACAAACTGGAACACAGGAAGTTCCATCTGAACATGAGAAACAACTTCTTTACTCTGAGGGTGACCGAGCACTGGAACAGGTTGCCCAGAGAGGTTGTGGAGTCTCCTCTGGAGACATTCAAAACCTGCCTGGACACAGCCCTGTGCAGCGTGCTCTAGGTGATCCTGCTCTAGCAGGGGGGTTGGACTAGATGATCTCTAGAAGTCCCTTCAACCCCTGCCAATCTGTGAATCTGTGACTCTGTGAACCTTGAGAGGCATTTGTTTTGGAGTCAGATGTTTGAAAAGTGGGCGACAGCCACAATTTAACATCCTATATCCTGGTAAGCCATTTACGAGGCCAAGAGGTGATTTTCCAAGAACCTCAAGGTAGTAATTGTTAACACTGATTCTGATGTTATGATATAGGACCAGCATCAGTACTATGCAACAGAAGGCAGCACTCCAAATCTATCACAGCAAATGGACTGAATAATTGTTGTAAAAAATAAAATTGTCATGGACAGACAGTCAGAAGAGAGGTAAAGCTGATCAATGAAGTTCTCTGCATGTCATTGGCTCACTCTTGTCAAACCAGAGGCATTTTGAGTCTAAGAATGGCCACTGTTCTCTGCTAGAATGTTTTTTTTAGTAATGCAGTACATTAAATTTGTATCTTCTTGTTCTGTATCACACCTGCAGTACTTCCTACAATAAATTTAATACCTTTCTTAGGGCTGTTTAGAAAGACAATCGAAAGCCATTGTTTGGCCTATCTTTATATAATTAAACATTACGTATGGTTTTGTTGCCAGTTACCATCTTCATCCTGTAGTCTGCTGGATAAATATCTCCCAATACATTTCAAAGAGTATAAAATGCATGCTAAACTTTGCAAAAACACAGTACACACTACCACTATGTTACTGACTTTATATATATTCTGCATGAGATGCCTTCAGGTAACAAGCCTATGTTGACAAAGCAGATAGATAGGTATCATCACAGACTCATAGAATGGTTTGGGTTGGAAGGGACCTTAAAGACCATCTAGTTCCAACCCCCCTGCCATGGGCAGGGACACCCTCCACTAGACCATGTTGCCCAAAGCCCCATCCAGCCTGGCCCTGAACACTTCCAGGGAGGGGGCATCCACAACCTCTCTGGGCAACCTGTGCCAGTGCCTCACCACCCTCATATTAAAAAAATTACATCCAACCTAAATCTACTTTCAGTTTAAAATGGTTGCCCCTTGTCCTGTCACTATAGGCCCTGGTGAAAAGCCTCCCTCCAGCTTTCTTATAAGCCCCCTTCAAGTACTGAAAGTCCACAATAAGGTGCCCCTGGAGCCATGTCTTCTCCAGGCTGAACAATCCCAACTTGTTCAGTCTTCATAGGAGAGGTGCTCCAGCCCTCTGATCAGCTTTGTGGTCCTCCTCTGGACTCGCTCCAACAGCTCTATGTCCTTCTTATGTTGGGGACCTCAGGACTGGACGCAGTACTCCAGGTGGGGTCTCACAAGAGCGGAGTAGAGGGGCAGAATCACCTCCCTTGACCTGCTGGTCATGCTGGTTTTGATGGAGCCCAGGACATGGTTGGCTTTGTGGGTTGTGAGCTCACATTGTTGGCTCATGTCCAGCTTTTCATCCACCAACACCCCGAAGTCCTTCTCTTCAGGGCTGCTCTCAATCTTTTCATTCCCCAGCCTGTATTGATACTGGGGGTTGCCCCAACCCACATGGAGGTCCTTGCACTTGGCCTTGTTGAACTTCATGAGGTTCACACGGGCCCACTTCTTGAGCCTGCCAAAGTCCCTCTGGATGGCATCATATCCCTCAGGCATGTCAACTGTACCACTCAGCTTGGTACCATCTGCAAACTCAATCCCACTATCTTATGTCATTGATAAAGATGCACACAGTACTAGTCCCAGTACAGACCCTTGAGGGACACCACTTGTTACTGGTTTCCAGTTGGACGTTGAGCCATTGACCGTAAGTCCTTGGATGTGACCATCCAGCCAATTCCCTATCCTTACCTAGTGTTTCACATCTAGACTTAAAGAATTTGTAACAGAAATTTTAAGAAAAAATACTAACTATGGACGTGCTCTGTGTCATGCTGTTCTGTGACACTGTAAGTACTCCATATATAAAACAAGAAAAATAACACAATTATCTTTATATGTCATTCTGGAATATATATAAAAAGAAACCCAAGGGGGATTGAAAATGGAAACAACTTGCACGTGGAAAATAAGGAGGTGACTGGTGACAGCCAACACGGCTTCACTAAGGGCAAATCGTGCCTGACAAATTTGGTGGCCTTCTATGATGGGGTGACAGTGTTGGTGGATAAAGGAAGGGCAACTGACATCATCTACCTGGGCTTGTGCAAGGCATCTGACACTGTCCCACATGACATCCTTGTCTCTAAATTGGAGAGACATGAATTCGATAGATGGACCACTTGGTGGATAAGGAATTGGCTGGATGGTTGCACTCAAAGACTTGTGGTCAATGGCTCAACGTCCAAGTGGAGACCAGTGACGAGTGGTGTTCCTTAGGGGTTGGTACTGGGACCGGCAATGTTCAACATCTTTGTCGGTGACACGGACAGTGGGATCGAGTGCACCCTCAGCAAGTTTGCTGATGACACCAAGCTGCGTGGTGCGGTCGACACGCTGGAGGGAAGGGATGCCATCTAGAGGGACCTTGACAGGCTGGAGAGGTGGGCCTGTGCAAACTGCATGAAGTTCAACAAGGCCAAGTGCAAGGTCCTGCACGTGGGTCGGCGCAATCCCAAGCACAACTACAGGTTGGGTGGAGAATGGATTGAGAGCAGCCCTGAGGAGAAGGACTTGGGGGTGTGGATTTATAAGCTCAACATGAGTTGGCAGCATGTGCTTGCAGCCCAGAAAGCCAACCGAGTCCTGGGCTGCATCAAAACCAGTGTGACCAGCAGGTCGAGGGAGGTGATCTTGCCCCTCTACTTCGCTCTTGTGAGACCCCACCTGGACTACTGCATCCAGCTCTGGGGACCCCAGGACAGGAGAGACATGGAGCTGTTGGAGCGAGTCCAGAGGAGGGCCACGAAGCTGATCAGAGGGCTGGAGCACCTCTGCTATCAGGACAGGCTGAGAGAATTGGGGTTGTTCAGCCTGGAGAAAAGGCAGCTCCAGGGAGATCTAATTGCAGCCTTCCAGTACCTGGAGGGGCCTACAAGAAAGATGGTGAGGGACTGTTTATCAGGGAGTGGAGTGACAGGACAAGGGGTCATGGGTTTAAGCTGAAGGAGGGTTGATTTAGATTAGGTATTAGAAAGAAATTCTTTACCGTGAGGGTGGTGAGGCACTGGCACAGGTTGCCCAGAGAGGTTGTGGATGCCCCCTCCCTGGAAGTGTTCAAGGCCAGGTTGGATGAGGCTTTGGGCAACGTGGTCTAGTGGAGGGTGTCCCTGCCCATGGCAGGGGGGTTGGAACTAGATGATCTTTGAGGCCCCTTCCAACCCAAACCATTCTATGAGTCTATGATAACTTTCTCTTAGAACATCCAAATAGGAACTTTATGGCTCCTATCCATTTCACTAAAACTGTCTAGGGGGCAAAGATAACTATGAAAATAATTTTTAAGGCCAGTCATCTCATTTGGCTAGATACTAAAGGTAGTAAAAGGCATGTCAGATCTGTAGCCTTCTTCCTGTCAAGCTTCTAGCTCTGGCTCCTGCAATCTAAGTTCTTTAAAAAACCACCAGGAAATATGGAAAGGTGGTTAAGCTATTTTCCCCAGTACCTGAGAAGCACCTGTACTGGTTTTGCTAGGGAGAGCATGCCTAAGTCTAAAGGCTTTCACAGCAGGAGACTGGGTGTCTAACAAAACAAGACTAGCAAGCTAAAAAGTTTATGTACCTGCTTATTTAAATTTTCCTTTGGATTAATATCTTTTTTTTACACTACTGTGAGAATCCGTACCTTTCACGTTCCTGACCTTTCCCTTGTTTGGCTTGGATTGCACTTCTGTCTCAGCAATCCCCATTGTTTCACGCACTTAGAACCTTGAGTTCTAAGCAGCACAGTATCTTCCAGAAGCACTCTTTCTCATAGTGGCGTTTACAAGGTATCACCACCAACCTGTTCCACGAATGGCAAAAGCCATTGTCAGACAAACACAATTCACTCTCTAATGACTAGAAGTAAATAAAAAAAACCCAAACAATTTCCACACAGTTTGGAGAAGCAGAGGCTTCATTTGTTTTATTTACTAGGCAAGAAGCAGCAGATTATTTTATTGAAGTAAAATTCTATAAAAAAAAGAAATGCATACATTCAAAGCACTCAAGCACATCCATCACCTAAAGCAGAAACTAACACCAGAGTTGTTCAGATCAATGAAGCAGCAAAAGGCCAGCACAGTGTTCAGGACACTGGCAGCAAAGTACTTTTCTGTACAGTTCTGTAAGTCATATAAGAACATCTTCAGGTACCAATCTGACTTAGGCAGTACCTTTTTTTTTTTTTAAATGAGAACATTCATTGATTACACAACTGCTGCTGTGAAAGAACCACCACAATTATTAAACCTTGTCTTCTAGCACACAAATGAACACCACTGCTTTAAAAAAAATCACTGAAATAAAAAATATGGATAATGTATAAAAATAGTATAATTTTTATTTTGAAATACCAGTTTTTCTGCTATGTTTCTGAAGTTAACTGTAACCATTTGCCTTGTCAAAGGAAACGATGGGAGGCAGAAATAGCAAAGCAAATAGCGTATCTGTGAATACGCTTCCTCAGATCTTATTTTTACGAAACTGCAACAGCATATTACCTAGACTTTCCTTTCTTCCACCAAATAAAAGGTATTGCTGAATAGAGGATGACAACTCATTACTTTTTTCTTTGACCACTGTCTGATTCAGCTTGACAGTAAAGCTATTCCAAGTTTAAAACATACTCAAAATCTAATTTTAGCCATCTTATACATTATCAAGCATGATGAAGATTATATAAAAGTTGTCTTATACATTATCATCGGTCAACGTTTATTCCATTCTTTTATGCTTTAACAATTTTTGAAGATATTGTAACCTCTGGAAGTTCGAAAGTGACCCACTCTTCCTTGTGAGCACCCAAACTTCAAGCTGCATCCAGGTTGTTACTGCTTTGGCAGGATTACCGAACACTGCACTGTTGTCTGAAATACAAAGTCAAAGTAGATGAATGGTTCCTCTGCCAGCGCAGAGCACAATTACTTTTCAATGTAAAGGCAGACTATATAGCTTCCATTTGGATTACAGGCAGATGTTAACTCTTTCCATGTGCATAGTATCTCCAACCTCCTCCAACACGACAAAAGTTAAAAGAATTACAGGGAAGGCATAACCCACAACAGTTTAACAACTTGTATTTACAGATTTTTAAACCTATATAATAGGCTTACTGGTGTTGAGAACAACAATCTCTATCGGCTTTGCATGGCAAGGTTTTGGTAGTGGGGGGGGCTACAGAGGTGACTTCTGTGAGAAGCTGCTAGAAGCTTCCCGTGTGTGACAGAGCCAATGCCAGCCAGCTCCAAGATGGACCCACCACTGGCCAGGGCTGAGCCCATCAGCGATGGTGGTAGTGCCTCTGGGATAACAGAGTTAAGGGAAAAAATTGCTGCGCAACAGCAGCCAGAAGAGAGGAGAAGATGTGAGAGAAACAGCCCTGCAGACACCAAGGTCAGTGCAGAAGGAGGGGGAGGAGGTGCTCCAGGCACCAGAGCAGAGATTCCCCTGCAGCCCCTGGAGAAGGGCATGGTGAGGCAGGCTGTCCTCCTGCAGCCCATGGAGGTCCATGGTGGAGCAGATATCCACCTGCAGCCCGTGGAGGACCCCACGCTGGAACAGGTGGATGCCCAAAGGAGACTGACCCCACGGGAAGCCCATGCTGGAGCAGGCTCCTGGCAGGACCTGTGGCCCCGTGGAGAGAGGAGCCCACACCAGAGCAGGTTTGCTGGCAGGACTTGTGACCCCGTGGGGGACCCATGCTGGAGCAGTTCGTGAAGAACTGCAGCCCGTGGGAAGGACTCATGTTGGAGAAGTTGGTGGAGGACCGTCTCCCGTGGGAGGGCCCCCAGGCTGGAGCAGGGGCAGAGTGTGAGGAGTCCTCCCCCTGAGGAGGAAGGAGCGGCAGAGACACCGTGTGAGGAACTGACCACAACCCCCATTCCCCATCCCCCTGTGCTGCTGGCAGAGGTAGAGAAAATTGTGAGTGAAGTTCAGCCCAGGAAGAAGGGAGGGGTGGATGGAAGGGGTTTTAAAGATTCGGTTTTCTCTCTCATTACTCTGATTTGATTGGTAATAAATTAAATTAATTTCCCCAAGTTGCGTCTGTTTTGCCCGTGATGGTAATTGGTAAGTGATCTCTCCCTGTCCTTATCTCGACCCAGGAGCCTTTGGTTGTATCTTCTCTCGCCTGTCCAGCTGAGGAGGGCAGTGATAGAGCAGCTTTGGGGGTCAACCCACCACACAATCATACTGCAGAAACACTGAATTAAGGACTTTAGGCTCACGAATGAAAAATTGTGCAGCTTGCTTTTTAAGGCTAGCATACTGGCTTACATGCATCATATTCATAGAAAGCTCTTCACACATATAATCAGAATGCTCTGAAAATGAAGTTCCTTTAAAAAAAAAAAGCTGATTTCTAATGTTTCTTCATCAGTTTTGTAGAAGAGCTATCAAGAATAGAAACCTTTCTCTAAAGGTGCACTGATTGGGAGTGAATGAAGTACTCATGCTCTGCAGGGACAGGCAACTTTGACATCAGCAGCAGTCAAGGGTGGGACCTGAAAAACACTTCAATCTCAGCTTTCTGGAGAGGTCCTTAGCTTGCAAGGACCACAGTATGTAGACCAATCCAAGCTGAAGTGAAGCCTTGACGAATTTTCCTCCTCCACTCTATTCACCTGAGCCAATTCACTCTAGTCACATAAGTACATTCACTGATTTCATTGAAATATTTTTTGAGGAAGAAAATTACTCAAGAATATTTACAAGATCAGAGCTCTACATACAGAAATTATGAATGTTGGTTTCAGTTTGTAATAGGCTAGAAAAAATGACTGAAAAATGTTAACCTTTATGCCCTTCAACTTGTTAGCTACCAAACATATTAAAGTTTAAGTATGCCAATGAAGTGTGTTGAAACACATCTACAATTACCCAATCTAAACTATCCCACAGTATTCACTTACGACAGCTGAACTCCAGCATCTTTACTCTGCTACTTGCATTCCTTGCTCCCCACAGGATGTTGAATGTCAGTATTTCATGAACATTACAGCAACAACTGTCAGTGATTATCACCTCACCAAACAACTCTTTTCAGGGAACAGAAGATTCAGCTATACATCACCCATGGTTGACCTATCCTACCCAGAAACTTCCCTGACACCAGCCAGAAATCATTTGGACCACTGTGACCAATAGCATCATCTACGTTTCCTGATCCATGACATAAATACAATGTGGTCACACCGTGTTCTGAAAGAGTAAATACTTTCTACCCTGGCCATGCCTCAAAATGGCAGGCTGTAGGAAGATGCTGTGCCTGCAGAAAAGTTTGCTCCAAACCTTTTTTTGAAGCTCATGTAACCTGAGCCTGGAAAAGGATCTCTTAACAGCAACAGAGCCAGGAAATACTGGCCTAAAGACATCTTAGGCAGTTAATAAAAATAGTAACTTTCAAGCTACACTTAAACTCACCGGCATACCACAGATGAAAAGACACATGAAAAGGATTGGATGGCAGGCAACCTATCCTTCAGCAGAAAAACAGCTCCTGGACACTTCTGCTTCAACACTCCAGGGTTTCCTGAAGACTACTGTGAGATTCAGATGTGACACCACCACACGTGTGTGTGTGTGGATGGGATGTATACCTCTATGGAAGGAGACATAAATGCAGCTGGGCAAAGAGACTGGCAGCATATTTTCTCCTGCCTGGTGAAGTTCCTCCAGTCACAGCAGCCAGATTATCACTGGGAAAAGTTGTATCCATGTAGAGCTTTAGGGTTTTCACATGCTTCTTCAAACACTAGAAACAGACACTGGCAGGTGCCCATTTGGGATGCCCGCCTGAGGCTTGGGTGTACGCTGGCATGGCTTTACATCCTCACTGATCACAGAGTACCAGCTGAGGGCTTGCTCAGCTCCCTCATTGTCTGCATTCCTTACCACACTACCACAGAGTATGCCAGAGGCACTGCCTTGGAGCTCTCGGAAAAGGTGCCTCTGAAAAAGATCAGTTCAAAACCCCTCATCATCTGACCTTCAAAATTCCCAGAGTAAAATATACAGAAGAACACTTCACATCTGCAAAGAGGACAGTTTTTTAAAACTCTTTATGGTTCAACTACACACTTGTGCAGAGGCACATATACACATCTCTCTACTGTACTGTGTAATTGCCTCTCTCCTTATTCACTAACACAGAAGCCTAGGACCAATCCTTCATCTACTTTACCACCATGTAATGCCTCAAACTGAAAGATTTTTAGCCTTTCTTGCCCTTCCTAAGTAAAATCAGAGGAAGCCTCCAAAGCCTCAGACTTTCCTGTCATCTTCCCAGAGTACTTGGTTGTGTTAAATCAGAAACAATTGTAACTCCTACTCTCCTGACATCAAATTTCAAGCCCCGCTGCCCATACCTAGTTCCTGTTTCCAGTTCTTCTAATACCTTCAGATCAACAACCTTTCTCAGTATACTATCACTCAAGCCAAGCCAAACTAAAACTATCTCAATATTCATCACTGATAACAGGCAGTAGTAGATGCTTAAGAGAAAGAGTGTAAGAAGTGGTCATTCTACATTAGAATGGAGTGACCTCTGGTGCATCGTATTTTCTTCTTTCAGCAAATACTAGTTCAGGAACTGAGCTGGAGGAAGCACTTGAATTGGTGTTTTAAACAGCTGACAAGGAACCGAAAGAAGAGTTAGCATTCATCAAAGGCAAATCTTGCAAACTCAGTGCCAGCTCTTTCCAGTCACCTGCTCTTTCACTCCTGATGAAGAATCAAGACAACGATGCAAGGGAAAGCAACAGAACACTGTTACTGAAGTACACCTGCCAGAATTGCAAGCAGATCCCTCAGTACCTAAGCAGCGTTATACGCTTGGGAAATTTCCTTGCATGCCAGCATGACCAAAGTAGTTATCTAGCACATTCTTTAGATTATTTGTTCAAACTCTGAGCTTTTTTGCATAGCCAGGCATCTATATTAAACAAAAAGTGTGGACCAGTCCTCTGAAAATGTTTTCTGTGGATTAGAGGGGAGAAGGAATACTGATTGTGTTGTCTCCCTTACCCATCCATTACACAACTTTTAAGGACTGCAAAGGGGAAAGGGAAAAGTCAGTTACTTCTCACAAATGTACAGAGGGGACATTAAATTAGCTGTTTCAGATAACTGGCTGAGGAAGAGTCATAAACATAATCCAAGGCCTCTTAATAAAAGGTAGGTTTTCTAGTGAAGGACCAGCAAAAGACTAATTTCAAAGATTTGGGTTGCACCTCCATGAACCTGATCAGGTCAAGCATGCTGAAAAGTGTCTGGGGTGAATTTTCCTTAATGTGTCTTTCCTTTAGGACACTGACTAAACTAGAGATGAGAGTAACTGACAACAGAATCGTATTGGAAACAAAACTGAAAATGTGATCCCAGTCAGAAGACATGGAAGATTTTTACAGCACATACAGTTCTGTTGATAGCTGAATTCCAGGGACACACTTTCAAATATATGAAAACATGACTTATGCCTGTGTTCATCTTTCTTACCCATTCAAACTTTAGTCAACACAGTGATTTTCAGAAAAGAGAAAGAAAGAACCTAAGAGAGGAGAGAGTTATCAGAGACTCAACTCTCTCAAAAGTTTCCTCAACAGGCTTCCTCCTTTTCAGACTGCTGCTGCTTCCACTAACAAAGATCCTTGTGGTTCATTTCTGTCTGCTCTTTGTCTTTCACATTCCAATTCTTTTTCCCTGTCTCCCACACCACCTCAATGTAACCCTCAGTTACTCTCATGCTTCACACTCTTGTACTCTTGGAATTGGCTATTTGTTTCAAAAAGCTTGTCGAGAAGTTCGATAGATATCCAAACTATTTTAATATTGTTATTTCCCTCTATGCTATAGCCAGAAAAGAATCTCAAGCAGGCATGTGAAATAGAGATGATGTAAAACATGTAAATAAACTCTTGTCTAAGAAGAATTCTGCCTAAAAATTTCCTCACCAATATATTTTGAAATGTTTTTCTTTTCCATTTTATTTCCCCATGCACTGTGGATCTGAAACCTGTGGGAAAACCCAGTTCTAATAATTTCAAACTGGTTATTACCCATATCTTGCAACAGACTCCTCTCCCTCTACATATTAAAGAACACAACCTGGTTTTTGATGGTTCAGTCTTCTCCACTTGGGTCTCCATTGTTCTAAGCCAAAGCTGTGTCGAGCTACAGGTTTTGCATTTGGATATTCACATAGATTTGTATCTTACCTGTGTTATGAAGGATAACACTTCATCAACCATATGTAGAAGTCCTTAATTTTTTTACCTTTTGTAACACTTACTGTAAAACTGAAGCTAGATCTTTGCAATAAAGCTTGTGAGAGTCTTAATGAATTTGTTTGCCCATCCTGAATGGATTTGTTTGTTGAAGCATCTACTCTAAGAAGTTATTATGATTTAAGCAGAAACATCTTGGAACATATACCTATATTATGCTTATATATGCATACACTGTCCCCAGTACTTATCAGCCTCATGTGTGTACTTACTTTCAGGGTGTGCAGGGTGTCGGTCCATTCCATGGAAGCTATCTGAGGTATAGCAGTAAGGAGTATGCTAGTAGCCTTATTTGCATTCCCTTTCAGCGTCTTTAAAACTTTATCCACTGAAACCTAGAAATACAATAAAACTGAGTGGTGTCTCTCAATTTTGATGGCACATATTTTACATACTCAAATTCATTTAACTCATCCATCTCTAAGTGAAAAGGTGAAACCTTAAAATACCACAATCATTTTAGTCAGTGAAAACGTCTTTCCTCTGTGGGAGTATGTTTGCTTGTATGTTACACAAACAGGAGACCTAAAAAAGATACATTATTTTGCACAGAGCTACAAAAGAAAAAACACCAGACCAATTATGGGATGACAAGCTCATACACCCCCCCCCCCCCCCCCAGATTCAGACAAGCAAGGACAAAAGATTTGTGAGGCAAGTTTATGAAAATGAATGAGGTAGCAACAATTGATTCTGTTCTTACTTTCACAATTGTTCATCCAGAATAACTCAGTGATACTGATGTAAGAATAGATTTAGTTCAATATGCGATCTCTTATCAAAACCTACAGGTTCTCATCCAGATCCCTCAGGACAAGACCCAGATGAAAAAAGTTTCACTCACCGCTTCTTCATGTTCCTTCCAGCAGTCATAATCGGTTGCCATGGCAATACTAGCATAACTCATTCCAGCTTCTTTTGCAAGAATCACTTCAGGCACTGTGGTCATGTTGATAACATCAGCTCCCCAGCTGCGAAACATCAAGCTTTCTGCTCGAGAACTGAAACGTGGGCCTTCGATTGTGATCATTGTCCCCTTGGAATGGCACTGAAGCCCAAGCTTCTTGGCAGTCTCAATAAGAACCTGCAAAACATGCCAATATCAGGAAAAGGAAATAGTTTTCCTGGTGCACTACTTTTGCATCCCATCACAAAACTTACTTACAAAAGAAATTACCTTTATACAAAGCAGTCAAGCTTCATAATGGCTACAGCTATTCAAAACCACAGGTCAGTTTCAGTTTCCTTATCCAGCAAGAGAAATTAATAGTCCTACTAGCAGGAATGATCTTGAACTCATCCGATTTTGTTCGTATCAGTTGGATTACTGTTTTCAATGCAGACCAAGAAGATTGGAAACAAACATTTTTGCATGGTATTTAGGCTGTGCTTACACTGAGAACAGAATGGTGAAATTGCTTCACTGAGCACTACATCACCACATGGTGGAGTCAAGCTGGTGACAACAGTAATAGGAAATTTATTTTTGAAAGTAAAACTTTACAAGCGTATACTTCAATGAGTACCCTGGGAATCCATAGAGAAATTATCACCAAATTTTCCCATGCCAGTGACTGAGCTGTACACTTTACATATACCATGTACTTCACATTAGTCTTTATAGTTCCAATTAGGACCTTGTATATGGTAGAACCATCATGACTTTCTTGCTAAATGGCCCGGCTAGCTACAGTTGATACAGTAGGAATAAGAGTGTATCAGCAAGTGTAAATGGGACTAGGACACCTTTAACTGTCCTGAGTAGGAAGGTAAAAGTAACTATGATGACATCTGTTTAAAATGACCATCAATGGAAAAGAAAAGCTTGAAAAGAAGTATAAAAGGAGCATGAAAAATTGTGACAGGACAGAAGAGACCTTCATAACACAGCAGCAGTGAAAACCTAGTCTGACACCACTAGAAGCTGCCTTGTCAGCATCATGACCTTCACACAAGCCAGGTGGAACAGCCTTCCTCCAAAATGCTGTGAGAAGCCTGCACTCCAGTTGGTCGACCCGCCATACATGGGTGCAACAAGCAGCGATACCTTGAGCATGCTGTGTGACCTTGTGGGGCGCCTCCTCACTGGCATGTGCATCAGCAGATTGTGTGGAGCAGCACAAGTACACATAAAGCTGGAGCACCCACATCTCTCACTGCAGATGCGCATAAACAGGTAAACCTGTACTTGCAGAAGAGGGTGGGTGTGGATGTAACCCACATGTGCTGGGGAAGGGTGTTCGAGCATGCCACTGTGTGAATATGCATCTAAGGGTTATGCAGAGCTTCTAGGGATTAGCCACAGAAGGACACTTAGAAATCTGTAGATGTTTATTAACATGCTGTAAGTTAATCTATTGTTAATCATGACTAATATTTTGGTTTATTGCTGATATTCATTCTGAATGTATGATTCACTGATTGCCAGTTAATTACATATTGTTAATAAATCAATGGACAACTTCAATTGTGATGACTTAAACCACAGTTGAGCGGTACTTCCTCGAAACTGTTTTCAAAGTTCCAACTCCCTACAGGATGCTGCAGTGAGCCCCAGCTTCTGAAAGTGCTTATAACCAAGGCACTCTATGTTATTAAAAAATTTGCAGTCAGAAAAAAGATAAGCTCCTTTCAGATTCTCATTTAATTTACAGTGCATAAACCAAATACAACAGAGTATTTTCATATATTTGCACAAATGCAATTTAATATAGTTTTCAGTTTTTTTCATGCAAAATGCCTTAAATTGTCTATTACATTAATAATTTTGGCTTTATTCTTATTGCATTTATCTATGAAATTCCCTTGAATTAGGATAAACTGGGCTGAAATTATCCCAACAATTCAACAATTTTCAGTGATAGTTCCAGGAAAAAGTTTAAGTCACTTATCTGGCATTTTCAAATGGTGTGAAAGTATCCCTTTTCAGCCTCACTAAGAGCTCAAAACCACATGTTCTTTAAAACATCTGTTAGGCTGATTAGAACACATAGGCTAATGAGATAGTGATCACATGTGAGACTGGGAAGTACCTAAATGTTTTTTCTCTGTTTTAAAAGGAGCATGTCTCTGTTGGATTTTCAAAAAATGTAATATCCAAAGAACACTGTCTCTAGGTACTTAACAACTGAATGAAAACTAGCCTTGGCCTATGTTTCTTGCAACCTCAGGAAATGGCTTATGTGTATCTACTTACCTTTTGTAAAAAATGAGAAAGATACACAGCGTGAAGTACTGCTAATCACTTCAGTAATAAATCCATTTTTAATCCATTTCAGAAAGTATACAGTTAGCTCTCAATATACTCCTTGCATCTGTTGTGACATGACATCATACTCAAAGTCACTAAGCAACTATATGCCAACTAATCTTTGGCAAGAGCATGTGGCTAGGCTAGGCAGAATTCGCTGCTCAATGGAAGAAGGGCAAAAGCATGCACATGTATAATACACAGTGGTTTGTTCCCTTGTGAGATTTAAAATGTCTTTACTTCATTGCAAAACTTCATTCCCAGCATTGCTCCACTAAGAGTGCTGTGGACCTGCTGGTGGACATCTTGAAACCACACTGTGTCTAGCCAGCTAACAAAAATAGCCTCTAATGACACTGGAGTGAATTGGTGACAAGTGCAGAACAGCTCAGTAGTACAAATGTTTGTACATGCGCTGCCTACAGATTGGGCCACCTGCTTCACAATTCAGCTTGGTCCTGCTCAGTGTAGTAACTGACTGCACAGAAAGCAAGCCGCTTAGATGAATATGACTGATTCCGTACACATTCCTGTGCCCGTGGAGAACGTATCTCCTTGCAGCTTCTGATCAGAGCATTCCACAACAGCACAAAATAAGCAGCTCAGTCTTCACCTTCCCTTTTCCTCAGATCTAAGAATACACTAAGGTGGCACATTTAGTCACAGATAGCTTATAAAGGTGCTGAAAACCAGAGCAGTGTTTCACATTGCTTAGTCAAAGTGGTTTTGAAGCCTGAAAATCCTGAAGTGACAAAACAAAGAACAACAGTTAAGAATAAAAGGCTACTGTAATTTGGCTTGTTTCTACATTTAACATGCTTTAAGCTAAGTGTAGACTCTCCATCACTACCCACTGCTACAATGCACCAAAGCATAAATGCAATATTGTAATTTCTGTGAATGCCAAGTACTATTTATTTAATTCTTTATATTAAGTATGTAGAGTGCTTCTACCATAGATGCAGTTTTATTCAGAACAAAAAGGAACTAATTCCTGGTTCTATCTTTCTGCTTTGTCCACTCTGTTGCTCTCCTGGCTTGTTACCTGATAAATAAAGGTATTTTGTCCTGTTATTAAGACCCCAGGGAAATCTAGGTTGCCAACTGACATCTTCTGCATACCTCCCTTAGGAAGATAGCGCCTATAGACACAAGATATTTTATTTCCCATGCCTTCCAAATGTTATGACATATCTGAGAAACAGGAATAAAGAGGTGTAGATTGCCTCTGTATTCCAAGAGTTCATAATTAGACTACTATATCATGAATAAGTGCCATAAAAATAACATTTCTAAATACTATTACAAAATTCACTAACCTCTCTGGTTTTGGTGCAGAACGGCTCTGCCATTGGAATGTGACATACTCCTGAAAGACTGGAATGTTGCCCATCATATAAAGTACAATGTCTTTTAGTTGTCCTAGAAAAGCAGAAAACATGACAGAAAGAAGAACAGGGAGAAAACAGAAAACAAGAAATTGACACAAATCCAAAAATACAGCATTCCTGGGAGGGAACAAAGATATCAGCATGGTATTAATGACCACCTGTTTTGCCTCTGTAAAAACCTTTCAGAATTGAGCTCAAGAGTATAAAACTGTTACTCCAGTAGTGCACTGCCAATTAACTGGATAAAATCTATTGTTAACAAGACACTGAAATGCTGATTTATTCACACACAAATGACACAAACAGCCACATTATGCTGCGATTCTACTCAAAAGAAATCAGCTAAATTTAATAGTCAGGAAAGAAATCTCAGAAAAAAAGAACACAATAAGCTTTCAGGAAGGAAAGGAATCGAGTCTGAATTACCACAAAGCTAGTCAAAATAGAGCTTGTTGATATCATTGCATTGCTACATTGAAAGGATGGGAATTTATAGGAACAGTTTCCTGAACAAGAGAGGTGTGAGTTCAACCAGAACAGGATGTCTTCGTATTCTCAGAAAGATTACACACATGCATTGGCAGCTTGCAAGTAGAAGAATGCTTTTTCTCCCTTCTTTCAATTGAGAAACTGTTTCCTTGCATGGAAATGGTCAAACATGCTGCAGAAATTACCATTCAGCATGTCACTTTGGAACTGCTACCCACTATCACTCTACCTTCAAATGCACTGCCTCAAGCTAATTCAGCCAATCGGATGGCAAAGCCCCTCTGGAACAAAACTGAGACATTCACTTCTTCCTCCCAATGTGTCACATATTGTACTTCATAGGAGAAAAGTAAGGCAACAGCCAAATTCAATCTGCAGTTAAAATACAAAACTTCTGTTGGTAATACTGCTCACACCAGTTCCCCACCCAAGTCACCAGTAAATATTTAAAAGATGGTTTTGGATACAAGTTACATGTCGGAGTAAATCTGGAAAGAAAAAAAAAAAAAGAACCAATAGGGTAGCCTTAAGGATGAGATTATAAAACAGGAAAAGAGATCAGCAAATTAAAAACATGCAAAATGGGATACAGCTGTTAAAACTGGTTGAAACACTAATATTAATTTTTCCTTTATGGGATACTGAGGAGCTGCAAACAGAATGTATCTGATTTTACACACTTTTTTTCAGTGTCTGCTAATGCATTATTTAGAATTAGAGGAAATGGGAAAAGTCATAATCCATTTCCTGCATTATAGTATTTCAGATGTTGTTAGTCAGGCCCTTTCACTCAGGAAAGCCCTGAGGAAAGATCACATATGTATAAATACTAATCTCTGACTTTCAGATACCCTATGTTATTTGGAAAAAACGGCCACATCGCTACACGGTCTAATAAAGAAATCCCACTATGTTTAGTGCCATACATACAAACTGCATGGGAATAAATTGCAACGGTAAGACCTGCCACTGACTGCTCTGAGCAACGGACCACATGTTTGCCACTCAAGAGCGCAAGAATTTATCTTCTGCATTGAAGGCTGCAACTCTGCAATGGCCACAGCTATTTGATATGGGGCCAGCTGATGTGTCCGTAAATTGCTAGGCTTAGGGTGAGAATAAAGGCAGATTTGAACCAATCTCTGATTCTTGCTATCTATGAAGTAATGGCTGGCACAGAGGAAAGCCTTTTAGCTTCTCTTCCTTTCTGTAGCCCTGCTACTCTAGTCAGGAGTTGGCCATCCTGATCTGTCCCACTCTCCTGTGTGTGAAGTACAGGGCAGCAGCACATGATTTTCACCACTCCAATACTGTTCCTCTCTATCCCTTGCACAGAGAATGAAGGTTACACAATCAGATGCTTTCCTTACTCTCAAAGAGTCTAAGAGCTAGAGAGCAAACGACAGTATCTGCCTAAAGCTCCTCTCATCACAGGAGTTTCAAGACCTTCCCCATGTACCCTGAGTGACTCCTTACGGAGCCAGCAAGAAACAAGAAATAAGGAACTCAAGAGCCACTCTTCAGTCTGCTCCTTAGATCTCACAGTTTTAAATGTGAAGTCCACATGCCCTCTATCAGAAGGAAAGCCTGCTTAACAGAGTTAGGACTGAATGTTATACAATCGCCTGATTGTTTACATTAAAACAGGAAGAAGTCACCAAGTGCCTGCCTACAATCTAGCCACACTACTTGTAGTAGAAGCGCACAATCCCGAAGGATCAAGCACAGCATAAAGGGAAAGTAGGGAGATGGTGCCAGTGGGGGAGATCAGAAGCAGCACCTGAAAGCACTGGACTGATAACTTACAAGCAAGCACCTAAGAGCCAGGGGGCTGCATAGCTCCCACTGCCCTTCTGACTTCTCTAGGGCTCTATGGAGAACTCCCACCAGACCTTCATGCTGCCTCTGTGCCAAACAGGGAATGGCAGTACAGGAGAAAAGGGTATTTTTCCCCAGGAAAGGGGCATGTATGTTTTTATGCATAACGCTCGTGTATTAAGCCCAAGGAGACAGTGATACTCGTAGTGCATGCAAACCCTCGCGCTGCTGCATAGTTTTGCCATGCCCACCCTGGCCTTACTACCTTTTCAAATTCAAAGCTGCATGTACTGCAATTTTGAAGGTGTCCCTAGAGTTTGTATTCCCCACCCTGCAGCAACAGCCACACTTTTAATTGGACAGTAAGGTGGCTTTTGTTCATTTTTATTTTATCACAGTCATAGAAGATTTTCTGGCAATGCTGACTATGACTGATGCTAGTAAGCAAAATTCAACTCAAACAAGTGAACAAATCAATCATTTCCATCTGTGACAAACAGCCCTCTACCACTTGCATCATCACCTTCCCCCTTCTTACAGTACTGTTGAATTATCAACAAGCTATTAGTAATTAAATAAAATAGTGAAAATTCATACTGGCATCTGCTGTACAAAAAGCAGTCTCATCATGCTCTGCCTCTTCAGCGACATTGAAAGAATTTTACAGAGCGTAACAATACTGTGGTATATGTGACACAAAGCATTCAAACAATAAAGTTGGCAGCTGTTACAAGATTTCTTTTATGAAACTATTTTCCGCATCTTCCTGTCTGAGCTGGGTCATCCCAGTAAGTAGTTACCATCTTACTCTTCCTAGCAAACAGCAGCAAATCAAACAGAAAGTATTAAAAAGCTCCTAATCAGTCTGATCTAGCCAGCTGACTAACAGCACTGTAATAAACTAATAGGAGCCAAAGGCATAAAAAAAAATTCTTCCAGGTGTTTTTAGGCACTTGTTTCAAAGAAAAGAACAACTGTTGTAGCCCGTAATAATTCCTGTGGTTTCTTTTGGATTTGGAAGTAGGGAGAACACTATGTAAATATTTTGGTACTTATTTAACAAAATATATCTTTTATCATTTAAATATGTATACTAACAGATAAGCATGAAGAAAGCAGAGACTCTACGAAATCAAACAGTTACTAGGAGTGTTAATGATCTGCAGAATTAAGCTCTCCAAAGAGACAGTGAGCTCTAAGTCCCCACTACAAGTCAAACTTAATGCCCTAAACTAGGCAGAAGTCCTACACAACTCCATATATTGAGATCCTGTCATTAATGTCACAGTGTGCATCCACAAGAGGAACAAATTACAATTACTGCCTACAGATTTCTGCTCAATTCTACCTCTTCTCCCGTTTCCATTCACTATTCCTTCTTCTTGCTTCATACCTGAAAAAAGAATAATGATGTGCTCCCTTATTGGCAACTAGAGCCCAGATATGGAAAGGTACTTGGACACCTAGAAGGTACTGATTTTAATGGCAGCTTGAGTAAATCCTTCCCACCTAGACCCAAGCCTCTTTCCTACGTAGTGCCTGGTATGGGTTAATGACTCTACAGAAGCCAGGCTACCTTTCAAGAAAAATAACCAACTGTTTTTGCAGCTTTAACCAGTATCTTCTTTCCAAGACTGCTGACATAGTTTGTTTGCAGGACCCTAATCTTTCATTAGAAAGTGTTTTGGAAAAATTGCATCTTTTCAGACTTTGATGGACAATTAATCTATTTTATCCCATGAAAGTATCTTCCCATTAGCATTGTTTTCCTAAGAATTTATGATATATAAAATGCAATCACTCTTACAGATGATACACCCCTGTGAACAGCAAAAATGCAGACCCTACCTCCAAAGAACCAGCAGTCTAACACCCACTGGCAAAGATCATTGGGGGAAAAAACTTATCACAGAAATCAAATTGTCAAATGAAACAGACTATTACGACTTGTCAGTTTTCTGAATTAAAGGGCAAGCTAGTAATGATTTTTAAATTCATATTACATATTGTTTTTCACACTGAAACATTCTCATATGCTTTTCTGAGAAGCTGCTTTCTTTCCCAAAACCATAAAACAAGTTCTCGTAAGTTCCCACTCTTCTACTTTGAAATGAAAACTTACTTGCCTGAGTGAAACACTGCTCACGTATGGGCTGTGCCATTAGTACTGGTGACCATCTGAATAAACTCTAAATGAAGACACAGATCACAGAATCACTGAATGGCTGAGATTAGAAGGGACCTCTGGAGGTCATCTGGTCCAACCCCCTGCTCAAGCAGGGCCACCTAGAACTGGTTGTCTAGGACCACGTCCAGGTGACTTTTGACTATCTCCAAGGATGGAGACTCCACCACCACTCTGGGCCACCTGTGCCAGTGCTCGGTCACCTTCACAGTGAAAAAGTGTTTCCTGATGTTCAGAGGGAACCTCCTGTGTTTCACTTTGTGCCCACTGCTTCTGGTCCTGTCACTGGGCACCACTGATAAGAGCCTGGCTCTGTCTTCTTTGCACCTTCCCTTCAGGTATTTATATATATTGCTGAGATCCCCTCTCAGTCTTCTCTTCTCCAGGCTAAACAGTCCCAGCTCTCAGCCTTTCCTCATAGGAGAGATGCTCCAGTCCCTTCATATCTTTGTGGCCTTTGCTGGACTCCCTCCAGTACGTCCACGTTCCTCTTGTACCAGGGAGCCGAGCACTGGACACAGCATTCCAGGGGTGGCCTCACCAGTGCTGAGTAGAGGGGAAGAAGGATCACGTCCCTCCATCCGCTCGCAACACCCCTACTAATGCAGCCCAAGATACTATTTGCTGCCTTTGCTGAAATTAAGTGATTCCTGTCCTTTCACTCATCTTCACATCAGATAAATATACTGATTTGTTCTATGACCTTTTTTGTTGTTCCTCTTGAAAATGACATGTTTTTAAACCCCAAACTTAACCAAGCTGGTTATTTCCTTTCCAGCTCAGAAATTATGATGCAGACTGGCAAGTGCTGGGAAATTTAAAGCTGTGGGAGGAGATTAGCTAGCTTCAAAATGAATTGTAAATTTTTATAATGACATTTTGGATGAAGGATGGTCTCAGATTTCATATCTGGGCTCATTTCCTGGCTCTGTTAATGTTTTTCTGCCTGACCTCTGCAAGAGTTAGCTTCTCCGTACTTCCACCCTCATCTGTAGCAGATGATAACTCTGCAATCATTCCAACTGTTTCTTGTTTAAAACTGCAGGCTTTATGGGCCAGAGGCTACTTCTTACCATGCATGCAATTCACAGCTTAGCATGGTTAGGCTCCCCTCACCTACCTAGGAGTCAGCTAGATGATAATGTTGTCAAAATAACTGGTGCTTTACTTACAATCATCCAAACTGTGTACCCAAGTATGTTTAATATCTTTCCTACTTACATCAGTATTGATACTAAAATTACTCATTTCCAAGTACTACTGGCAGAATAGGGATGATTATGATTTAATCTGTATAAACAAAGTGATCAGACTAAATACTTTTACACTTGAAAAAAAAGACCATTGTCAGCAATACAGCTGCTCTCCACCCATAAATCAACTCTAGTGTAACAGGAAGCAGTTTATATGGGGCTTGCTCCTGCAGGGTACTGAGTCATTTAGATACACTGTACTTAAAATGTACTCTCTTACCAGAAAAAGCATTTCAGTTACACATACAAAAAATGTCAGTAAGTCAAAACTTGAATAGCACTGCAGAGAACAAACCTAGATATACATGTTCAGTTGGCAATGAAATACTGCCAGCTGACCCACAAAAGCACAAAGAAGCTGCATAAATCACTCCAAACACTTAAAATTGGGTGGAATACCCAGTACTTCCAGATAGAGTACATCTATTGGTACTAACAATAAATTTACCTCTTAATATGTGAAACTGTATTTTTTAAAAACTTGGTGTAGTTAGTGATCTTTACATGTAACTTATTTTTTTCCCCCATTTGCTTGAATTTTTCTAAACATCAGATAATCAAGGAGGGGAGGACTGACTGGAGTACAGAGACTTTGGAAAAAAATTACTTCCTTGTGATTCTTAGCAAATTAAAAATGTTTGCATCTCTCCTTGTTTTAAAACAACCTCCTCTCTTTTCCCACTGTGTCGCATTTGATCTCTTCTGTAGAGCCTCATTATAACTACATATATTTTCCTACCTGGCTCCTACTATGCTTTCTTGCACCTCTCCATCTCATTTCAGATTTTTCTTAAAACTTAGAACAGCCTGTGGTCTTATCCATGTTCCTTCCCCACATCTCAGAATAGGAGATCTCTTCAAAATACTCTTCCCAAGAAGCTACACTTTCTTTCATTCAAGGCTATTCTTCAAAGCTTGGTATTTCTTCTATCTTTGTTAGAGCTAAACTTCTTGTAATCTCATTCCTGTCTCCCATTATGCCTTCTTGTATGTATCTCAATTTTTTGCCATAAGAACTGAGGCTAACACCTTGTTCCACAAAAACTTAATTTAATATTAACGTGTTATCATATGGTTTAACCCCACTGGTCCCCTTGTTTCTCCCCCAAAACAAAGAACACAATGAAAACCAAATGTTACTCACCTGTCAATGAATTGGTCAATTATGACAAGATCACCAGGTTGTATTTCCTCTCGTAATGAACCACAGGCAGTACTCACTAAAACATGAGAACAATTTTCTTCTTTTAAAGCCCAGATATTGGCACGGTAATTGACGTTTGATGGCATAATTGTATGATGCCTTCCATGTCTGCAAAGATACATGTTGTAAGAGTAAAATAAATCAGACTGAAATTGCCTTCCTTCTCCCAGATAAACAGAATTCCAGAAAATGTAATTTCCCTAACAACATTGAAAATGATCATTTCAGCTACTTCCAGTGTAGCCTTTTTTCCTAACCGTATTAAGGTTCTCTCAGTATTAGATTTAACAAGTAGTGGTGTAGTTTTCTTTTTAAATACAAAATTTTAAGTTCAAGACTGTAATGAAAAGAATCTTGAAAATACAATCCAAATATACTTTAGCAGCTTCAAGAGTACAAAAAGCATTTTTCTCTGAATTTTCTAAGTCAGTTCCATAGGTTCTGAAAACCCAGGTGCAGCAAATCAGATCTTTCATACAGTACAACAAATTTGCAAGATTTATAAACATCTCTACAAATTTTCTGCTCAGAAGTGCTGTTGTATTCTCCCACACAGAAAAGAGCAGCACATCACAGGAAATTTAAACCAGAAAGAACACACTGCTTTAATCTGTCACTTTCCCAAAGAAAACAGTAGAATCACCCCATTTTTCTTTTTGCTCTTAAAATGACCTGACAGCTTTCATAAATTACAAGAATGACTTCACACTGTTGCTGTATATTTTTTCACCAAGAAATGCAATAGTCTTTCATTTTATTTCTGTCATCACCACAGAGATACATCACTCACATAATGATTAAACACATTTGAAAATTATTTTCAACCATGTAAGAGGAAAGGAGGAACTTAATTTTACAATTCGTTCTTTCAGAGAGACCAAAAGGTCTTAAGAACTGGATCATTTGGGAATGGGGAGTTGCGCATAACATGACCACACACAGTCAGGCAGGAGTGCCATGTCATCATTAGCATTTCTGATAAGCTACTAGGCGTGTAGATTCATTGTGTAATGTTGCAATTGTTGTCATAATCTTCTAGAACATACATGACTTTTTTTTTTTTTTTTTATAATTAATCTGACATTCATGAGCAACTCTGTTATTTTTCCCAAAACAGAAAGCAAAGTTGCAGGTATCTTAGCCCCAAAAGTAAACTCACAGGGGTTGTATGTGAACGGTCATAAATCCCACTGAGGATGTGAACCACAGCTGAATTGTTCAGCTATATGTAGCCCAAGGCCTACTTTGATACAGCACAGCTATGAGATCTTGGCTTAGCATTTGATTTGGGAAAATGAGAAAAATGTTGTCCAGGTGTAATAAAATACACGAACAAAGTCTATCCAAGATAAGAAAAGTAAACACAGACAGAAGTGTAGTTGCAGAGATGATAACAGTCAGCAGCTTAACTGAAAAACACTAGCATGAAAAAAATCAGGGCCATGAGTGTACCACTTGGTTGTAATTGCCCTGGTCAACCTCACCCTGGGCCTCGCCCCAAACACCCAGTGCCCATGAGCCTAAGTGCTCCTGTCTCCAAGTTCAGGCCCCAGCCTTCACCCCTGGCCTGAGCCATGTCACAGGCGTGCCTGTCCCCAGCCCTGTCTCCCAGATGGCCTTCAGACCTAAGCTGCAGTTTGTCTCCAGACCTGTTTTCTGCGTGGACTTTGGACACATGCTGCAGCCTTGTCTCCAACCCTGCCTATGGCCCTATCCCCTACTGCTCCTGCCTGGACTCTCTGAATGGAAGCTGGACTTAATTCATCATCTTGACCTGTCAAGGACTGCTGAGGGACCCTGTTGTCAGCATCCATGCTCTCCACATGCTGAGAACTGTTAGGATTCTTATACTTAATCCAGTTGCACATTGGTCCTAGGTATCCACGGTTACATTACTGTGAAATTCCTATGCACTCATCTGCAGATCCTGCTTCCAGAGTCTTTTCTGAGTATGGTAAGAGATGTCCGAATAAAAATGCCACAGGGAGAGAGAACAACATGGGATGCAGACTCCTAAGCAAGAAAGGAAACAGCCAGAGGACTCATTAATCAAAGGGAACGATCTAGAAGAGTCTACAGTGGTACCAGACATACAGTTCATCTGGAAACAGGCAATTTCCCAGTTTCACAAAGGAAATTTGCAAACACTGGGACAGATTACTGAAGTTATCAGGTACCACCTACTTACCACCAGAGCAGACAACTTTGCAGGTTGCCAATCCTACTAGGGCAGCACCCCTCACTGGATTTCTCTTTCCTAACCTAGACAGTATTTTTAATACTCTCAGTCTCTGCAGCATCATATTTGTTCAGGAAAAACCCCAGACCTCTGCTGGACTTTGCTAGCAACCACACACAGCAAGATAAGTCAGAGCAAATATTCAGTTCACCTAATGTAAGAAGAAAAAACTTTTGAGAAAACTTTAAGACACATAATATAAACCCCTTTGAAATGCTCATTTACCTTGCCAACAGCACACAGTCCACATTTTTTATCTTCCCCAATATCAGAGCATCCGATGGCTGCAAAACAAACAAGTAAGAATGAGTTACAGCTTGACAATCACATTAGAAACCTTAACTGCTACTTAAAAATAAGCAGGATAGTTATGAAAATAAATACTTGTTAACACTGTGGTTTCACATTTTCTTCAGCTCAGCTCTGTAATTTGATACGGCAGACTAGTAAAACAGTCTCGAACAGGAAGATCAAACTTGACACTGGAAGGATTATCATAATTTTTCTGTGTTCATTCTAACATTATTATCACAACTCCTTACTCTAGGGTTTGAAACAGTAATACTTTCAAATACTTTGAAACTATTTCAAACAGTGCTACACAAACAAGAAAACAGAAGCATGTACATGTTGCCTTTAAATTGGTTAGCAAGTCTCCCTCTCTAAACTTGGTTGCATTTTGCTGAACAGGTGCCATTCCCTACTAAAAGCCCCCTCCCAACAGAAATCACATTTCATCTGTCCCTTTCCATAACATTCCCTCCTCTCTTCTCTGTCCTTTTCCTACCAGGGTGTAAGGAGGAGTTCTAGACTCCTCCAACCCACCCTTCACTTCTCCCCCCGCTGCTTCCTGACAAATTCACTCCTCCCTGCTGGGAGTCCTGCTTTTGGAAGGTGCACTGTGATACAACAGCGAGGTTCTGGTACACAGTGGCAGAAGCAGCGTTGTATTTGGTCAGCCCAGGGATGAGGAGACAGCGTGTGCTCTCCTCTCACAGCTACAGGAGAACATGCATCCCTCCTGACTAACAACCAGTCATGAAGCTACAGAGAGTATTTGGGTTTTAGCTGCCCAGCTGGGACACGTGCCATGCTTGGAGATGGTCATATTGCCCACACAGGGCAGTCCTCAAGTCACCAACTGCCATTACAACAAATTAACTGCTCTGTAGGCTGTGTTCTGCTGCTGGGCTATATGCACCAGAGATCTGAAATACACAATGCTTCTAGCTTCCCTTTTTGTTAAAAAATATAAGGCCTCTGTTTAATTAAATGCTAAACTGCATTTGTGTTGAACAGTGGTGCAGTTGGATGTGCTGCTTCTCCTGCCCAATTCAGAACTGCATGGATTCCACTTGTTTTATTGCAGTGTTGAAGAAACAGTAAATAAATTGGAAGCAACTCTATACCAATCTATCCTTCCATGCTGTGGGATTTAAAGCTGAAATAGCTATTGACAAAATTACAATTTATTTACTAATCACAAGTTTGCATGTGTCTGGAAGGACTCAACACATTTGCATTTAACAATGTTCTATTGCCTGCTACTTGATATGATTTTATTTGTATTTTAATGCTAGCTGCATGATTTCAATTATCATTTAGTTTTACAGCTGTTAACTCTATTACACACATGAAAATTTGCCAAGATCTAGAATAAAGTAATATGTGAGTCCCACATCACTGCATTTTAGAGATACTAATTTCTAATAAAAACACCACTTTCTACTCCCTATTGCATAGCTCATTTTAGTAATTTCTAATGTGAAATCTCTTCAAAACATAGATTACTCTATCACTTTGGTTTAAATTCTGCCAGAGATAGATTTACCACATTTTTTCTTATAAAAGGAATGTTCCAGAAAATTTTAGAACTGTAGTGTATTCTGCCTTCTTTTTAAAAGTCCCCATTTAATATTAAACTATTGA
The DNA here is from genome assembly GCF_011004875.1 of Balearica regulorum gibbericeps. Lineage (NCBI taxonomy): Eukaryota > Metazoa > Chordata > Aves > Gruiformes > Gruidae > Balearica > Balearica regulorum. The sequence continues at coordinate 17,171,639 of NC_046220.1, forward strand.
CATATAAATGTTTAATCTATTTACCTTCTTTACATATACTCTTCTGAACCAGACATGGACTTAAGAGTGAAATTTCATACAGGGCAAAGGGCATTTTGATGTTGCAACATTCCATAACAATGACAGTTCACAATAATTACCATTTGGGGTTTTGTTTTTTGCATTTGTTTTGTTTTGAGAGCACACATTTGCTGTGTGCTGTAACAAATACGCAACTTAACTCACAGCAGGATACAAAAAAACCCTTGAAAACTAAAGAGGACATCAGCTAAAATTCCTTGCCTCTTATCAAAAGTAAAGATCAGTAAGTTGAAGACTGGACCTTTTGCTTTACATGTGACAGATTCAAGTTTATTGCAAGAGATAGATTCAAGTTTTTATCAATTTCCAAAAGATTTTGGGTAGAAAGGTGCAATTTAGCAGCTATTTGATAGTCATCTCCACCACAGAACTCCACTGAATTCTGCATACATTGCTGATGCATCGAGAATGCAACAGCTTTGAAATCCAACAGGCTTCAGAAATCTAGTTGCAGCAGCCAGGGTTTCCTTCCCTATCTGCTGCCATGCTAGTCACTTCAAAAGGTTTCAGGGTGGCTGTGTAACTGGACCAGTTGTCATCTTTACACAGATTTCCACAGAACACATTCAGGGCATCTTCCAGGTGACTGCATGAGTACCTTTCTTGCTAGAAACATGGCAGAGAAACAGATTTGAAGCAAAGAATGCGCTACTAAACAATGAACTGACAGTTTAAGAAAAGAATTTGCAGATACCCCATCATGGGTCATTAAAAAAAAGAGGAAATAAGGATAAATCAGTGGGTGTAAAGTTACAAACAAGTGAAAGATACATGAATTTCAAATGATATGTTAACTGTGTAACAGAGCTAGTGTATGCTTCTGTTCTGTTCTCTTTTCTCCCACAAGTTCCTTCCAGTGCTGTACCTCTCTACTGTCATCTCAGCTGTAGTAAGGAGCTTTGAAATGCTGAGAAAATAATAAAAACTTCCAATTGAACAATCTGAATTTAAAGATGTAATGCAGTATTTTTAAAGCAGGATTTAATAAAAGGCCCAATAAAAAGTTCTCAAACATTAATAATTCATATACATATTTAACTACTTCCCCCTTCTGCAAAATCTAAGTCAGATCTATATTACTCTGTGTTACAAAACAGAAAAGGAAGCCAAGAACCCTGGGCAGTTAACACTAAATTATGACAGTAACAAAGAATTGAAATAAATCCCCTTTGTCCACAACATAAATATGCATAAACTATTGTTCATGTGGTGCTTACAGAATTCGTTTTTTCCTTGTCTCACCTCAGAAGCAAGCTGAAACAGAAAATAGAATGAAGCAGCAAAATAAAAATCTCAGGAAAATTTCAGATGGAAAAGTATCTCATAGGTTCCCCAAGCCTTCATTCTACCTGTGACCTAGTTCAGGAACCAAATGATGTACATCGTTTTGGGGAGGTAGAAGAAAAGCTTAAGTGTTATGTCACATGGTCTGATTTTCCTGATGCAAGCATACAAAGCTCATTTGCAAGGTGGACCCTCCCCACACTTTGTTTTACAGGTATACCTATGATCAAATAAAAAAAAAGCGGGGGGGGGGGGCGGACCATAAAATAATTTTCTAGAACAGGAAGATATTTTGCTGATTTGGGGAAAGCTGATTCAGAACCAACTTCTGTCATCCAGAAAGGAAAACAATCTAACTGAAAGTATATTCTGAACAAAGTTTTATTAGTAGCTTCAAAATTCAACAATGATGATGAATGCTGTTGCAAGCAATTTTCTTATCCTATAAGAGAACAACATTTTCCACAGCTGGAGATGGAATGCCAAAAGCTTTTAGGTATTTTGCATAGAATACCAAATTTTTGATGCAATGAAAGTGGTGGAAGCAGACAAAGGAGAAAAGAAGGCTGAAATATTAACAGCTGTAAGCTTTTTTTTTTTTTAGAAGAATGTACTGCATATTCACTAGTATTACTGATGTAGCTTAAAAGATGATGGGAGGACCAATGCCAATGTTAAGAATTGCAAAAGTTCTCATAGTAGATTCCTTTAAACTTTTCCAGATTTCACCTGAAAAAAATACCCCCATGAATGATGTAAGTGTAGTTATTAAATGATTCTGACAATTCAAGAAGGCCAAAGCAGAAGACAATTTAAGGACTCTATATGAACAAAATGTAAGCTATTATTCCTCTTCTAAAAGTAAAGAAATAGCATTAAAGAAATGTCTATTTTGTTATTGTCGAATGTCAAAGGTGTCAAGGAACGTCACCACCAGAAAGGTTTTCAGCTAGAAGTCTTTTGGCTATGTCCTTGCCAAGAAACTTAAGAATTAAAAAACACAATTTAAGGAAAATAGAACTGCATACTTTGCATTTTTACAGGATAGAATGAAATGGACATACACGTTTTAAACTATGCCTTGGATTTTTCTTTTGGCATTCAGATATCCATTTTCATTCTTCCTAGTTTTGCTTGAACTAAATAGGCCTGATGTTGCATCTCTAATTCTCTCAGCAATTAGAAGACCGCAAAGTTCTGAACAGTTTATTTAGATTAAGCCTTCTACCTCTTAAAATTTCAGGCAGATTCTCTCTCCACTGATGTCACAGCTCTATGAAAAAGCATCTTTATGGCAGAAAAATTTGGTTTTATTTCACTAACAATCAAGAACAAAACATACCTTTAGAAAAAAATACTAACATAAACCAAAAACTTCTGAAGTTTTCCAAGCACACTTAAAAAAACCAACCCACTTCTCATTTGCCCCTTTGTACTTGGCAATAGCTGCTTCTCTCATCTCTGTTGTTCTAAAACGAGAGGCAGGCCACGTAACATCTTCTCCCTGAATGCTAAAAAGTCTCAGCAGCAAAATAAGCAAATATTGATCCATCTAATAATACCGATTAAATGTGAGGTTTGTTTCTGCTTCAGTTTAAGTCAATCAACTTGACCTGCTCAATGTACATCATGCCACTGGAACCTGTGGTCTAAGCCCTGCACATCTTACACTAGGGCTGACCCACAAGTTGCTCCATGAGGATGAAAGCTGCATTCAAACACTGAAGTTAACGCAATCCTATGCAGGGCTGAATCTACATGAAACAACCATCAGATCGATGGCCTGAGTTCTCAGAGTTCAGATCTACAGGCAGAGAGAAGACAGGCCAGCAGGGGTAAGGACGGAAGCTTGCTGTTTGGCTGTGCTCCCTTTCACAGATACAGAAGCCCCAGGAAGTTAGTTTTCCATCCAGGTCAGCTTAACAGTCCCAGTTCAGCTGATCACAGTATCTAGAATCCACACTTGGGTTCCGATCATGACACCTCAGTTATAGATGCCCCCCTCCCCCCTTTCACAGAGACAGAATATTCACAAGCTTTTTCTTTAAGCTGAGCCTATGCTAAATGCATAATACACCAGGCTCAGACACAGCAAGTCCTTTGATCAAGGTTTCTCACAAACCACTACAGGCAACCAAGATTTATTTTCTCCTATTCACGTTGCATTCTGTGAAGAATACAGGAAAAAGACAGTAGCTAAACTGCTTCCTAAATGAAACTAAAAAAGCCTGCTGTACTGACCAAAGGTGCAGGACTGAGAAAGCTTTATCCACTCGCTTGTGCAGGAACCATCCTGCAGGTACCTCTACTCTTCTCAGTAACACTAAACCCCGCTGTAGGTCACTTACCGCACTGCAGAATTTGTCCCCCACCAGCGCTGTGACAGAACAGCCCCCGAAATACTGTGCTGCCACTGTGCCCTTAACTCTGATCTTAACAGACTCCAGTGAGGGAGAAGAGTGTTTCATCCTTACTGGATACAAAGGCATATCTATACAAGCATAGTGGTATTCTTGCTCTGTGAGCAGTCTCCAGACACAGTCATACTGTCACCATCTATGGCTCCCAAAAACCAGGGAATGCAATGGCAACTGGTTTGGTTTGGCCAGTGGATTCTACCTCAGACCAATGGTGGCTACCATTTCAAGAGCAGGGTACAGAAAATGGAGGAGGCAAGCTCCCTTCATTCTCTTGCATTTTGTTAACAGATTTTGAAGGATGATGAAAAAGTCAAATGCATTCTTCTGATTGTTTTCTCCTCCCTTCATCTTTACCTCCTTCCCCTTCTTGAATGGTGTGCACCCAAAGTTTGCTTGCTCTTTACACTCTTACTCCCCACCTTAACCCATTTTGAATAGAGGCACAGATTCAGATTTTCAGTATCTCACCACAAGTGCTGAGTGTTCTGGCAAGCTTCTACCCATAAAATGGCTCCTGCTACCACATGACAGATGTTTTATTGTGTGTATAGTAGGTCACACTGGTAGATTTCGTAAGATACAATTCCAATGGCACCCAGAGTCCCCTGGTCTTATGACATTACAGAATATCTGAAATCCAGTTCTATGAACTTCCTTTGTCAACTAGAGCCTCTTCCTGCCTTGATGTCCTCTCTATAAGACTCTCTCATCCTTTGTCTTGCCTGTTCCTATGATAAATGCTTTGAAGCAGGAATTGTCCTTCATGACACACTCGGCACTGTGTATGGAGCAACACCCCTAGCCTCCACTCTCTCTTGCTAAAGGCTGAAGCGATGTGAAAGAGAGTTGGTCAAGAATAACTGTGCCGCAAAAACAGTTTCAGAACTTCATTTTCAGTTCAAATTATGTGGTTATGAGCATGATAGTAAGGAGAGCGTTAGTATATAAAGCTTAAGTCAGTGGATACAGGATAAATGGTGTGTATATATATATACACACACATATATATATATATAAAAATACCTCAAAGGACAGTTTTCTGCAATTCAAAGGTTCCTGGAGCGATCTCACATACACTACGGGTCACACAACAGCACAAATCTGACTACAAATTCAAGACTAAGTTTGTAACTTCACCCAATCTACAAACGAGAAGAGGTATAGTCATCTTTGTAACATCTTGTTTCTACAAACTAAGAATCACACAATATGTAGCAACTAAAAGGAAATAGTCTTATGACAGTACCCCCTTTATGCATTCATTTAACAGTCTGAAAATTCTTAAAGCATACACACATCCTCAAAAACATCAAAAGTCTCAGTAACAAAAAAATAGGTTATACAGACCTTGCCATAAGGAGTATCAACATATTTTTCTGTTCTTCCTTCTAAGATATCCGGATCATCCAGGCCAGTTCCACCAATAATTCCAATCTTACACAGAAAAGTACATATTAGTTGTCTTGAGATTACACTGCATTTAACAGCATGTCTGAAAAACTAACTAGGCAGCTATAAAATGTATTTTCTGCTTGGGGTTAGACTATGTGTCAACAAAACAGTTTCCCGGAAAGGAAATTTCAAATGACTGATTTTAAACAACTGTATTTAACTTGCCAATTTCTCACACTCTGATTCTCCTCTTTAAGGACACCAAATTTAAAGAGCTATGAAAAATGCACAAAGATGTACCAATTCATAATTTATTTCCAATACAAAAATGAAGGCTATTATTTGGGAATGCCTCTAATAAGTGAGAAATACCTGCATAAAGCATATTATAACAAAGGCTTCTTGTTTACAGTCCTATGCATAGCGAGCCATACTGAATACCAGGCATTACTGTATAGTATTATACGTACAAAAGAATGAAAACTTTTTTAAAAAATTAGAAGGCTTTTGTGTTGACTTGTCAAGATCTAAGAACTTCCCCATTTCTGTAAGTAGTCTCTGTACAGCTTGTGAAAGGGGGACAGGTCAACAGCATCTTCACAAGTGAAATAAAAGGAATCTGCTGACAATTTCACCCACTGTAAGGACTGCTGGGTTTCTTCACATATTTACAGTTACGTCATCTGGTACCTAGGAAGTTGTAAGTGGTCATCCAAACTTAGTCTGCAGCTGTGTCACTAATTGTCTCCTGTGTAGACGCACAGGTATCAGGTTTTATTTAACTCACAACCTTTCCCTAAGTAGAAACTTAACAGGCTCTTGCTCCTCCTACTTTTTTTAGAAAGTATTTTCAAGTACATTTTTTTTTTCAATTTTTTATGTAACTGACTAACAGTTTCAAAGCATAATGGAAAGGGAAATGAGAGGGCAAAGGAAAGGGCCACTTAATACATGTTTTATTTCCTTAGGAAATCAGGCTAAAAGTCCTATGTTGTGTTTCGATACAACTTGTAGTGAAGATGCATGAAGTAATTCACAATTATCACCCATCTGTCATGCTTTAGTAATTGTCTATTTCTTGTTCTTGCTCATTGCTCATCTGTTCTAGTTCTTTTGTGGAAAAGAAAAAAGAAAAAAAAGGTAATTTGAAACATATATTCTCACTGAGACTAAATTCACCTGTGACTTCACACTCCAACTAAAGAAAAATGCATCTGCATTTTCTTGTTTCTAATCCATCATTGGAAAGTATCTTGTTTTTGTCTTTCTAGGGATAATTCCATTTTCAATCAAGTTTTCTGATGAGTTTAGAACACTTCTTGCTCTTTGGATGCAGCAGGTACTGTCAGGCCCTTCACAACCTCAAGCTTAGTAATGTCACCATTTATCACACACAGAGAAAATGCTACTACTTTTTTTTTTCCTACAATGCGACCACTTGTTGCAAAGTTTATCTATCTCACTTAACTTGAATAATTCACATAATGGCTGAGTTGCTTATCATGGAAAAAAAAAAGAAGGAATCATGGCATGACTTATTACTGCATGGTTCCACCATTTTTAATTACTTTTGAAGATAGAAAATTTCTCAAGAAAAACCTCCAGACTTCAATGTACAAGAGACCCCTTCCACAACACACACCCAATTTTCTCTTACTCTAGCTTCTTCTTAATTTTCACGTTCATAGAGACCTCATTTATTCAACCACAATATTAATTGATTCATCAAACATTTCATTTCAACACACAGAGGCTCTGTGGTCTTTGTTACACACCAAATATTTCACTGAGAAAGCTTTCCACACCAGGTGGTGTAAACGCTGATATGCTGAACTAGCTTTAACAGATCTACTTCCTTTTGCTACCCCCCTGTGGAGCACAAGGAGTAGTGCAAAAGAAAACACCAGTAAAATCTATAGACTCGAACCCTAAACATACTCAAGCATTAGGGAAGACCTAGATCATTGTTTGCAGTAGTATTGATGGGTCGTTCCCACGTTACTCATGTTGCTTATCGCAAATGATCGGACTGTTAGTTAGATTGCTCATGAAAATCCTGAAAACTATAGATATTTTAGGATAAACATTTTTTTGCCTAAAGAACTGTGTAAGAAGTGTGAAACAGGAGCAATCACAAACCTAAAAATCAGCATAAGACCACCTTTAACATTGTTCACGCATGCATTCTGTGAACATGGAAGATTACTACATTACAAGAAGCCAGGATCAAAATGGCGCCTATTTTTTTTTAATCTACAAAAAAAATTGTTCCTTCACTAACTTCACTAGTTTTAGTTTGGCATAATGCTTGTTTTATTTGTGCTCTATGACTAAAGATTGAAAATATTCAAAAGGGAATGCTTATCTGCCTGAATTTTTATATCTGGCAAAGTGAAAGTTGTTGGGGCTGAAGAAAATAGTGCAATGCTGGAGATACCAGCTACAGCTACGTGACATAACAGTGCAATGGTTTAAGATCCTTACGAACACAAAAATCCAGCACTGTAAGAGGCCCTTCCTGTAGCAGAAAGCAGGACACCTGATCTGTGGCAGCACAGAGCTCGGTCTGTTCACTGCAGCATAAGCCTGGTAAGGTTGCTTTCAGATTTGCTCTTGGGCTCCCTGCTCCTGCTGCTGCAGTGGCATCCATATGTGCTTGTGCTGCACAGCTCAGTTCCAGGCTTTTACACCAACAGCCATGCTGTCAGAAATGGCAGCAGTGCAACTAGCTGGCAAAATATTCACAGCTCCCAGGTTGAAGAACCCACAGCACAGAAGAAGAGCTAGACTACCTTTAACTTGCTTTTGCCTTCTTCCCCCCGCAAAACACCTCAGCTGCAGTTTGATCAACCATCAACCCATCTCAGGCACACTGGCTAGAGAAATGCTGGGCTCACTGTAATTCACAGGAGAGCTACCAGAGTGGAAGGAAAGTTAGGCCAGCTGAAATTTGTTTAAACAGCTGCTTCTCCAACCATGCAATGCCAACTTGGAGCTGACAGCTCCAGCCCTAAAATTAATTTTACCTCTTTGCAAAAGAATTATTTTCCTCCAGTTTACATAATCTCCAGGAATATCAGCTGTGTCTGGGGGCTGGAGACCCCCAAAAATGATCCTATATTAAATTCTGCTTTACAGACCTTCTAGTGAATTATCAAAAGGAACGTAGCTTCTCTACGCGCAGTGGGGAGATACCCAGCAGCCCAGGCATTGAAGGCAAGGAATGGCAGAGAGGAGTTGACTCACAGAGAAAAGTCTCACCTTTCTTCAAAAGGCAGAGACAGTCACATCTAGGAGTGACCCCAAGAATGGAAAGATGCAAGACTGTATGCTCCATTCCAGACTTTGCATCCTACAAAGGGACATGAAGGACACGTAAGCTGTAAAAATTAATGGAGGCTGTAGCTAAGGTTATGTGGAACTAAATCTAAAGTAAAATGGCATTGCAGCGGAACAAAACGTGAAGTATTTTACTATGGTACACTCCATTTCAAACACTGCGATGAAGAGCAACAAAAGTGAAACCTAACAAAAAGTTATCACACTAGTAATTACAAGATCAAAAGCCTTTCTCTGTGGGAGTCCAAATAACGATCACACTTAAGTGTATGCCTTTCTTCATCTCCTGTTTGGTGAAATTTCTCAAATAAGTTCAAGCACAAGACACAGAAGCGTGAGTGCAGTAACAGTCTACGCTTGTTCATCTGAGAGTCTTAAATACTAGCATATGTTAAGCGTTGTCATGATCAGTTCTGAGCCTTTGTGAGAACTAACAACCAATGAACACATCTGTACTATTCCCTTCTATTTTAGGGACAATGAGATGAGGAAAAAATGGCATTAAAAAACCTTGCACTTAGGAGAAAAACAGCAAAATGCATGCAATTTACAGTTAAGAGAATAAACTTGCTGTCTCTGTAAAATAAAGATGCCTTATAACTGATTTCTACACACTAGAACTGGGAGACTTACTTCACCACAGAAAACTAATGCATATTTTGGTCAAAACACAAACCCAGAGTTTCAGCCTAACTGGCCTGCTCATCCCTGACGCAGACCGTCATATTTTGGAGCCATTTTTTAAACACATGGGCAGACAACTCTTAGGCGAAACTTTTGTGCCAGCTCACTTCTGATGCAGCTTCGGGGCTTGTGCACCTTGCGATAGTTACAAATCCGCCCGGTCCCTCCCACGGACAAATCCGACACACGGCAGCCAGTCGGAAACTCTGAGAAACAGAGGCCTACCGGCTGCCATTTAACAAAAAAAAAAAAAAAACAAAAAACAAAAAAACCACACACACACAAAAAAAAAAACCAAACCAAAACAAAAAAATTTCATCCCTACCGGGATGGCTGCGCGAAAACCAGTGGGGACGGCCCGGGCCGCCCGCCGGACCACTGCCGGGAGACAGAGGCAGGGGCCGCCGCCTGAGGAGCGGGGAGCGCCGTGCGGGGGCTGCCCGCGTGGCGGCGGAGAGGGCCCAAACGGGCGAGGCGACGGCCTGGGGACACGCGGCCCGGCGCCGCCCGCCACGGCGGCCCCGCTCCCGCCTATCACCGCTGAGAGCCGCCGTGCTCCCGGGTCCGCTCCCGGCGCGCGAGGCGGAAGGGAGGCAGGAAGGGTGCGGGGCAGGGCAGAGGACAGGCAGGAGCTTTGCCCACGCGCTCGGCAGCGCCAGGAGGGCAAGCAGCGTGGGCCGCACACCTCCCCCTCCGGACTCCCGCCTGCAGCCGGCCCGGGAAAAGAGGGAGGCGACAGGCGGGGAGGGGTTGAGGGCGGCGGTGGGCGCCGCCTCCCACCAGCACTGCCGCCACCTCCTTCTCAACCCATGACGGCGCGGATCCACGCTTACCTTCACAGCCGCGGCGGCAGCGGCCATATTGGCGGGGGGGGGGAAGGAGGGGGGCGGTGCCGTTGGCAGCCCGCCAGGGCCGCGCGCCGCGTGTGGCCCGTCCCGTCCCCGTCCCGTCCCGCCCTCCTTCCCCGGCGCCGCAGCGGGAGAGCCGGCGGAAGCGCCGACGTACGCGCCCTTCGCTAGGTGGCAGCGCTCGCCCGCGCTGAGGGGACGCCGCGCCGGCCAGCGCCGCCGGGGGACGCTGCCCTGACACCTCCGGCCCGAGAAGGCGTGGGGGAGGCCCGGCAGCCCCGCGGCGCCGCATGTCTCTGCCTGCGGCCCGAATGAGAGAGGCCGGGGGTGCCCGAGGACTCCGCTCCCCGGGCCTGAGGGACCAATGTCCAGGTCTGAGCCCGATACTGGCTGTTCTGCCTACTGCTAATGGCACAGCTGGAATTCTTCAGGAGACGATTAGGAACACAGGACGCGGAACAGCTCCTTGGAGTAAAGTCTTGTTTATGGTGCTTTTGTGACACAGCATAGGACACAAGTGCTGCTTTTTTTTTTTTTTTTTTTTTTTTTCCCCTCGGGACACGACCTTTCCCAAAGTGGATATTGCCATCCCGTTATTTCTGAGTATTGCTATCAATATGCTGTTCCCACATTTCAATAGTGGCCTCATCAGAACATCTCCAGTGTGCTTTTGAAACACCGCTATCATCCACTCCATTAGCTCAGGAATGTTATTTCATCCTTGAAATGTGTCCTCAGTGGAGGTTTTAATACTTTTTTAAAAGCTTTCATCTTGGAAGTACTTTTAGTAAAAGTCAATGAGAATGCTTCTATGTTTAAATGCCATCACAGCCAGGGTACCCATCCTATTCTTTTTAATACTTCTAATCGCATGTTTACATTTGATTCTCGGGGAGTCTTCACTGACTGCACGTAAACAGAGTGATGCTGCAGTTGGTGGTATGTAAATACTTTTCTAAGTTATGCTGCAGTTCCAGAAAACAGTATTCCACAAATGTTGTAGTATAATGAAAATAATTTATCTGCTTAAATGTGTAAGTGTGTGCTAAAAATGCTAACTGTTCGCTCAGCCTTGCTGAAACCTAACTCCCATGTGGTCCATATTTCAGCTGGACCACCTACAATATTCCTGGACACATGGTGGTTTATTTGATTACCCCTCAAAATTCCTCAATTTGTCAACAGACGGTAGAACTAAATAGCACCATAATATCCCTGGGGCACCCTATTAAACAGTAACATGAAACAAAAAAGTGATTAGACCTAGATTGCTTGAAATAGCAACACAAGACCAAAATTCCAGCTCTAACCTCTGTGAAAATTCCTAATTTATAGGGTTTGTAACTAAGGGGAAGAGATTTCATGTGAAATGAAACCGCATGAAGTTCAGGAAGGCCAAGTGCAAGGTCCTGCACTTGGGTTGGTGCAATCCCAAGCACAACTACAGGTTGGGTAGAGAATGGATTGAGAGCAGCCCTGAGGAGAAGGACTTGTGGGTATGGATTTATGAGAAACTCAGCATGAGCCGGCAGTGTGCGCTTGCAGCCCAGAAAGCCAACCATGTCCTGGGCTGCATCAAAAGAGGTGTGACCAGCAGGTCGAGGGAGGTGATCCTGCCCCTCTACTCCGCTCTTGTGAGACCCCACCTGGAGTACTGTGTCCAGCTCTGGGGGCCCCAGTACAAGAAGGACATGGAGCTGTTGGAGCGAGTCCAGAGAAGGGCCACGAAGCTGATCAGAGGGCTGGAGCACCTCTCCTATGAGGACAGGCTGAGAGAGTTGGGATTGTTCAGCCTGGAGAAAAGGCGGCTCCGGGGAGATCTAATTGCAGCCTTCCAGTACCTGAAGGGGCCTACAGGAAAGCTGGAGAGGGACTGTTTATCAGGGAGTGTAGTGACAGGACAAGGGGGAATGGGTTTAAGCTGAAGGAGGGTTGATTTAGATTAGATGTTAGAAAGAAATTCTTTACTGTGAGTGTGGTGAGGCACTGGCACAGGTTGCCCAGAGAGGTTGTGGATGCCCCATCCCTGGCAGTGTTCAAGGCCAGGTTGGATGGGGCTTTGGGCAATGTGGTCTAGTGGAGGGTGTCCCTGCCCATGGCAGGGGGGTTGGAACTAGGTGATCTTTGAGGTCCCTTCCAACCCAAACCATTCTGGGATTCTATGATTCTAAATTAAAACCCAATTAACTTTAATTAAGATTTTAAGATTTTAAATCTTAAGATTTAAAAGATTTAATACGGTTTAAAGATTTATGGTATTAAGATTTAATACGGTTTAAATTAAGGGTGATCTTTTCAATATCCAAAAATGGTTCTGAGAACAAACTGGTGCATGTTTCAGGAAAAAAAAAAAAAGTTTTATTTTCTTTCTGAAATAAACATATATAGAAAGTACATATGTTTAGCTCTCCAACCTAAATATCGCTTTAAGTGATATGAAAAGGTAAACACTGTATCATTATATATTAATAATTACAATTTTCCTATTTGTGGTAATTTTTCTTGTCACAAGTCCATACATTTAAGCAGAATATTCATTTACCATATGATCTTTCATTTTGAGAAACATCAATAGTTTTAATATATATTTTATTACTATAGATAGATATAATTATCAAATGTAGAGCTTTCAAAAATAGCCAGTATATTTTTAATGGGAAGTACTTATTTTTAAAAGTATTTGTTGTAGATTTTCTTTAAAGCAACTATGTCTATTGGAGAAGCCTCAACCATCCAGACATGCCATTCTCAGGTGCCAGTCTGTGCTGTCTGTTAAAAATGTCACATATCTTCTAGTAAATACACACTCAGATTCATCATACGCACTACCTGTTATTGCCGCTGAGAAATCTGCTGAGATCTGGGAGGCAGTTCACTGTATACCAGAAAAAGGATATTCCTGATAACTTAAGGCAGTAGCAGCTAGTGCTGAACTTGCGGAATTTGCTCTCTGTGCATCTTTAAACACTGTATCCTCTTGTCTTCAATGTTAGAGATCCGCCTGCACAGCTGGGATGTTTGTCACAGATGCTGAAGACTTTTTACCACAGTTCAAAATGTGCGACTATACTGATGAGAAATGGACTTTCGAAAATCAAAGTTTAATAAAGGGAGAAAGAAAGACATGGGAGAAGTTACATGTTAACTTCTTCAGTATGGTGCATAATAGCCATAATACCATATTAAGCCTGAAATTTATCCTATTTTTCTCATTTTAGGTTGGCCTTTCTATTGGAGGTACAAATTCTATTTTTCAGTACAGAAAATCTTTTAGTAAATAATTTTTGGCAATTCTACTCCATTTTCCTCTGTTGAATTGCTTGTAAAAAGCTGTGTCAGTTGTGTTGCAGTATTCCTCTTTTTACCACAACTATGTGCAATCCATTTGCTTTTCTGCTTCTATTTTTTGCTTCTTTTTGAATATGAGAGCTCATTTTCTTTAAATAGTGTGAAAATATTCTCTATTTGAACTCCCAGGACCCTAAGTTAAAACAGACCTTTGTTACTCTTATTTAAAATGTGCTAGCTGTTCCTGCACAGGCTGTTCCCATGGGAGTTTGATACTGTAGCTGTCCAGAGAGGTACCAGCTTTCCGACTTCATGCTTATGGACTCTCTGTAGTGTGATGTATTTTGTAGGAATTTTACTCCATATAAAGCTCTCTATATATCCAGGGTAAATCTGAACACAGAATAGCAAGTAGAAAAGCCTGCTCATGCTGAATTGTTAATCCCACAGATACATCAAGAAACGTTTGGCTGGAAGCTCAAGAGAAGCTTCATTAGATGGGGTTTCCAAAGATGTCTAGTCCGAGGCACTGTTTTGGCATGTTCCAAACAGTGGGTTGACAGCTTATCCTCAGAATCAACAGAAAGAGCTGAAAAACTGTATTCTTGCAGACAAACTAGGTACCTTTTCAAATTTAATACCATGCTATTTGCAATTTAGCAGTTAACTAGCAAGGAAAATCTGTATCCATATGAAATTTTGCACTTCTTCAAGTGAGCTCACTGTATATTAACAGCTAGTGAATTCCCATTACTTACACCAGTTTATAACATAGGTCAAGCCATACAAGCATTTAAGCCTTCGAAATGATTCAACTGTTCAATAACAGGTAAGAAATGGTGTTTTGTGAAATAAACATTTTTAAGTGCTTTCATTTCTGTTGACAATATACTTTTGGTCACTCAGTTTTGAAAAGCTTAAAAATGAAATCCTGTTATAGGACTGGGAGAATCCAGTTCAGTGACTGTTACGTGGCAGTAAACTGTAATCTAGAAATTCTCAATGCAGTGTTTATCACTGTGAGTAGTCAGCTTTCTACAGTAGTCATTTGAAATTGGAAGCAGGTAATCAAACACCACCCCACCAAAAACACCACCATAATATTCAGGAAAACATAATGAGCATGGATGTTCAGGGTGAACACACACTATTAAAAAAACACCAGTTACAGGATTAGTAGAGAGGTTGTAATTTCAGTTCACAATTCCATTTATGACATTACGGAAAACCTTGAAATAAAATGATAGCTTTGATTTTCCCAGAGGGTGTACTTTGTACTTCATATTGTAAATGAGGGAATGTAAATCCATTTGTCTGACTAAAAATGAGTCATGTAGTAGAGTTTCATTTCACTTTTTCAAAAATAAGATAAATGCACATTGTCTTGGAGTCTCTCTGATTTGATTCTTCAGTATTTCAGGCGGCTGTGTCTCACGGGCAGTGTTTCCTTGGCTTAAGTTAAAATAATGTGTAAGAACTGAGTCTCATTTACACCTTACACCACTCAAAAAAAAAAAATACAAAAAGACCTTTAAATGAAAGTAAGTAATTTATGCACCACATTAAGGCCCTTCAAACTCCAATGCAAAGTGTCATTTTTTTATGCCTTGAGGGAATTGTGGTGACAGTCCACAGGTAGTAAATGTCTGAAAACCCGGTCCTCCTTAGAATTACTGATGGAAAGGTCTGACAAATTAAATTCCCCACAACTACCTAACAGCCATATGGCTGACAAAGTTGTGAAATCTTGGTCAATTAACTGAAACATTCTTGTTTGTGTAAGAAGTACTTTAATTACACAAATGGTATATTATTTAGTTAAATATAGAAAACAGTCTATGTATAAGAAGATAATTCTTCACAGTGCAAAACAAAGCTAGGAGAAGGGAGTCTAATGCTGTGGGCAGATAATTAGGATATAGTGACCCTTGAGTTTTAATCGCTTTTGTGACATCAAATACTTTTGTGCATTTAAGTAATTTAAACTCTGTCCCCCCTGTAAAGTCATAATCATGTTGATAATCAACCTTAACTATGTTAAAAGAGTGTTCAGATTAGCTAGAGTGTATTTGTGAAAAAGCTTTGAAGATGAAAAGCACTGTATCAAGGTAAAAGGTCTTATTATTTTTCGTTACAACAAAAGTTGCTGTAAAGAGGTAACAGTGCTGTGTACATATAGCTGAGCTTTGAATTCTTCTTGCTAATCTTACTTCAAAGAAACATTCACATTGAAGAGAGGGGAAAATAAAGGCTCAGTCAAGTCAAGTTTACCTTCTGCATTCATTTATGCAGATCTCAGTGTCAAGAGTTCCCATTATGCTGTACTGCTTGTAGACTTTGTTGTTTCTGTCCTACAAATTCACGACATTTACTTCAGTAGGAGTATTGCACACCTGTTAAGGATCCTCTGTGTCCTTCTACGTCAGCCAAGACTTGATCCAAAGAGGACGCTCCTGTTTACCATATGCTCTTACATGAAACTAGCTTTCTCTTGCACATTCCATGTCAATTTTATGTTTTGTCCCGTATATTGGAAACAACTTGTTGGACCTTGTCCCCAAAGTAGTAATTTAAAGTTTCAACTGACTTCAGAGAAAAAAAATGAATGTCTGTGTTAGGTATTAGGACAAATAATTTTTAAGCATAAACTTCAAGGCTATGTTATGGAAACACCCAAACATCATGTTCAGGAATATCTGAAAACCTGTTTCCAACGGTTACCTGGAGTTACCTGGAGTTTATTGTTTCTACAGCTCTCTTGTGGAACAGAAAGTTCTGAACTCTCAAAAGCATGCCAGCAAAAGGCTAACCAAAGAAGTTAAAGCAACCTTTATCAATAGCTGAAGTGAAGATGGCTGTGCTGGTTTTACATTGACTCTGCTATGGGACTGGAACACTTTACATAGGTCCATCCATTTGCAAGATGAATGGTTGGCTTTTGCCTAATTTGCGCCAAGTGGAAGTATCTTCAAGGGACCATTTTAGCAACACAGAAGCAGCAGAAAATCCCTTCCCTAGCGTGGTTTTTTTCTCAAGGAGGAACCATCAAGAAGCTGACCTCATCAGCTTCAAAGCCTTGCTCCTTGAGCACTAAATACCTTTAATGAGGTGAAGATTGCACACTCCACAGGCAGAGCAACTCTGCCAATTGCAGGTGAAAGGAGAAGAATTTTTCAGCTTACAAGCAGTTTACTGATGTAGTATTTTGGAAAGCTTCCATGCAAAGAAATATGTACTGTATGAGATCAGGTATATAAAATCTACTGCAGTATAAGATAGCCTGGTCCAGAACTTTGACATTTGACATTACTGACACAAGTTATTTCAGAGAATAAAATCCATACTGCAATTAAGCAGTCATACTTTTCTTCCCAATTGTAGTGTACAGCCTCAAAGTCCCCATTATCTTCTGTGATGCCACAGAGAAAAGGGCACCCTAGATCATGGGGGAATGATTACAGAGGATGAATAGCTGCACTGATCTGCTAGAATTTGATGTATGTGCTTTTCCCTAATACTGCACATCAGGTTTTGTGCATGAAGTACCTGAGTGCATGAAGTGCGTGAGTGCATCCATATCACCTGTGCATAGAAGTGCTTATAAAATTAATCTAGGTAGCTATAGTATGAGCTGCTTCCCCATGTGGCTCTGGAGGAACTTGCTCATCTATTACTTGTTTCTACTTCCAGATTTTTTTTAATATACACATCAGCTTAGTTCTAAGTTCATCAAACAAATACTAAAAGAGGAACAATGAAAAAGACTAGCATAAATTTTCCATTGGTTTATGTTCAGGTGTAGTTATTTGAACCTCAGCTGGGTTTTGTTTACCTGTAACTCCACTTTGACTGTGTCTTGACTTCAGGTGTCTTCCTTGGCTCTGCTCAGGTATCACTTCCGTGTGACTTTGATGACTAAAAGTTAGGTAATTGTAAACTGCACCCCAGGGGACTGTCCCAGGAGGCATGGTGACTCAGAGGCATCTGACGCAGACTGCCTCCCTGCTTCCTCCTGGCCGCGGGCGGGCAGGTACTCACTGCTGGCCTAATGCATCCTTCAGTTATTACATGCCCATCCCACGCAGCCTTGCTGTGGAGGGTGAGTAGTGGGAGTGGGGCCAGATCTTAACCTTGTTCGTGCCTCTGCCTGCTCCCATTAAGTGAGCTCTCAGTCTTTTTCCCTACGGTTAGACTGCTGGTCTGGCAGGTCCTCTGTGGAGTTGAATAGGTGCTTGGGCATTTAAGGCTTCATTCTGAGGTTTGCTGGTGCTTCTAGGCAACATCTGTCTATGTTGTGCCAAATAAAACCTGTATCATTCTTTCATGTGAGTCCATTGCAGGTACAGTTCATGTCCTTCAGCAATGTGATTTCACTCTAGCAGCAGACTAGCTCCTTTTCCTAGTATGAGAGGGTACTTTGCTAATGTAGCCTGTGTGGCAACACTGATTAAGCCGTGATGTATTTGTCATCTTCCGGCTCATCATCCGGCTTTGAATAGTAATTAAAAATTAGGTCCATGTATGTTACTTGAAAAAGATGAGTTTCATATGTATTCTCTATATTGCCATCTTCAAAAATAATGAAAGAGGCTTGAGCTAAGAAGATGACAATTGAAAAAAGAGTTTAATTCAGTAACTATTGTAAAATATTTAGAATGAAGCTGAAGAGGTATTCAAAAATTTCTACCTAATATTTCAGTTGGTCTCATTATAGGGTGACTAATACAATGTAGTAAAATAAAACCCTTAAATTAAAGGACATCTTACTTTCTGGCTTAGTAAAGGGGCAATACTTTGAACAAAGAGTTAATTTCTGCTGGTATCCAGTATGTGTATGGCATTCATCTTACTGTAGTGAGAAACATGCAATATTTTAAAAATATTTCTGCTAACAGCACCTGAATGAGAGGGGAAAACTACTTACAGATGATAGGCTAAAGGCTTGATAAAGGAAGAGGTCAGGGTGTTGAAATACTGAAGACCTCAGCTGGTACTCAGGTGTCTGTGTAGGTGATCAGTTAATGGGGAGAGCTGCACACCTTGTAATGAGATCAAAGTATCCCAAATGCCAAGAGAGACATCACCCAGAGCTTGCAGAGTAACTTCTGTGTTGTCCCTGCTACAGGTTCAGTCTTTTGGCAAAGCTGAGCAGGAGGGCAGTGCAATTGCAGTGAATAGTTCTGCCATGGTCATGTCTGCAAAGAGAAGGGAAAGAATTTCCCAAAAAGCCTTTTCCAGAATTCTCTGGGTCTCGAGTGAACACACAGGTGCATCCTGAGACTTCACTGCCTGGGCATCTGAGTCTCACCCAGACTGAGACACAAGGAAAACAGCTCCTTGATTGTGGCAGGAATCTCCATCAGATGCTCATGTGACAGAATAAGTTTTCAGAAGCTGAATTTTTTTCTATGAAGAAAAGACTATCTAATTTCCACTGTTTTCCTTTGAGCAAGAGTTAAGAGAGAACTGTAAGGTAAAAATCACAGTTCTTCAGATCAACATCCTTTGCTGCTGGTTTTTAGCTGCTGTAAGAAGTAGAACGTAATTAACAAGAGTATTATTTTGCAGGGTGTCTCTCTTCTGAAACTACACCTTGCTGTAGCTACCAGTGTACCTTTGCAAGGAAAAATCTTTAGTGTAAACAAGCAAAAGTGCTATTTATTGTGAGGGCCGTGCTTTGCAACTGCACAACGTGTATTGAAATGGTCTTTGCTTCGAAGAGCTTACTGTTTACACAGATCCAAACAGGCAGAGAGGACATGAGACAGAAACAGAAGCAACCAAAGCTACTTAAGCAATGAAAGTACAGAAACAGAATCCTGAAAATACAGAACCAGGTCTCCTGACTCTCAATCCCATACTTCTTCACTGAGCCAGACTGTTAGAGCCACCAAGCTTCCTCAAGCAATGACAAGTTGTAGTGGACCAAATCCTAGTTTTGAGATCATTTACATTAAGAATTCATCCTGATGCTGCTCATTGTCCCTCCATGCTCCTAACAGCTCAACCATCTGCACCCCTCCCTGCTTTAAGAAAAGGACTTTGACCAGGCTTCCCCAACTTTCCTCAGGACAATGCATAAGAACACATTTAAATTTTAATGAATTCAGAGAATTCTCAAACAACTTGGAAAGCAGAAGGAATGCAGCAGAAGACCACTATTGTCTCTAGAGTTAATCAGCCTGAATTAAATGAAATTGGAATAGTTTTAGGAGCCTAAACCCCCACATGGATAGAATGAACTGTTTAACGGGTTTGTGAACCCTGTGGAATCACCACTGTGCTTCTAAAAATGTCTGTTCCCCTGTTTTCTGATTAATAAGAGTAGATTTATTTAACAATATTAATTTTCTAAGAAATTAATATAAATGTTTGGATGAAGAAAGGGGAAGGGTTATGCTGGGATAACTGATTTATCTTGTTACTATAATGCATTATCAAAAACAAGCTTTAGCAAACTGTCAAAAGCTGTTAGTAGTGTAAACCCCTGCAGCCATAAAAAAAGCTTCGTGTGTTGGTAGTCCTACCATGAAGCAACAGCAGAGGGTTAGAGGAAACAATGCACTGCATAGACATACCATAGGCCCCTGTAGGGATGTTCGCAGTGGGCCTGTGATTGGGATTTGTGCAAAATTAAGAGCTGTACAGTCTGAGAGACCACATGGTTGCAAAGCATTTCTTGGCAGTCCTGAAACAGGATATACCACATTTTATGGATTTAGGTAGGAGCTGAAAGACAACAGTATTGCTGGAGGATGCATTATAGAGCTGTGGTACTTCAGCTGCTAAATGAAGTGACATCTACACAAGTAATTCTCAATGCCCTACTTAGAAAGTACTCAATGAGAGTACTTAGAAAGTACTCTCAATGCCCTACTTAGAAAGTACCAGAAAGTCACTGCCTTTGGTGGGGCTCTAAGGAAACCATTTTCAACAAGTATGTAGGAAAACTGCTTGCACTACAACAGATTGCATGATCTGATGACTCATTTGAATTGCAGAAAGGAAGGTTGACTGGGAGAATAAAGAAAGATTGGCAGAATAACAAAATAAATATAAATTGACGTGTGAGCAGGCAGGACACGGTGCTATCCTGTGTGGGTGTACATACTGATGGTCTGAATGTGCTGCTTACTATTGTTGTGAAAAAGGTGCTAGTTTAAAAAATGGCAGGTAAGAAGTGGAGGATTTCAAAAGTTCTTGGCAAAGGGCTACTGACTCGGTGGGAACAGAATAACTTCAAACCCATCTGATAGCCAGATAAGGTGCTCCTTTATTTTCAGTATTATTAATAGCTGTGTCATAGACTTTTGAGTGAAGTTAGGCTCATGATAATTGCTTTTTATATGAGACACAGAAAAAATGGCTATGGAAGGAAAAACCCCACAAGCAACAAACTAGAATACGCAGCTAATATGTCTAGCTACTTTGGCCTGATTATCTAATCTATTTTTCAGCTGATATTCTTGATAGGGGAATTTTCTATTTCATTATCTCTCTAAGTCAGCAAGGAACTGAAAAGAAAGCATGAGTTTCTCTGCATCGTATGTGGTCTGATGTCCTGGACCACAACAGAAGATGACAAGGCCTGTGGAAAGAGAGCTCATGCTATTTACCTGTAAAAGGATCTTTGCACCCTGCACAGAGGGAGGAAAGAAAGAAGCTTGTGATCCTTATAGACAAATACAGCTGTTTAATAGCTTTTGGCCTTTGCATTCCTCTACAAAGAGCAAGGAGAGAGATGAGGATAGAAAAATTTTAAGTAATGCTTAAGCTTCACGTAGGTATTTTAGAGGATTTTCCTGGGGACAGTTGGACATATTCAACCATTCTGGCTCTGTGTGTATCTGCACCCTCTTTTCTCACCTCCTCCCATTAACCTTTGACATTACTGTCCAATGTCAATCCAGTCCAAGGGAGAGAGAAGTCTGAAAGATACTTGTTCCTTTAAGATATGTGAAAATATGTGGCTGGGCAGCAGAGGGAGAGACAGTTAATAATCCCCTCTTTCCCACCTCTTCGTCCAAAGAAAAAGACTAAAAAACTTTTATTGTCAAACAGAAAATCCTTCTGAAATGTGCAAGAAACCAGGCTTCAATATTTCTGCTACTCACATGGTTACTTTTATTTTTTAGTTACACTCTGGCCAAAGAAGCAACTGGATACAAAGACATATTTTTAAAATTCACCTCTAAGTGTGCAAATGAGTTAAAACACATTAAGCTGAGGTCAGCAGCAGTACATGCACGCTCATCATTAAGAATAGGGATAACTGTTTTGAGAAGATGGACACGTTGGGTCAGGTTCAGCTGTAGAGAGGTGCTTCCAGTCTGAATTCTCTTTACCCTTTCTCAACAGTAGTGATCTTTTTCATCTCTGCAGGATGTAATGACTGGACAACATGAAAGGAAATGGAAAGTCTGGAAATCTCATTTCTTATTGATTTAAACCACAAGCTAAGAGGCACTTGGAGAAAAAATGCATCCTTGGGCACAAGGAGTGCAGATTTTACACATTACTTTTTTTTTTTTTTTTTTTTTAATAGCACGTTTTATTCCTTTTGTACTTTCCCCCTTTTCTTTCATTGTAAATTCTCCTCATTCTCCTTTGTTTGTAGGCTTCTGTTTTGCCCATGTCATTCTGTCTTCCCAATTTGCCTGATGAACTCTTGCACCTTTATTTTGAGGTTTCTGGAAAAAAAAGAGAAAAAAAGAAAAGAAAGTAAAAGCTCAAGAGACTCAGAAAAAAAACAGGTCTTCTTGTAACTCTTTGATGTTACTGTGGCTTACTCCACTTCCAGTACAGTGGCAAATACATATGTGCAGCAAGCTTTCTCCAAGAAATTACGTACTGGAATAAGTTTTAGTTTGGATTGTTCACTGGAACGATTTCCTGTAACTTTGTCTGTGTTAAAATTGTGTTGATATTTGGTCATATAGAGTCTAAATAAACAACTTTCTGCCTGACAAGCTTTCAGCAAACTTACATGGCATCATTTGGCTGTCCCTTCCAGCCTGGGAAATGCTTCTTGTTATTACACAACACCTTTTCTGACTATGTTGAAGAAATGGAGTTGACATCCCATTTAAATATGCTCTCTGCCTCTCTAATCAGCTGTCAGCTGTATTGCAATATCATGATATTATGCTAAACAGAATGCGTAGCTGCCATTTGGCTGATTAATTAGTATTTGCTGATAAAAGTTTGTAAAATGTAAGAAATTGTTATATTCATAAATGTGCATAACAACATGTTACTTTGGGCATGAGCAGAAAAAATCTTCTTAAGGAAAACTTTTTAATGAAAACTTTTAAAAGAAAAACTATTCCTTAAAAGGAAATTTACTCATATATTGCATTTTGTTATTTTAGTGTCTTTTTTTTTCTTTCACCTAAGACCTAGAAAAACACTTGTCAGACTTTAAAAAAATAAAATAAAATCCAATAGTTAAGGTCTTTGCTTAACATTTAAAAATGACGCTTTGTCTAGTCAAGATATTTGTTGTAGAGGTAGTTTAAAAAAGTGTCAAATGCCTCTCTTATTATTATATGACCAATAAACTAAATACTTTTTATTTTGCTATACTAGAGCAATTGTTCTAGAGAAGGGATCATATTAAACATGAAAGATGACAAAATTCCAGGCAAATTTGAAGTAAATTGTTGGATAAAATGGCTGGCTATAGCATAGAAAAATATTAATCTCAGAAGTTAATTGGCTCACAACTTACCCATTGGCTAAATCTAAGATTTTTAAATTTAAGTGGGTGTCTAACACTCATATCTAGCTGGTGGATAGTTGTAGGGAAGTTAGACATGTTTGAGGTTTTGCAAAATAAAACGTGCAACCATCCAGTATTAGCAGACCTTAAATGAATTTCACAGTTGACTTAAATAGTGCTTAGCATTGCCAACATGACTGTATTCCTTATGCTAGAGTGATAGTTTATCAGATCCCAAACCCAAATCCTCCCAATAAATATAAATAATCTCTCATCTATTCAGAGAAATAAGGCACATACCTGTCATTCATTTATGAAGCATGATTAGACTATTAACATCTGCAGCTCAATTCACATATGCAAAGAATCAAATTATGCCTTAAGGGAAATAGGTGGTGTGAAGAACTTAAAGCAGGCTTCTGTCCACATAAATAGAGTTTAAATGCCATGGTGAAGATTTGTGGTGAAGAGGCTTCAGGCTATTTCTTTAGTACATAATTTGGTCTCATGCATGTATAATGGGGACAGAGAGACCGTTCTTAACAATGGACTAGAATTGTGTGGGCAAAGAGCAACAATATTACATCATTAAGTTTTTTGAACACAGTCCATCATGTACTTGTAGAAGAGAAAGCTGCTGTAAAGAAGAACTATGCTCTTTTGCCTTTGAACTGAAGATATCTAACATTCAAGAAAAACTTATTACAAGAGGAATAATTAGCGAAATCATTAACAATCTACTTCTCCAAATCTTCATAATTTCTGCAAGTTAGAAGTACTTTGGTCCAAAGAATCTGCCATGTTCAAAGTAGAAAACAAAACCAGTGTTGTCTTAAATTTTATTCCACAAAAAAAGAAAAATCCCAAAGTATTTCACCTTCCCAACCTTTTGGCACTGAGCTCAACCCACCACATTTGCTAAGCATCCTTTAGTAGTATTAATTTTGTAATGCTGTATTACTGAAAGTAATCAGCACTATTTGTAAGTTCCTTTGATTTGATATCACACACAGCAGATGAGAAAGTTTTCACTGCAAATTAGAAGATGCATCATTTCTTTATTGACCCCTTGTGCAGCTTAAATTGCACACATATGCCTTACATTTTCTTCAAGCCTAGTCACTGTAAAAATGATTCTTTTTATGAAATTTCTGAAATTATGAACATCTACAAGATTCAGATTAGATGTGTTAGGGTTTTTTTCTGAAATATTTGGCACTTATCAAGGATTTTGAAATAAGATTGGTAACAAGCACGTGAATCAAATTGTTTTTTGCTTGCTTGTCCAGATGATTGTTTTATATGACTGAGTCAACACAAGTTGATCTTTAACCATGGAAGTAGTCATGTTAGCTGCAACACTCCAAGTTATGGGCTAAATCAAACAGCCACCATTCAAGCAATATATATTCATGAAAAATTGGAGAAAAAAACCCCTATATAACCACCACTCAACCTCCAAAGAGTATAAAATGCTTGAACTTAAAGTAAATCCTGGTGTCTTTGATGAATACTATTCACAGCTATTTGAGAACGAAGCATTCAATGCCCATTTGTCAAGGAGATGAAGGATTTGGCATCCACACTGAAGTGTGATAGTCAGCAAAAAAAATGAATGAGGGGGAGGTACCATGGGTGGCCACCAACAGCCAAACTTTAACTATGTCTGCTTCAGGAAATGGGGAGGTTCCTTCTTCTGTTCACTTTGCTGCTTTGACATGAAATCAATTTCTTTTTATATCTGGCTGATCCCCATGGCGGCAGAAGTTGGCCAAAGATAAAGGCATTTGAAAAATCCTCTCTCATTTTAAAAAAAGTAATGGTGTTCCTTATGAAATACAGTAGTCAAGAGAGTGGCAGAAATACCCTTTCACCTCTTTATGTTGGTGGTTTTAGTCCCGCTGGGTTTGTGGAAAAATATGGTGATACACATGTGAAATGGTTTGGCAGCTGGTCATTGCCAAGCAGACAGGGACCCCACTACCCAGCCACCTCTCCTTTGTCAGCTGCTACTTCTTGCAATGGGGCCAATAATTTCTGATCCCAGTATGAGCTCTCCCGAAACAGGATCATGGTATATTGCCATAGCAGTAGGCTGCTGACTCTGTTAGGTTTGGCTTATGCCCATTGATAAGCTGCCATTCATGGGGGGGTGTGTGTGTGTGTAAATCTCTAAAATAAAACCTGTTAAATGAGTCAGTTCTGTTCTTGTGCTTTGAAATGTTTAAATCAACTTCCTAAATAGCTTGGAAACAAGCTATTTAGTTCTGAATAGGGAGTGATAGAGCTTGGTAGCACTCATGTATTACATGGTGCTTTATTGCTCTGAGCATTTGCTTTGATTACCAAAGCACATGCTGAAAAACGCCAACTGCTCAGGTCTAATAGCGTGTGCTTGTTTTCTCTCCTTTCAGACTGATTACAAAAAATTACTATTGATTGACTAATTTCACAGATTCTGTCTTTGGATTTCACTGGGAAACTCCTAATGAAATGGGTTTGGCTGATACAGAGCAGGAAGTTTGACGAGTACTGCACAGTAGTTAGTACGTTTATACACTGGTGGGGAATCTGTAACGGACAGCATGCTTTACAATTGAAAAAAATGTCTTTAAGGAACTAGTACAATGCTGGTTGTATTCTATGGCCTCATTTGCTGCCCTTTTTGCTGACTTTTCCTCTAAGTAGCCTGACCCATACCTTTTTGATTTTTTACAGAAAATACTTAAATTCTCTTAACAGTCCTAAAAAATGGTATGGTGTGGTATGGTAAGGTATGGTATAATAGGAACCTGCAGAAAAAAACAGCAGTATATTATGCAGGATCACCTGCTAAAATCCTGCTTACATACAGGAAAAACGTAATTGTTTTACGTGCATAAAGAGCATGTCACACTACTTTTAAATATGAATTATTACCCGTGGATAAACTACCCACCATGAGAAAGAAGTATTATTTAACACTTCACATCAGTTAATGTATGATTTTATGTATCTGAAAAACACTGCTTAAAACATTCACATAATGATTACCAATTGGTACTCTGATCACTTTTGTGTTCAAATTTGGAAGCTTTTCCAAGCAGGAAATATTTCATTGCATTATTGGAGCTTGTGATCTGTGAAGGAAAATGAACAATATCATCATAATTGAACTGCAAAACTAATACAAGCAAAGTGTGCAATTAATATGTTACCTCTGTATTAATGCATAAAGCTCAAGAAAGGAGGAATTCAAAGTCTTCAGACATGACACACCTATATGGTTGTTACTATTGAGATTTGTTAACAGGACTTACATGACTGAAGTGTTGAAATTATTGGTGGACACCTATTTACAAATTGGTAAAAGGGGGAAAGTAGTGATATATTGTTGATTTTATCCGATTTATTGACAGCTTGGAGGTCAGGTTATTGAGTCTGGTAAATGACTGGATAAAGCACTGGTCGAAAACCTTTAAAATCCCCCAGTCAATTCAGATTTAAGAGCCAGCACATTAAAATGCACATCTCTTGTTTAAGGCACCAAAAGAAAAAGGTTATTATCCAAGAGTAGTGCAGTTATGAAGATGCATGCTCAAGAATTTGAGCTGCCACCACCGCTAATATGGCTTTGGATTTTCTATAGTTCCCAGAAGGTCCAATTCCTCTACCACCAAAGTAATGCAATAAAGCGACCAGTGCTGTGTGGCAGCTCACTCTGGTAAAGCTGGCATAAATTTAGTCACTAAATTAGCACTAAGTGCCTGCAGATGATGAATGACTTGCTAATGTCTTCTGTGCAAATGGGACACATATCCATTTATTAATTTACATACTTAACACTATAGAATTGCCGGCTTTCCCAAGAAGAAATTACTATTGCAGGGAGACATTTATACAAAAATGAAAACAAAACATAGTTATGTTATGATACTGTATAACTGAAAAGAAAAAAAAAATGCTCAAACTCCTTATTTTTGAAAAAAATTGGCTACTTCCATCAAATGCACCTTACTAAACCAGCAAATGTTTGAAGCATGTTTGCAGTTCAAAGTCTAATCAAGAAAATATTTCAGGATAAGCTTAACTTTCTACTCTTCTGTAGGTTAAGATGGATTTTCTACCTTTTCCTACTGATTTTATTTTTCATTTGATGATTCTTTTTAACCATATTTTTTTAATGAATCAAATTCCCAGGGAGGAAAAAAGAATTTTTTTGTGATAAAAGGTAGGAGAGAGAATCATACTCAAAAACCAGCTAGGCAACAGAGGGAGGGAATCACACAAGCTGTAGTGCCCCCTGGGAACATGGCTCAGAGGTAATGGGAGCTACAGGGCAGCTAAGTTACAGCTTCTGCATGGACCAAATGTGCATTTTTCAGTTTCTGGAGAAACTTCGTGGCGGGGGGGGCGGACACGGATGCACACGGACGACGGACAGGGGACAATGAGGTGGAAGCAGTTAATTTTGGGAAAGACTTAGGTTCTTTATCTTACAGTTTCATTAGAAATACTAGTGAGGAAAAAAACCCCAAACATCTTTATACACATACATCTAGGAAATAGATGGAGAGAGACTTTTTGTCAAGGAGTGTAGTGACAGGACAAGGGGCAATGGGTTTAAATTAAAAGAGGGCAGATTTAGATTAGGCGTTAGGAAGAAATTCTTCACTGTTAGAGTGGTGAGGCACTGGAACAGGTTGCCCAGAGAAGCTGTGGATGGCCCCTCCCTGGAAGTGTTCAAGGCCAGGTTGGATGGGGCTTTGGGCAACGTGGTCTAGTGGAGGGTGTCCCTGCCCATGGCAGGGGGGTTGGAAGTAGATGGTCTTTGAGGTGTCTTCCGACCGAACCATTCTATGATTCAATGAAATTACGTATTAGATACAATATATGCCACATATTTTACTAGGTACCAAATATGCAGCCAGTCTCCTAGAAATTGTAGTCAGCTTCTCACAGGGATTGTTACTAAAAACAACTTGGAAAGATATTCATTTCCAGGACCTGGGAAGAACAAGAAAAATAATATGGGAATGCTGGAATATCGTTTACAGGAAACTGGTTTCTCAAGTGTTGTCTCTGAGTAACACCATCTGGGAGGAATTTTCCATTCAGATGACTTTATTTTTTGTTGTTAGAGTACATCAATAAGTGCTTACAAAAGGTCACCTAAAAGTAGGTGAAACCAGGCTTGAAGTCCCATGGGCCTCGCTAGGTTCAGGTAGGGTGAGGGGGAAGATAAACACCAGTGAATTCAATTAGACTGTGTCCTGAGCAGGGGACGGGGATAGGGGTTCTGCACCCTGAGCCCTCCTTCTGGCAACCTTCAATAATAACCATCTCCTGTCATAACAAAGACAAGCTGATGAGTCATGACTCTGTTGTAGACATTTTGCCCTGCTTAGCCACAAATCAGCAAATCCCAACCAATGGCAATTTATAGCAAATATGCTGTTAGCCTGCATAAGAACAACCGGAACAAATGAGTGGCTTGGACATCTGCCCAGCTCTGTATAGTGCATACATTAGGGCAGACTCAACCTACTTATCTCTTCATGCTTCCAACCATGGCTGGTGAATTTGCATATGCAAATATTATGGCTGATTTGAAAACCTCTCAAAGCTTTGCTTTCGAGTGTTTTATAAATCAGACCACTGGGATAACACTGTAACAAAATTAATTCAAATATATTTTCCTCAAAAGTCACAAGACAAACCCTCTTGTTCCTTTTCACCTCAAAAATAATTCTCAGCATTTGATGGGAGATGTCATGGGACAAAAACACATTGTGATGAAGAAACTAGTATGGACAACAAAATTCTGTGGCTACCACTTAGGGAGGAGAATCAGATCTGTGTCTGACTCATTATCAATACTTACTCAGGAAAGAAGAAACTCAGTCCACTTTAAATGGTCCATGCTATGTCACATAGCACATAAGGCGGTACATACTTTGCAAATTGCAAATGATACAGATGAAGAACCAAAGTCAAGGAACAATCCTTGTATGAATTTGTAAGAGGAAACCCAATGGGTGTAGGGGGTCTTAGTCCAAAGCAGGGGAGAGGGGATCACTGAGACCTCAGTGTAACTTTGCTTATATTACATAACAAACATAACAAATAGGTTTAGTACTGTCAGTGGTGAAAGACTATATATTAATGTACCATTGGCCCAACCTAACTTGTAAAGCCTTAGTATATTTGTAAGACCACAGTGAAATTGCTGGCCTGCATTGTCATGACAAGATTAGCGTCCTTCTCATTTGACATGATTTGTAGAACATAGGGCAAAAAGTGCAATAATGGCATGGTTAGGATGCCTGGGGCAATGATAAAAGCAGCGGTCACCTCTGAGCCACTTTCAAGGAATAGACTCCCCTGGGGAAGAGCTGCAGGATGAAGACAAGGTAGCAGGAGGATGCTGTGACTGGTCACTTTTGGATTGGCTCAGCAAATGACTCAGCAATGATCAATCTGTCCAGAAAGTGGAGGAAATGAAGCCCAGAGGGCCATAGGTCATGGTGTCCTAAGCAGCTAAACGGACAACCCAAGGATGACAAGGGTGGTGTCAGCAGAAGAGGGCTGGCATTGATGACACCGGGTCATGAGCATCAGCTGCTGTGGTGGCTGTCCTTTTTCCAGATCACCCTGACCACATGTGACACCCTAAAGCCCCGTGCCATCAATGTGGATGCTCAGGGACAAAAGTGGGTCATGCAGACCTTGTAGCACCTGGACAATCCAGGCATTTGGGAGCAGCCATCATAATCATAGCAGTGTACTGATAACTCTTCCATGACTGTGTGCTGCTAAGCTTGTAGATATCCACTGCCTATCATCATGGTCATCTCATAGTTATCTTACAGTTGAATACTGCTAAACCATAACTGTAACCACTGTTGTTGAGCTTGCATTATTGTAATTATATATTACAGTTGTATAAACTATCACACTGCACATACTATTAAGCATCATTATATAGACCTGACATAGTCACAGTCTCCTTCTTGCTGGGTAATATCTCTGCATGCTCCTGCCTCCTGGCCACCAGAGCTCCTCTTGCTACCCCTACAACACAGTTAATTTCCAGGACAAGATGTGCAAAAATTTCTGGCTGTGCCTCCTCCACCCATCCCTAGAGGCACTTGTAAATTATATCCCCTTTACTGTGTCAGCATGCGCAGTGACATTTCAACATGCCAGAGTGGGCAGACAGTTTGTAAACAAGGTCTGCCTTTCCAAAGTGCCCCAGGAGATCTAAAAAAGTAAACCCATCAAACTAAAAAAAAAAACAAAACAAAAAGCAAACCACAAACTAAAAAAAACCAACTATGAAGCAAAAAGACTAATAGATGAAGGGGTGCTGTGAATACCTGGGATGGACCTACTGTTTTTTTTCATGGCATGTTAAATTTACCAATTCTAACTAGAGAAATCTATTTTGATGTAGGAGTTGCAAATACTGACATGAACGTGCTGCTCAAATGCAACTTCTCTGGACAGGTGTGTTATTTGCTCTAATCTATGAAGAAAGCCTCTTGATGCATAAAGATAATTCAAAAATTTGTAATAATATGGAAAATTTTCTCTGTGACAGGTTGACATTTTAAGAGTCCCCGTGGCTTGACTTAATGACTCTTAACCCAACTATTTTCTGGGATAGCTATTTGGGAGTTAATACATTGGCCTTGTAGCATAGCTCACTGAGGAGCAGACCGAGACTTTTTTAAGCCAATGTACAGTTCTGATTTCAGCAACAAAACTGTCTTTTGCTGAGTTTTCCACTTCCCTGAGAGATATTAAAACCCAAGGACATCTGGATGAAACCGTTTCCATTCTGGTACTGACACAGATCAGAAGGGAAGGAATGAGTAAAGCTAACCACAGACTGTTTCATAGACTAATGCCAACATTCAAATTGTTCCACAATCAAATCTCTGAGACTTGGCATGAAATTTTGGCTCCATCTTCAACATGATAATGGAGCAGTGAGGTGCTGGAGATATGAGTAACCCCTCATTCTCTGCCTTTCATAAAGAAGAGACAGTTCAACATTCAGGGATGCTCTCCTCTTCTCTTTAATGATAAAAGAAGGTAGCAAAATTTCCTGACGGTTTTTGGTGTTTGAGAAAAGTCTATTTCATGGTTAGCAAGTGTTCCTTTGCACTTCTCCTGGATACATAAGATGTCCTATTAACAGTTCAACAGTCTCTCCAGTTCCTCAGAGAATACTGAAGGACTCAGTTAAGCTTCATTTAAGATTCTCTGCATGCTTATGGCTTTTAGTCTTCTTGTAAACAATACAAAAATTAAGACAAAAATCATCACATACCAGATGCTGCAATTGTAGAAATTCCCGCCTGAAGAATTATCACCCAGAGGTAAAGACAGCCAAAAACTAATACAAAGGAATCTAGAAAATATAAAACAGAACAGCACTCTGCTTACAGAAGAAAAAAAAAAGGTGAAAAGAAAAAAAAGAGAGATATATAATGAGCCATCTGGAGCTGGATATTACATTTATTCCCGCCAGATTAAAAGAGTGAATTAAACCGCAAACATTTCAGGTATAATTACTGTTTCATCTTGCAAATATGTTTCCACGCTCAGAACTCATTTAGTCTTTATCACAAACCCCAATTCCCTCAAGAAAAGGTCCAGCTCCTCACCCCTATCCAAGCTGTGTCCGCTATAGTGAGTGAAAGGAGGCTTGGCATTACAGTCAGCAGCTGCCAAACAGAGGGTGGCTTCACTCTCCGTGTCCGTTTTTCCAAGGATGTCCCAGTTACCCAGCCAAGCACTGCCAGGGCACAGCAATACCATGGCCATATCTGCTTCCTACCAGTAAACCATCAACTTCAGGGGCACTTGGCACTGCCAGAGTAGCGAAAATCACTAGGGCATACTGTAAAGAGAAGTAAGCCAAAGTATTTAAAAGCAGCTGGAAGGACCTTTTGATTTGTAAAAAGGTTATTTTCAAATTGAAATGGCTGAGGGTACATGAATTAGTGATATCAAGTTTCTCTCTTGAATATTAAAAATATTAGACTGTCTCTTCTTACTTTACAAAACATTCATCACATAAACCCCAACACATGACTGCACATTTGCCAAGTGTCTCATTCCATGTATGTCTAAATTTCTATGATCTTTCTTTATGCAGCTGTTCACCACCATTGTATATCATAAACTAAAAGCATCAGTAATTGTATTTATCAGCTGCATTAGGTTTAGTAATTGGAATTGCCTTAAATTCTATATACTGCTTATCCTGGAGATATATGTATTTCCAGTTCAGAGGAGGTGTTAGGGCTACTTTGGACCGAATGATACCAATAGCATGATTGACTACATTGACTACTGACTACAGATAAGTAGAGCAGTTGACAGGAGCAGAGCCCAAAATACGTACCTTCGCTTGTTTAGGAAGTTTGCTCCATAGTCCTCGTAAGAGCAGCTGATGTCCATGTGTACACACATCAACATATATGTATGTCTGTGCATACAGACCAAACCAATCATCTGTAAGTGGGGGGGTTATCTTTGCATGCATGGGTTAAAAAATCATGTTGTGATCACATGGCACATCTATAGCTATTTTCTTCCTCTAAATGATGCCTTCCCCAGTAACCCACTCTCTCAGCCACTGGCATAGCCTAGGGTATGAGCCAGGAACTGAAGTGTATTTCTTTCCTTTTTTTGTTCTCCAGTACTGAACCTGCTTCACATTGGCTTAACAAAGAAAAGAGCTAGAAACACTTTTGGGAGCTGTATACGCTACAGGGGTGCCACCAATGCTGTGGTTTGCTGTCTACTGAAAGCTCCACAGACACCAATGTCCTCTGGTTTCTTCAGTCCATGACATATTCCCTCCCCAACTTGCTGCCTGCTGGTATTTACTGGCTGTCTTGGGAGAAAGTTCTCCAGGGAGAGGGAAGATGAGTATTAGATTTTTCTGTTCTGGAGAACAATTACAGCATTTCACCTTCACAGGTTCATGCACATGCTCAGGTTGCTCCTGCCCCTGTTAGCTTACCTGCCTCTCTTATCACCAAGTGTCTATCCATAGTGTGTAACGCTTCTGCGTGTCTGCTGGAAAACAGGTACCAAATGCAGTTTGGTGAGTGCGCAAAGGGGCATGGCTTTGAGGAAGGAGGCTGGAGGTAGTCCTGACCTCTCGAATTTGTGTGAATTTGATTCATAATGATGTTTAAAATAAAAAAAAAAGGTATTTGTTTTTCCATGACTGGCGAAGGATGCTGAATTCTCCAAATGAAAGGGGAAGGGGAGAGCCGAAGCCAG
The DNA here is from genome assembly GCF_011004875.1 of Balearica regulorum gibbericeps. Classification (NCBI taxonomy): domain Eukaryota; kingdom Metazoa; phylum Chordata; class Aves; order Gruiformes; family Gruidae; genus Balearica; species Balearica regulorum. Next base: position 17,204,983 of record NC_046220.1, read on the forward strand.
AGGCAAGCACCACCTCCTGAACCAGGTGAGTGGCGGGCAGTGTAGGGCTTGGCTCAGCCCTCTGAGGCAGTCACTCCTCTGTTTCTGATGTCAGTGCTCTAGCTACATCATATTGTCCAAAGCCACAAGCGTCCATGATGTCAGCACAGCTGCTACATACAGCTAATGGGCTGAAAAATTCCTCTTTTCAAGCCTGTGTTTATAAACCATCTGGACGTGTGTCTGGCTGTAAAACTTATTTTGAACAGAACTTTGCACATTTTACTAGGTGCCTCCGAGAGTGTGATTTCAATAGCATGATGATTGCAGATGAGTGAAGCTGATGACAGGAACTGAGTCTGGGACAGAGATATGGATCTGTTTAAAAAGGGAATACTTGGCAGTACATGAAGGGGTGGAGAGGAGAGGGCAAAAGATGGGAAGACTTAGGACTGTAGAAAAGAGTTCCTCTTCTTCAGGAAGCCCTTGGGCATTGTACTGTATGGGCTATTTATGTCTCTTGATGGCTAATTGAAGACCCCACACATGGCCACTGCACCATTCTTGTCAGCCCTGAAGTGGAGCCCAAGCCCCCTGGGGATCCTCGCCCTTGCTGTAAAACTGCTGCTTTGGAATAGTTGCTTTGGGAGCAGCACAGCTAATTGAGCCCAGTTTTGCATGGTGTGGGGTGCTGTCTCCCCTTTGCCCCCTCCCCTCACGTCCCATCCTCTCCCTGGAGGGGACACCTGTGATTCTGATGGGACCTCCTCTCCCTCCCCGGGCAGAGGACAGTGCATGGCCGGGAGGGCCCTAGTGCATTACTTGCACAACTGCAAGCAGTGGCTGACGTCTGCAATCCGCTCTCTGCACTGTCACTGTCAGTCTCCCTCTGCTGCCTGTGTGAAACACGTCTCTGAACCTTGCTGCATTAGCTCAGATTTAGTCAACAGGTTATTAAGAAATGGGCAAGGAGACAATTAATAGACTTCTTATTAAGCAGAGTGGCTTCAGCTCTGTTTCCCAAGGGAAATCATGCTGTATGTGCAGAATCAGTGCCTGTATAGCTAAGACAAGCTGGGGAGGGAAAGAGGTCAGAGAGCTGCAGTGCCCCTGTGAGCCTCCCCAGTGCTGCACGTGCACGGCCTCCTGTGAACGCTGACCTTCTCTGTCCCCACTACTGCTTTCACCATGTCTTGTGTTAAGCAGTTTTCCTTCCAGTAGCATTCAGGTTAATCTTTCCCTGGTTAAAACACCACTGAGCACCTTCTGCTTGTCATCACTGAGTTCCTGTATTGGGTTACTTCACACATGTGTCCTTGAGTAAAAAGATGCTATGTCTGATTAGGACCACTTGAGCTAATAGTAATCTGTAGATTTATTTTTTTTAAACATGTTATATTTTCCTATTTACCTACTAAGGTTACATAAAGACAAGGGTACATGAGAGAGACAAGGCAACCACAGACTACTCCAGGCCAGTTTCATTCTCAAAAATGAAGTCTTGCCCTGTCTCTCTTGCATCTCTATATGACTGCCTGTTGGCTCAAGTTCAACAAGGTTTTGAGCCATCCCTCTGTCTTGGCAGGTTCTCCCCACTTTCCTTTCTTCACACTTACACTTACAGACTCTCAGTCTGTAATATTGAATTGATAGTCTCAATGTCTGCTTTTATAAATCTTGGGCACTTGTGCTGTGCAATGTTTTTCTCTTTCTCAAGGATATGGCCATTCCAAATGACACATTTCATTACTTC